>NC_091237.1:8924578-8949535 GCF_040958095.1 Procambarus clarkii | reverse complement strand
TGCCAGTAAACTACATCTCACAGGATGAGTATGGGATGCCAGTAAACTACCTCTCACAGGATGAGTATACGTACACAGTAAACTATCTCTCACAGTTTGAGTATTGATGCCAGTAAACTACCTCTCACAAGATGAGTATAGGTACACAGTAAACTACCTCTCACAAGATGAGTACAGGTACACAGTAAACTACCTCTCACAAGATGAGTATACGTACACAGTAAACTATCTCTCACAGTTTGAGTATTGATGCCAGTAAACTACCTCTCACAAGATGAGTATAGGTACACAGTAAACTACCTCTCACAAGATGAGTATAGGTACACAATAAACTACCTCTCACAGGATGAGTATATGTACACAGTAAACTATCTCTCACAGTTTGAGTATTGATGCCAGTAAACTACCTCTCACAAGATGAGTATAGGTACACAGTAAACTACCTCTCACAAGATGAGTATAGGTACACAGTAAACTACCTCTCACAGGATGAGTATAGGTACACAGTAAACTACCTCTCACAAGATGAGTATAGGTACACAGTAAACTACCTCTCACAAGATGAGTATAGGTACACAGTAAACTACCTCTCACAAGATGAGTATAGGTACACAGTAAACTACCTCTCACAAGATGAGTATAGGTACACAGTAAACTACCTCTCACAGGATGAGTATGGGATTAACAGTAAACAATCTACTCCTGGCAGCACCAATCAATCATCAAAATGAGTCAGCTTTGTGATCAGAGGCTGACCGTCTCAGAAAATCAAATCCTCCTCACACAGGTGCTTCTTTTTTTCATAAAAAATTAAGGATCAAATATAACATATTTCACCAAGGATAAGGAAGCGTTAGTGGTACTAAAAAGTGCACATTGCTGTGAACACTATTTACCTCAGCGATTAACTGATATTCTCAAGAATAAGATTGACACCCTATGACAAGAATAAGTCTTGCCATAGAGTGTCTCTGTGGGGTCAGTTCTTATCAGTTCTTATAGAAACTAACAATATCTTAACATTGTCCCTAACGCCTTGAGTAGAAATATTGCAACAAAACATTATGGTAAATTTTGAAACGTTGAATATCGATAAAATATGGGTATAAATTAACGAAATTTTTAAACGACGTTAAGTATCATATTATTGACAGAAATCACCATACGAGGTTTCAGTAAGTAATTCCGGAATTACTATCAAATTGTGCATTGAAACTGGTGCATGTGTTAAATATTGTTGGTCATTCTTAAGTGTACAAAACACAGCATATAACTAAATCCTTTTACATACCAGACTTACTCTCTCTGGTAATTAAAAATGTAAGATCCTATAAGAACTGTTAATAGACCAAAAGAAACCTTACACAATCAATACATTCCGAAAAAATATTATTTAATTTATATTCAGGCCTTTCAAATATGCTTGTGTAAATGAACTATTTGTCCAAATATACCACCTTTTGTACTCAGGAGTCTCACCTGAGCTGCCGTGCAGGTGAGGACGTGTCGCCTGACCGCTTCGGTAGTTTGGGGTGTTTGCCGTTTTCGTCGGCAGGGGGTGTGGGTGTCTCTACCCTCTCTGCTGTTCCTGGCGGTGTGGACGTGGCGCTTTTGCGATGGGCAGCCATCTTCCCCCTGTAGTAAGGGTCAACTCCATAGGTTTGGAGTTTACTGACCAACTCCCTCTCGTGGAGTTGGTCATGAGTGACATGCTCAAGGTCCCGGTCATGGACGTCTACGGTGTTGAGCTGGTCACTGCTCGCCATGTGATCATCAAGTTTGTGGGTGAGGCAGCTGTACCGTGACTTTCTCCGACGGTACGAGGGGTGTACTTTGCAGCTGCAGGATGGCAACGGGTCTGTGGCCATTTCGGACCTGCAGCGGTGCAGTGACGTATGTGAGTGTCCATGGTGCCCCCATGGAGTTTCCTGAGACCCTCCTCTGGCGTTTTTTTCCAGAGGTATGGCCCCATCATCAGTGTGCGGATGCACTTGCTGTCTTCTGGGAAATATTCAGGTGTGAAGACCAACATTCGTACCCTCGGGATGCGACAAAAGTCGGACATTCCATCCTCTGTCCGACTGTTAGGGTACTACGTGCGGGTGTTTTATGCCCGGCAAACCCGTACTTGTTTCCGGTGTGGCGTGTTGGGGCATCAGGCTGCTGGGTGCACTGCTGATCCGGTTACTCCAGTAAATTTGTTCCGTGAAGAGGATTTCCCGCCACTCCCTCTAGAGGAGGCATCCGGGGATGAGGTGGTGAGCGTCCGGTTAGCTGATGCGGCTTCCTCTGCGTCGCCCGACGTTCCTCCGGTTGTTGCTGACCCTCCTCCGGGTCTTGCAGTGTCGTCGGATGATCTACCTGTCGATGTACCCGCTGCTCCCATGGACCTTCCTGGTGCTCACTGTGGGGCATCGCCAATCTTCTCCCTCGTCTTCGGCTGATGTGCCTGGCCCTGTGTCCTCGCCTCAGGTCCCAGATGTGCTGGGTGATTGGGGTGGCTGCGGAGCATCCTGCTGTGTGTGGCCCGGTTTCCCCTGTGGTAGAGGCTGCTGCAGTTCTGCGTCGGGCGTCGGTTCGTCCGGCTAGTGGTGCCCATGTATCTGGGTCAGCTTCCGGCTCTGATGATATCCGGCCGGAGCCCAAAGGTAAGGTAAGGTAAGGAAAGGTATAATAGAACTTTTGAGTGAATTTGACTCTTTCTTAGAAGAACATCTCAAAATGTATGGAAATCCTGGAAAAGGAAATCCGTCATATTTATCTGCAAATATTTGTGAGGAGAGGAATTTATTGAATTAATGAGACAACAGGTTCCTTGTACTATTCTTGAAGAAGTAAAAGAGTCAAAGTATTATTCAACAAGTGTACTCCACTCCAGACTTCTCACAAATAAATCACCTGACAGTTACTGTGCGATACATTATAGGCTGTGAGCCCGTGGAAAGTTCGTGTTGTTCATACCCATCTTTTATCACGGAGTGAAGGATCTAACAGACACTGTCGTGGATTTTCTTCATGAGAATAAAATTCCACTTTCAAACTGCCGTGGTCAGTCATATGATAATGCCTCAAATATGTCTGGACGATATATAAGATTGCAAGCACTGATTCATCAGCTCAATGAGTTTGGCATCTATGTCCCCGGTGCTGGACACAGCCTGAACTTGGTGGGAGTAAAGGCAGCAAAATGTTGCCTACAGACTGTCAAACTCCTTGACTTTGTTCAACATCTGAATTAATTTGTTGCTGGTTCTACTTATCACTGCAATGTACTGACATAATCTTTAGAAACAGATTTAGAGGTCAAGCGTGTGTTTGACACACGATGGTCAGCATATTTTGATGCTCTTCGTGCTCTGTAGAGGGGGTTTTGAGAACATAAAACTTGATTAGTCTTTATCAGCTCATAATGTGAATAATACAAGGCGAGAGGTGAATACAAGGCGAGAGGCAGAGGGATTGAGCACAAAAATGAAAAACCTGGAAGCAATCTTTCTCACAATTCTCTGAAGTAACATGCTAGGAAGAATGAACAAAACAAACAAGGTCCTGCAATCAATGGATGTGAACATCCTTGTTGCCACGAAGCTTCTTGAGTCTATGAAAACCTGTCTTCAGGAAACTAGAGACAAATTTATTAAGTATAAATTCAAAGCCAGGAAAATGTGTTCAGATACAGATTACAGTAATGGGAATAAACGGGGAAGAAAACGACGTGTGCGTTTTAGTAGATATGATGGATCAGCAGAAGAGGTTCTTTTCATTCAAACCGAAAAAATTCAAGGTCGAAACTTTCCCCACTATTCTGGACATCAATCTTTGAAATAACAAAACGTGCTGAGGCTTATTCTTTGATTGGATATCTGCTTTCTTTCTTTAGTGAATTGAAAACCATTGCTTCTGACGCACAAAATAAAATGTGTGAACATTTGGCTAATATGTGTCAGAAAGACCTGAATTATTATGACATTTTAAATAGATGTGAGCATCTCAAGCACTACATGGCTCTTGATGAAAACTGCAAGACTCTCCCTGCACTGTACAGAAGAATAATTTCGTACAATTTGGAATCTGTATTCTCGAATGTTGAAATTGCACTCAAAGTGTTCCTGTGCATGATGGTGACCAACTGTACAGGAGAAGGTTCTTTTTCAAGAATGACACATAATAAATCTGCTTCATAGCGCAATGGGGCAGCACCGGTTGAACTAAATTTCACTGATGTACATTGAAAATTACATACTGAAGACCATTGATTTCAAGCCAATAATAAAGCAACTCTCTGAAAAGAAATGCCGCAAATGCTTGTTATAATAAAAAATTCGTTGCAATTTCTTACTGTGCCATCTAATCTGTGTAGCTTAATGAGTATCATTGTGTTTTTCCAAGCCTTGTGTATTGTTCAAATGTTTACTATGTTGATTACTTGCTGCTATACAGCTATTACGACAGTTTTGTGGAAGTGGCAATAAAATAAATATGTTTTACCATTTACTTTTTATTCCTGTGAGTGGTTGTCGTAAGGGTCCCAGCACCCGTAGGGTGTACCCAGGGCCCATAATGCTGTTAAGACGGTACTGCTTCCAATCAATCAATCTCTTCATATATATTCTCACGATCTTTCGTCAAGGCAAGCCTGCGCTCAGCACTCTAACGCCGCGAACCTTAACTTCAATAATACCAGCTGCCGAAGAAACAAGACGCAGACGAAGCTGAAGGCAAAAGTAAGTAATTATCAGAGGAAGGCACCAAGCCGGGATGGCTGTGTAGCACCAAAAAGCCAAGCAACAAGACCATCATCGACCAACCAGGTTCGACCAGCTGGATGTCTGCCATCAACAAGCTGTCACCATTCAGTAACTTCAGTAACAACCAGCATGACTGAAACAACTTCAGGGCGCCCTCGTCAATCAACGCCCGTTACCCATACAACTTTTTTTTTATCTTTATTTAAGAAAATACAATATAAATTACATATACATAAGTTTTACAAGGCAATTATACATTACAATTCTTAGTGAACAAGTGTTTCAGTAGTACAGAACAAAATCTTAAAAAAAAAAACCTGAATGTTATACTTATTTACCTATAAACGATTTACAAAAATTGGAGAATAAATTTACATTAAATTACAGGGGAAATTATTACATTTATATATATTTTATATAATTCTCAGTAAACTAATTTTCCATATCATCACCGAGCATGAGCCTTAAGCCCCAAATGTTGTACCTGATCGTGCCTCGCAAGAATTTCTATATTTTGTCTACAACTGGAAGAAAAAGAAGAAGAGAGAAGAACTATGAATTCAATCACCACCTTAATTTTTACAGATCTCTGAGAAACAGTATAACTTTCACATCGAAAGTTAGCTAAGATACTAAGCAAACACCTTGCTTAACATCTTAAGCAAGGCGTAAATTACATTTTAAAACACAACATTATTATGTTTATTGATGAATAAAAAAAATGGTAAGAAAATATTAAGAAAATTTAAAGAAAATGAGGAAGTTGTAGGAATTCTCCCAAAAATTAAAAAAACAATACTGACTTAGATTATTATTTAATTACCTGATGTGGTATTTTTTTATGATAAAGAAAATATTTTGAATCGAAAGAAAATGGAGAATAATTTCCTGGATTATTGAGCCAAACCTGACTGAGAATATTATACATTCATTTACAATGTTTGAAGTGAATAACTATAATATTTCTGATATAGAAAATATAAAGAATGTAAAAAATTCAAGAAAAATGTACTAAAAATATGACAGCTGAAAGACAACCCCGATTGTCAGATTATTAAACAAGTATCTGATGTGGTAAGAGAAAAGTTGCTTTATTTCAGCTAATAAAGAAAACATAAATAGAATAAAAAGAAAACTAAATAAACTGGAGAAAAGTCTTCACAAATATAAAAGACTTGATGGACCACCGCCAAGATAACAAGCACATTTTTCATATCTTATTTTATTGTGAGACGGCAGCGCTGTGGGCGAGATGTTGAGTGGGTCAGCGGCCGTCCGCTCCTTGCCCTCGACTTCACCTGTCTGTGGCCTTCCCATGATTTTACCCCAAGATGATTTCATTAGACACCAGTAGTCCGTGTGTTATATGTGCTTTACATGTGCTAACACTCACTCACTCACTCACTCTCTCTCTCTCTCTCTCTCTCTCTCTCTCTCTCTCTCTCTCTCTCTCTCTCTCTCTCTCTCTCTCTCTCTCTCTCTCTCTCTCTCTCTCTCTCTCTCTCTCTCTCTCTCTCTCTCTCTCTCTCTCTCTCTCTCTCTCTCTCTCTCTCTCTCTCTCTCTCTCTCTCTTACTCTCTTACTCTCTCTCTCTCTCTCTCTCTCTCTCTCTCTCTCTCTCTCTCTCTCTTACTCTCTCTCTCTCTCTCTCTCTCTCTCTCTCTCTCTCTCTCTCTCTCTCTCTCTCTCTTACTCTCTCTCTCTCTCTCTCTCTCTCTCTCTCTCTCTCTCTCTCTCTGCATATTGACGTCTCACTTTGTGGCACTATGCAAATAGGTAGGCAGTGTTCTTATGTAAACATGAGAGGCGGAGAATATTCTTGGCACTGTTTTGTGTCCAAGATGTTGCTTAGGTGAAACGAGTGTGTGTGTGCTTTTACTATTTGTGCCTGCAGGATCACGCTCTAAGCTCTTGGGTCCTGCCTTTGTAATGTACTGACTTCAGGTCTATATTTTTGGATCATGTCTACTACATATTTCTCTCTCACACACAAACGCTCAAGCATCCCCAAGATGCAGCTTGGGGCATTGGCTCGAGAAACGTGGACATTGGCGAGGATCTACATACTACCAACTATCTACAGCCAACTAGCAGTTAGCAGTTTGTTGGTTTCTACAAGTTAACATGATTTTTGGACACATTTCACACTGACCTAAGGTTAATTTTGTCCTGGCAGCAACCTTGACAAAGATGAATTTATAAATCGAAATGTGCATCCAAAATCAGGTTTATTATATATAATGAATATTACTTTGTATTAAAATTTAATGTATACTTAGGCGTATGCTAGGTGTTTAGGGTAGGCAAGGTTTGATCATTATGTTAGGTTTGATGTTTAGGTTAGGTTAGATGTTTATGTTAGATTAGATGCTTAGGTTAGGTTAAGCTAGGTTAGATGTTTAGGGTTAGGTTATATTAGGGTTGATATTTAGGTTAGGTTACATGTTTAGAACTAAAGAACATAAGAATAAAGGTAACTGCAGAAGGCCTGTTGGCCCATACGAGTCAGCTCCATTTTATAACCTCCCAATCCCACTCATATACATATCCAACCCATTCTTGAAACAATCATGGGACCCCACCTCCACCTCATTATGCGGTAATTGGTTCCAGAAATCAACAACTCTGTTACCGAACCCGTATTTACCCAGGTCTTTCCTAAATCTAAACTTATTCAATTTATTCCCATTGTTTCGTCTTCTGTCCTGTGGTGATACTTTTAATACTCTATTAATATCCTCTTTGTTATGTACATTCATCCACTCGTTCACCTCTATCATGTCACCCCTAACTCTTCGCCAATTATTTAGGTTAGGATAGATGTTTAGATTAGGTTAGGTTAGATCTTAAGATTAGCTTACGTGTTAGGTTAGGTTGGGTTAGGGTAGATGTTTAGGTTAGGTTAGATGTTTAGGTTAGGTTAGATGTTTAGGATAGGTTAGGTTAGGTTTGGTTACATTAGGGGTTTAGGTTAGATATTTAGATTAGGTTAGGATAGTAGTTTAAGTTAGGTTAGATGTTTAGGTTAGGTTACATTAGGTGTTTAGGTTAGATATTTAGATTAGGTTAGGATAGTAGTTTAGGTTAGGTTAGATATTTAGGTTAGGTTACATTAGGTGTTTAGGTTAGATATTTAGGTTAGATGTTTTGGTTATGTTGGGTTAGATGTTAAGGTTAGGTTAGGCTAGATGTTTAGGTTAGGTTAGATTAGGTGTTTAGGTTAGGTAAGATGTTTAGGTTAGGTTTGTTAGATGTTTAGGTTAGGTTCGCTTAGATGTTAGGGCTAGGTTAGATGTTTAGGTAAGGTTAAGGTTACTGTTTAAGTAAGGTTAATGGGACCCGACAGTTGAGTGGACTGTGATTCGGATTCGTAGTCCTGAGGTTCCGGGTTCGATCCCAGGTGGAGGCTGTGGGAAAAACCTGCTGGGATTGATAAGAGAGAAGACTACCAGGGACTTGTACTGAACTAAATTAAAAAATTACTCTCTGCAAATTAATTCAACTAAAATCTCTAGCTAGGATTGTAAATCTTAGCTCCTCTTTTTCTAATGACAGATTGTGGGCTGTAAGGGACAGGTGGGGTGAATGAATTAGTTGATAGAAGTTCCAGTCCACCTGTAGACAGGGATTCTCACATCAGCTTGTATTTTATACAAGGATAAGATTTAATAAATTCAGTTATATGACTGAACACTGGCTCTGTTTAAATCAGAGATTTAAACATGTACATAGTCTAGCCTAGCACCATAACTATTAACAGCCACTATATTCTTATACTATAAACAACAAATTAAATTGTAAAAGTATAATAAATTACTTTAAATGTAGTCTAAGTACTGTTAACTAAGTTCTAAATTATATTCAATTAAATGAACTTATATGATAACTTAAAAAATAACTAAGCAAGCAATTGTTAACCTAATTTATATATTCAAGTATATATGCAATGTATTTATATTCCCTTTATATGATTAGGTACGGTCAGCCTGACTGAATCTCTTCCAACACCATGGACACTTATGAGGTCTTGTTTACTTATTGCAGCTGAATCTTTTCTCACATAATGGACACTCATGAGGTCTAGTGCTTGGATAGAGATTCACAGCTACACTACAATATTAATAAACTTACTGAAATATGAGGCGTTGCCTCGCTTTATAACCGACAGACAGACTTATAGAATATTAAGGTTATACAAGCATACAATTGGCCAATTAATACACTACTGTAATATCCTTCAATATACGTATCTGAAGCCAGGTGCCTGTCTGACAAGTGTGCCAGACTGATAACTCTCTTGTCGCGAGTTTAGGCACGATATTTTATATATAACAGCGTTGCTGTATGATGTACTAGTAGCGTTGCTACGTGATTTTTCTATAAATGCATTGCAAAAGATGAGGGTTGATGGTGAAGGTGGAGCCAAGTCACTGTGTGCTCCACTCTACACTTATAGATATAAATGTTCTAGGGATATTCCTTGTAGATATATTGTCCAGGTACTCCCCCAGTTCTAGAGAGTATTCACTGGCGATAAAGATATTAGATAAGGTGTCCTGAGCCAAATAATGTTTGCTAAGGTACCCTCACACTTGTTCACTGTTTTGTCAACAAACGCATAGAGCCGCGTAGTGCTGCTAGGTATGGTCGTGGGCGCGTCTTGTTCCCAAGATGCCCCTCCCTCCCCTTGAGAAGGGGTAACTTTCAATGAATATTAATTGATTATTTTTACAGTCTAGACTTATGATTGAGATAAGATGTGATTGAAATATAATTAGATATAGGATTTAAAGATTATAAGTAGTACTTGATAGTACCACTGATTCTTATTAAGGATTCGATTTTTAATCCCTACAGGAAGCGATTAATGTTCCAATAGTTTTTAATTAAGAAATCCTTCTAGAAGCTTCTGGATCCTTGAGAGATCATATACAAAGTCATGTAGGCATCTATAGGGCCCTATGGCATACGTGATCCAAGTGGCATTGTCATCTAGGATCAAGCTGTATAATGAATCTATTATGATTTGGATTTGATTTTGATGTGATTTTGATACGATATAGATATGATACAGAAATAATATAGAAATTATACATTTCTTAGATGATTATTAGATATGGTGTGTAAAATTTCCCACAGAGGCGAAAACAAATGGGCAGAGTTTCATTCATCCTGATGCACCTGTTACCTAGCAATAAATAGGTACCTTGGAGTTAGACAGCTGCTATGGGCTGCTTCCTGGGGGTGTGTAACAAAAAGGAGGCCTGGCCAAGGACCGGGCCGCATGGACATTAAGCCCTGAAATCAACTCAAGATAATCTCAAGAGGAAGGTTAGGTGTTTTGGTTCGGTTAGATGTTTAGGGTAGGTTAGGTTAGTTGTTCATGTTAGGTTTGGCTAGATGTTTAGGTTAGGTTAGATTAGGCATTTAGGTTCTGCTAGGTTAAGTTAGATGTTACAAGGTTTTTGTGCCAATTATTTGTATCAGAGGAACGCGGATGAAACATTTAAAGGAGTACGACTCGAATTCAGAAAGAGAGTGAAGCACTGTTCAAGAATGTTCGAACGTCATCAGTTGTGAGTCTCATGTGTAATGTTTTCATTGATAAACGGAGGATTGTGCATGAGTTAACTGGCATTTCGCCTTTGTCTAAGGGAACCGGCAACAGTCTTACAAACGAGATTTTGACAACAATAGGACATCACTGCATTTGTTAGCCTAAATACAGTGACAAATTTTATTAGAAATGTCTCGACTAAAGCTTGAGAAGCCTTTCGAAGAATGAGTACCAAAGTCGTATACCTGGACAAAGGGTTCATTTACACAAGCATATTTGAATAACTAGAATATAAATCAGTTACTATTTTTTTCTAAATATCTTGAATGCTTAAGGTTTCCTTTGGTTGTTGTAGGATCCTATATTTTTAATTACTGGTGAGAGTAAGTCTGATATGTGAAAAGATTTAGCTTAATTGTTAAACTGCCCTGAGGGGCGAGTTTATTGGGCAGCGCCACTCATCCTGTGAGTGGACATACCGCCATAGCCGCATGTACAACACTCCCCAATAGGAAGAAACCCCGCTGGGTTGTTCATCCTGTCACTTGTACCCAGTCACAGCTGAGACTTGTTTAACTGTCTCAAGTGAATACCTTCTCAAACAAGAAGATTAACAACTGTCAACCCTTAAAATCTTACGTTATCTTGCGGGTTCAAAATCGAGGACTCCTTTTAAGAACAGTATCAATATTTGACAAATAGTGTTTTCCTAACTCAAACAAAGTGGGGTTTATTATTCTAGACATATTTCTAATGTTTCTCAGGTGTTCACATTCACGTAGCTAGTGGTCAAGGCGGTGTCCGTCACTCTCACCACAGAATCTTCAACTCTGCTGGTCACCTGTTGTTTCCATTCTGAATCGCCATGGATTTTAGTATCCAAGACGGATTCTCGCTATTACTGATTCTCTCCCGCGGTCACCTCCTCTTCGTCCGTAAAGATTGGGATTGCCAGCTGCAACCATGTTGAACCAGCGAACAGATTCACTGATTTGTTCTTCTATCCTCCTTTCCTCAGTTACATTGTCACGGTGATGTTGCCTAACAATACCTCTAATTTGTAGAAGAGTCTTGGATAAAATGGATTCAATATGGTCACCTTCAGCAGCCAGCACATCAGCTCGTCCATTCCCACATATTCCAACATGGGAGGGGATCCACAGAAACTTGACGACTCTTCCCTGGTTTGTTAGGACCCTCACAACTCTCTTAATTTCAGCGACTATCGCAAGATTTTCTGCCCGAATTTTACTTAGGCTTTGTAGTGCTGCTTTAGATTCAGTGCAGATCACTATGCCATTAGTGTTTCGTTCAAGGAATCTTAACACCATAACAATGGCAGTTAGCTCTGCTTGCTTTGATAGGAATAATGGGAATCTCTGGCTATCTTAACTGCAAGCCTAGCATTCAGTTCCTTAAGGGGGCTTATCACACTAAATTAAAAGTTGTTCAATTTGCTTATAAATTTTTTTATGAAATGGTTATAGAAAGGGCTGCAACTGGTCCAAGTTTCACCATCACACCCTAAACAGAAAAGGAGAAAAAAAATACACAACGTATTATGCAACGAATGTTCAACATTCTCAAATAATCTTAGGAAACACATGTGTCAACTAAAATGTCTACTATGTGCTGTAGAAGCACAAACTCTTGTAATAATTGTAATATGTATGTGCAATATATTTATATGTAATTTTTTTTTTTTTTTCTTTTTTTTTTTTTTCTTTTTTTTTGGCCAATTTTTTTTTCTCGTTTGTTATCAAGGGATTTGCATGAAACTTGCACACCTTGCTCAATGGATGCCTATCTGCAAGGGTGCCAATTATGAACGAAATCTGTCAAAGTCAAGCTCAGCTACAGGTGGCCGAACTTGGATCTTTATTTTACTCTGGAAAGTAATTTACAACTTCAAGGCGTTTCTCAGCTTTCATTTATTAATCAATTTACATGCAAATTACACCTTATATGTAGAGTTTGTGCTTCTACAAACCTATTGAGACATTTTAGTCCAAAGTCCATTTGTTGATTTTATAAAAATTTATAAACATCATATATTGCATATTTTTGGAAGGGTAACTTTGAAAAATTATATTATTGCACTAAACACTTTCTTTGATAAAACTGATCAATACAATCTATTATTATGTGTTAGTTTAATATCTGAGTGTTATAGAAATGATTTTAGTTGACACATGTGTTCCCTGAAATTATTTGAAAATGTTGAAAATTCGTTGCATAATACGTTGTGTATTTTTTTCTCATTTTCTGTTTAGGGTGTGATGCTGAAACTTGGACCAGTTGCAGCCCTTTCTATAACCATTTC
Source organism: Procambarus clarkii (assembly GCF_040958095.1). Lineage (NCBI taxonomy): Eukaryota > Metazoa > Arthropoda > Malacostraca > Decapoda > Cambaridae > Procambarus > Procambarus clarkii. Next base: position 8,936,907 of record NC_091237.1, on the reverse strand, counting down.
ATAAATAAATTTATAAACAAATTGAACAATTTTTACGAAACCCGTAATATGCCCCCTTTAATTCAGCTTTTAACACTGGGGAGGGACAACTCTCGTAGATTAGACGTTTTGGCAGTTCTTGGAACTCCAAGAATGATTGTCACTGTCAGTATTTTTTTTAAGTTTTCGAGGCTTTTCATATCGCTGTATCTCATATCATAGGTGCATAAAACTGGTACGGCACAGTCTACGACGGGGCGCACATATGCTGTGTACATCAATTTAAGCACGGCAATAGAGACTCTATGTCCATTCCAGGTCATACCATTCAGTGCCCTGAGTCGACTTTTGCATGTTCCTATTAGTTCGTTGAGCACCTCTTTCTTCCCCTTGTTAGAGCCAACAATGACGCCAAGGTACCTGTAGTGGTCAAACCATTCAAGTGTTACACCATTAATTTGTAGTTCTTCATTTTCTATCCACTTGTGATGAGAGTATGCTTTTGTCTTGTTTGTGGTGAGAGTGAAACCGAGCTCAATTCATTTCCTTCCTAGGAGTTCAGTGGACTGTTTAATTTTCTCAAGGTTGGGGCTTGTATTAGCACATCATTTGCATACCCCACTTGCTGCGTCCCTTCCGGGAAATCAATATTTGCAATGGCGTTAATAAGTACATTGATTAATGAGGGGCTGAAGACTACTCCTTGGAGGGTCCTGAGTTCCATATTCATTGTTCTGGAGACTGCTCCATTGAAGCAGACCATGGCTTTCCTCCCTGTGAGGTAGTCTTCAACCCATTTCATGAGTCTCCCCTTGACACCCATGCATGCAAGCTCGTCCAGGATCGCAATCCCCTGTGTTTTTCGAAGTCTCCTTTGATGTCAACAAATACAGAGTACTTGGCTGTGCCATTAGCCAAGTAATTTACTATACAATTTGCTGAGCTCCGTCATTTAACAAATCCATTGACTCCCTCCCCAAGTCTGCCTATTTTGTGCAACAGTCGGTTTAGGAGGATCCGTTCAAGCATTTTACATGTGCATGACATGAGACTGATGGGGTCTGTACTTGTCAGGGTCATTGGGTATGAGAACAAATATTGCATGTTTCCATTGCGCTGGCAACACTCCACTTAGGAATGATTTGTTAAACAGGTGGAGTAGTGGATTCTCAGGCACCTCACACAGTGCATTGAGTATGTCGTAGGTGACGCCATCTTCACCAGGTGCCGTGCTTTTACCCTTTTTCATGGCCCCCCCCCCCCCCTTCCCTTCCTGGGGCTGTGATTGGTTTTCCATACTCATCATCATCGGTCTATGCTCTTGTTATCCTAATTCTCATGTCATTATGTCGCAGGAGCTGTTCCCTGCTGATTTCTGCAGAGAGGGAGGAGGATGCTGCTGCATCACTCCACTTGTGTATTAGTTCCTCTGCCTTACCCTGGGGGTCTTTGTGAGCCGCAGGCCGGGTCCCGCCCCTTAGCTATCTGAATTTTTGCCTGCACACTTGTCTCGCAGATGTTTCTCTTCCAATGGAGCCAATGAAGTCAAACCATTGTTTTTCCCGCTCTTTAATCTTCTCTTCCCTAGCAACTTGACACACAGTTTTAAAAAACTCTTGGTTTGCTTTCAGTGGGATGTCTCTGGGACTCTCTACTCATGTTCCTTACATTTGCATTGATCATCTTTATGTAATCGTTCTCATACCATTTTATTTTCTTCCTCTGAGTGTTACTTCATCCAGTCGTATGGCGCGGAACTCTGAGACAGTGCTCACTCTGGTAATTTAGGTCATCAACAAATGTATCAATGTCTTCTGGGATTTGGTATTACGTGAAACAGTCACTCATCTTGTTTATGAAGTGCGGCCTCATATCTGGTCCGAGTGATAATCTTTTTCTTTCATTTGTCGCTTTCCTTTTCTTGCTCATGTCAACGGTGTTAGTCAGTGCCGAGTGGTCACTACAGAAACTGTGTACAATGTGTGTACTGGTATCCATGTCCTGTGTATTCAGCAGGAGAGCATAGTCTAATCTTCCTCCTCTGGGGTGAGTTGGTTGTTCATCATTCAGGACTCTCAGGTTTTCACTTCCCCTGACGTAGAGAGAGATTGTCCGTCCACTGACATTGGACTGATGACAGTTGGCATCAAAGTGTGGGTGTCTGGAATTAAGATCACCGACCAGCAGGGTAGGTTCTCCGTTTGTAAATTCAGGTAGTGTGTCCAGGTCAAATTTTTTCTGTGGCACATATAAGTTGATTATATGTAGGGCATTATTGTTGAAATGAAGGGTTACTCCCAGTGATTCATACTCATCACGGCATGTGGAGATCATCAATAATCTTTGCAGGTATGGTGTTACTGACATCTTTATATAAATAAAAATGTAAATGTTCGTTTGTTCAAAATCGCTAATATCTGAAAGTTCTTTACCGATTGCTTTGAAATTTTCACACAACGTTCCATTCGCATCTGAACGGGATTTTATATACATTCTATATAGATATCACATCTATGATGGGTGTTTTTCATGTGTTTCTCATGTAAGGGAAATCTTCAAATCCTCTTTACCGATTGCTTTGAAATTTTGATACAACGTGGCATTCAAATAGGTGGGTGTTTTTATATACCTACTACATACATGCCTCATCTGTGACAGGAAAAAAAAATTGTTAACAATGCCATCTGTTGGACATAAGAGCAACACACGCTCTAATCTCCAAAAGTTCTTCACCGATTGCTTTGAAATTTTGACACAACATTCCATTCGAATACGCACATGTATTTATATACCTACTATATAGATGCCACACCTGTGACAGGTAAAAACATGCATTTTTTTAAAAAACAGCACCACCTGTTTCACGTAATAGAAACACACGCTACACTAAATATGTTACAATTCCATTTCAATGTTTCTGATTGCATTGATAAATTGAATTTTCATAGATTTCGATTAATTTTCATTTTGATTTAATTATTTTGTGTGACATTGCAGTGGAATTGAGCTGTTTTGTTTTCCATACTGTTCATTTCGTAAGTATAAGTATACATGCTACACTTATGACACATAAAAACATTCTTTTTTTAATAAACAGCGCCATCTGTTACACGTAAGAACAACACACGCTATACTAAATATGTTACAATTTCATTTCAATGTTTCCGATTGCATTGACATATGGAATTTTCATAGATTTCTATCTATTTTCTTTTTTATTTAATTATTTTGTGTGACATTGTGTTGAAATTGAGCTGTGTTGTATACCATACCGTTCATTTCGTGAGTATAGTTAATTTTTTTATTTGTTCATTGTTTTTCATTTTGTTCTTAACTGTTCTTATTTTTCAGCGATGGGAACATCAGATCATTTGATGTTCCAATTTTTCTGATGGGAACATTAGATCATTTGGGAACGCATCAGATGAGTGGAGAATAGTGGGGGAGTACAAGGGGACAAGGGAGTGGGGAACAATGGGGAGAACGAGGGGATGGGGGGAGTGGGAACACGGTGGGGAGGACGAGGGTCTAGGGAGTGGGGAATTGTTGGGAGGACAAGGGGATGGGGTAGGAGCGAATGGTGGGATGGATAGTTGACAGGGAAGTGTTGCTGTTGCTCAGCGACATACATGTGTTGTTGAGCTACAGCAACGCATGGCCGGGTACAGCTAGTAGGTAATGTCAGTAACATATGTCGTTTTCTTTCCCCAGCAGGCAGGGAGAACTTGTGATAACCGCTGAACCTTGGGTTGACGTCATCACCCACCAGTGTCTCCTGTAGCACTATGACGTCAGTTCGGTGTTCATGAACGTATTGTATAATGTCATTAAGTCTACCGCGAACTCCATTGCTTTTCCATTGTAAGATAGTGAGATTTTCTTTACTTTGATTATCCATTGTAGGGGGTCTTGATCATCAGATGTGCTGTGTTGTTACAGGTGAGAGTTCATGACTTATTGCTTATAGTCAATATTTGGCTTATTAATAAGTACATATGTGGTATATTCCAAGTTATATTTTGTTTTAAAGCTACAAACTCTTCCTGTTGATTTGTTAACCTCCAGTTTTAATATTAGGAATTTCTTTTTCAATTTTATTAAACAATAGAGATTTTATACAAAATTTGACAATATTCTGAGTTACTTTACACAATTTATTTAAATATTTTAGTTTTGTTTTATTATTTTTATAAAACTGTAATATCAATATAGGTATAGGTTAAGTACTAATTGTAATTAAGAAGCAATAAGATGCTTATGTTAATAATATAAAGAAGGTTAGGTTAGGTCGGTGTTTTCTGTTCAGCTTTTTAAGGTAAACTCAAATATTCACAATAAATTAGTGTCACATATGCACTTATTAATAAGCCAAATATTGACTATAAGCAAGTGCGAGAACGGGTTGGTGCACTGGTGGTGTTGCATGTGCTGGTGTTACTGTGTGTATTATTGCCAGAGGTCTACTGTAGGTTGAACCCTGGGCTGGGCTCTGGGCTGGGCTCTGGGCTGGGCTCAGGGCTGGACCCCGGGCTGGGCTCAGGACTGGACCCCTGGCTTGCTGTAGTACTGTTCACGAAGCCATTCCCGCTCCTGTTCACTGGTCTACCAGCGGCATGAGTCGGTGTTAACTGCGAAGCCTGCCCATCAGGCCTCATCCTGCAATATCGCTTCCAGGCATGATGGCCCTGCTTGCAATTGACAAATTTAGGTATTACAGTGCCACTCTCATCCTGTTGAAGCTCATGCAGACACTGTTTGGTGTCGTGAGGTGAGAGCCACTGCAACACTCATACCTAATTGGGCAATCACATTGCCACGTTCTGTGATCCCACCGTTGACATCCACATAAAGATGGGCTGCCAATATACCTTTCCACTTTGCATGCCCTCATGTCTGGTACTCCAATGACTGGGGGCAGTTCTCCTTTCCACAGAGTAATTGCTTGATTTTTGGGCAGTTCCCCAGGTCCAGTGTTGCGCCTGGCCCAAACAATCACTTGAAGGTCATTGAGAAATTTCACTTTAGCATGAATCTGTAGTTCTTGATTATAATTTTAGTTTGTCTGATCTGTGGGGTTGATTCCAACATTTTAATATTCCTACCTTGATACTCCTGGCTGGTCTCTGTGAAGAACTGCAGGGCACTCTCCCCCTCCCCCAGTCGCTTCTCCTTGTCCCGTCTCGTACTTCCTCTGCTTTTGACTGGTTGGAAGCCCCCGTCATTCTCTGTTGTAGAGTCACCGATACCATTACAGTTGGAGGGCCCCGGGTGTGGAACAACATCTTTGCTGGAGGGGTTGTTATGGTGCTCAGGCACACTTGCCATACCTTTCTTCTTCTTCTTGAAAGTAGGTGCAGTTTGCATGAAGGGGTTACACTCCCGATGACTGCACCAGGACAGATATTGGGATACACGTTGACGTTGAGAAGGAGAAGAAAGTCAAAAGTGTTAGTTGTGTCGGACCATAGAGAGAGGAGTGACGACGAAAACAGAGGTGGACGTAAGAGTGAGACGCGCTGCAGGATGACGAGTTCACGGTGGAAGCTGATCCACGCACGGCATAACGTTATGCACAGGACGTCAACTAATATTTCTCCGGGAACTTGTATATAGGAAAGCGCAAGCAGTACGCTTCATAAATCACCCACGAGTCAACGGACACCCGGCCACCCAGCCTGGGGAATAGAGATGTTAGGTTTACCTGCCATCTGACATGTATGACGCTGTTGTACGTATTTTTTAACGTCTTTTACCATACCTGGCCAGTAGTAGTCTTGTCTGATTCCGTGGTAGATTTTGTTGAAACCATAGTGAGAAAGGGCTCCGTGGGCCAGGTGTAGAATATCGGGCCGTATGTTGGTGGGAATCACTAGTTGTACGACATTTTCCCAATCGTCATCCTCCTTCAGCTTGCTGGGTCTGTATCTGCGGTAGAGCAACTCATTCTCTAGGAAGAACCCAGGGATACTGTCAGGTTGAGTCTCAGCCTGGAAGAATAATGGTGTTAATGATTGATCTTCCCTCTGTAACTTACGGAACTCCAACTTGGTAAGATTGGGAGGTAGATTCTGAGGGTCTTGAGGGACAGCGGTAGCAGTAGAGTCAGCTGGTGGCGGTCGTGCAGCTTGTGCACGGGTGGTCACCAAAACCGGAGGAGAAACTTGATCACTTTCTTGAACCTCTGCTGTAACATATTCGAAGATGAAATTATCCATTACAGAAGTACACACCTGGGGTTTGTCCGTGATGATCAGGTTGGACGGTTGCAGATCTTCTGCCAAGTCGTTGCCCAGGAGAAGTTGCACTCCAAACATGGGAAAACGCTTTTCCCTGATGGCGACTTGGACTCCACCGGTCACGAAGGGACAATCCAGGTGGACTCTGGCGAGTGGATATGGAGTGGTAGCAGCGAGGTCAGTGATAAGGACGGTTTCCCCGGTGTAGGTGACGTTAGGCACAGCCGATTTCAATATAATAGACTGAAGAGCCGGTGTGTCCCTCAAGATCTTCAATTTGAAACGTCCCTCCGAATCTGTACTGTTGGCAGAGACAGTTCCAGGATACAGGTGTTTACTGAAGAGAGAAAGATCATTAACAGGAACACCAACATTCATCACAGGCTTACCGGACTTAGGAGGAGTCTCTTTGGGTTTGGTAGATTCATTGCTCTTGTATTGAGTCTTCACACATCTATCTATGGTATGTCCATAGAGTTTGCAATACTTACAATACAATTGGGAGCTCGCTTGTTCTGTACTCACTTTATCGTAACTGTACCAAGACTTCTTACTGGAAGGTGGTTCTGGTGTCAGCCGGTGGATGAGGCTGTAGGTGTCAGCCGACTTAGCACATTTGATGTAGTCGGTTTCTTCTTTATCTGCTAGATATAAACGGACGGAAGGGGGAACACGTCTCAAGAATTCCTCAACTAGCATGAGGTTGACGAGTTCTGCAAATGTAGAGACATGTGCTGCTCCCAGCCATTTCATAAAATATCTTTTCTTGGTATTGGCAAATTCTAGAAAGGTGGTGGTACTTGCCTTTAGATGGTCACGGAATTTTCGTCGGTAGCTTTCGGTGGAGAGAAGGTAGGCGTCCAAAACTGCTTGCTTCAGGGTCTGGTAGTCATTCTCAGACGCTAAGGTACTGAGAGTAACTGCAGCTCTACCTGTAAGATGTACTCTGAGAAGGGTAGACCATTGATCAGCAGGCCAGCTAAGTTTATTAGCTAGGGTCTCAAAGGTGGTAAAAAAGACATCAATCTCTGTCTCAATGAATGGTGGCATTAACTTACTTGCATGGGAGACATTGAAACTTACTGGAAGACTGGCGGTAGCTTGTTGGCGCTGATTGTGGTGTGTAGTTTCCAACGTGAGTTCTTGTTGACGACATTCTATAGCCATTGCCGCTTGCTGTTTGTCATGCTCGCGTTGTATCTCCAGGTGACGTTGTTTTGCTTCAAGCTGTATTCGTTCACGCTCACGGAGTAGGACCATCTCAAGTTCTTGCTCTTCTTTCCTCAAGGCGGCCTCTCGTTCTTGTTCTTCTTTCCTTATTGCAGCTTCTTCTTTCCTCATTTGTAGAGCTACTTTCGCCAGGGCAGCCTCTCTTTCTCTCATTTGGATAGCTTCTTGCTGCTGCTCCCGCTCGAGCTTGGTGAGTTCAAGTTTGAGTTTCATAGTTGCCAAATCTTGTTTATCTGCAATAGAATAAGTTTCTTGAGTTTCAGAGTCAATTTTCCCTTCATCTAAGAGGTGATCCATGATTAGGTTATGTATTTCATTTTTGTTGGCTCCACGGGGAACATCTAGTTGATACTCGTGTGCAAGAGTTCGTAATTCAGTCCTCTTAGCACGACATAAGGTCCCTATTTCACCTGCTGGATCGTTACGGAAAGCTTAGAGACGAAACATGGTGAAAAATAGCAAATAAATGTACAACGAATATAGTTGTGATATGGTAAATGTCAGAAACAGGATAACGTGGCAACTGGTAACTATCCTGTGGAATTTTAATCTTTAACAATTCAAGTTAATTATAGGATGGTAAATAATTAGTCAATCAAAGTCGCAGGAAATCTTGTACCCGGTACTCAATGTAAGAGAATAAGGGCAAGAAAATCCTACTAAATAAAATAAGTGAAACTGAGTTTCTAAAACAAATGAAACATTTAATTGCTCCAAAAGTGAATTAGGTAGTCCAAGAATGAATGCATACCTTGCCGAGTTTCTATAGGACATAAGCAAGGGTTTCCCACTAAATGAATATGATACTTACAGAATTAGCGAACTTTGTGCTCTGTAAAAAGAAAGCTAATTCCCTACCTAAGTAAATATCATCATCTCTGACCGACGTGTAGGGGTGCGAGTGTCAACTGGTGACGAGAACTGCTGTTGAGGTCCCAACTCAGCAACTTAGTCCGTGCTTGAGGAACTATGGCCCTCTTATCCTCCTTCGGTCAGATTGCAGAAGATAGGGTGCTTTGACCCGAAGACAAACCAAAGTACCAGGAAACCACAATGATGATTTGCCGATAATGTGAGAAATATTCTAGGGACAAAAGGTGGTAAAAACGAGTAATAACACGGAGGGAGAGATGACCAATTAAGAGAATGACTGCGGCCTACAGTCACCACGTAATCCAAAGTTATCTCACACTCACCATATGCTATTCTCGGAATGCACAATACACACAGCACCATATAAATATGAAAATTAATGATAATATTGAAAAGCTACTTTAGCAAAGCGAAGTACGCTTACCACAAATTGATGTTCTGGTACTAGTACCTGAGTGAAGCTCCTAGGACAGGCCCCCATTAAATGTGACGGGAAAGTGTTGGAGTATAGATGTTCGGCAGTCCTCCAATGGCAGGTGTCAATGCCTGGTCACACTTACAAAAAAAAGATAGACTGCTTGCCTGTTTATCTGTGGTAAGTGAGAGGGAGGAACACGTAAAACACAAAGTATGAACAATGAAACTTTAATATATTTACTTTAAACATAAATGAAAATAAAGACAAATCTCGGGGGAATTAAAAGTACAATTAAATAACAAAGATAAATGCAAAGACAATGTGAGACACAATAGTATAAAGGTGAAATAATAAAATGGTGCTGAGAATATCGGCTATAGCTGAGACCTCCCTTCGTATACTAGCCAGTAAGCTTAGTATGCCAGAGAGAGATGTCAATGCTAAGAGCACAAAGAATATTCTGAAGTTGATAGCTGGTCAGGGCTCCGACGTCGATTCAGGTAGATGGTGCGGAGGTGCAGTGTGCAGGTGCGCGGTCGGCGAGTCACCAATCAGGAGCAGGCAGGCTGGAATCGGTAGTTTGCTGGTTGACGACAAGCCGGCGTGGAGGGTGTGGGGAGTAGGGGAAATCTTGGGTACGTTTTGCCTCCTGGTCAAAACGTTTTGTGCTACCGGTAACGTATCTTGAATGTAGCATCATATACTTGTTAACTGGACGTAACTTGAGGTAGGGAAGAGCAGGCTCAATCTCTCTAGAAAGAGATTATCGTCACAATATATATATATATATATATATATATATATATATATATATATTAGTATATTTTGGTAGCAGTCTTTCCTGTAGACATATTTTATTAAATATGACCGAAAAAGTAAGATTAATAATTCTAACACGAATTTTCTCAATCTTTCGTACATTATGCTTCACTGTTGGAGGTAAATTAAAAATCACTTCTCCAAAATTCATTTTTATTTCTAGTCTGACGCGACACGGGCGCGTTTCGTAAAACTTATTACATTTTCAAAGACTTCACAAATACACAACTGATTAGAACTTGCGTTTCCCTGATTTTATATCTACATTTGAGTGAGGTGGGAAGGGTGATGTGGCATTACATTTTGAGTAAGGTGGGAAGGATGATGTGGCATTAGAGGATATTAATAGGGTATTAAAAGTATCAACACAAGACAGAACACGAAACAATGGGTATTGAATAGAAGTGTTTGTAGAAAGCCTATTGGTCCATATTTCTTGATGCTTCTATATTGGGGCGGAGTCTTGAGGTGGGTAGAATATAGTTGTGCAATAATTGGCTGTTGATTGCTGGTGTTGACTTCTTGATGTGTAGTGCCTCGCAAACGTCTAGCCGCCTGCTATCGCTGTATCTATCGATGATTTCTGTGTTGTTTACTAGGATTTCTCTGGCGATGGTTTGGTTATGGGAAGAGATTATATGTTCCTTAATGGAGCCCTGTTGTTTATGCATCGTTAAACGCCTAGAAAGAGATGTTGTTGTCTTGCCTATATACTGGGTTTTTTGGAGCTTACAGTCCCCAAGTGGGCATTTGAAGGCATAGACGACGTTAGTCTCTTTTAACGAAAATTCTCCAGACACGAAAATTCTCCAGACACGAAACAGAACGCTTTAAAAGAGACTAACGTCGTCTATGCCTTCAAATGCCCACTTGGGGACTGTAAGCTCCAAAAAACCCAGTATATAGGCAAGACAACAACATCTCTTTCTAGGCGTTTAACGATGCATAAACAACAGGGCTCCATTAAGGAACATATAATCTCTTCCCATAACCAAACCATCGCCAGAGAAATCCTAGTAAACAACACAGAAATCATCGATAGATACAGCGATAGCAGGCGGCTAGACGTTTGCGAGGCACTACACATCAAGAAGTCAACACCAGCAATCAACAGCCAATTATTGCACAACTATATTCTACCCACCTCAAGACTCCGCCCCAATATAGAAGCATCAAGAAATATGGACCAATAGGCTTTCTACAAACACTTCTATTCAATACCCATTGTTTCGTGTTCTGTCTTGTGTTGATACTTTTAATACCCTATTAATATCCTCTAATGCCACATCATCCTTCCCACCTTACTCAAAATGTAATGCCACATCACCCTTCCCACCTCACTCAAATGTAGATATAAAATCAGGGAAACGCAAGTTCTAATCAGTTGTGTATTTGTGAAGTCTTTGAAAATGTAATAAGTTTTACGAAACGCGCCCGTGTCGCGTCAGACTAGAAATAAAAATGAATTTTGGAGAAGTGATTTTTAATTTACCTCCAACAGTGAAGCATAATGTACGAAAGATTGAGAAAATTCGTGTTAGAATTATTAATCTTACTTTTTCGGTCATATTTAATAAAATATATATATATATATATATATATATATATATATATATATATATATGCGAACAAGCCTGAGTGGTCCCCAGGACTATATGCAACTGAAAATTCACACCCCAGAAGTGACTCGAACCCATACTGCCAGGAGGAACGCAACTGGTATGTACAGGATGCCTTAATCCACTTGACCATCACGACCGGACATAAGGAAGTGATAGCCGAAGCTATTTGAACCACTTTCCCGTCGGCATTCGGATGGTAATCTTGGGCATAGCATTTTATCAAATCACCTCATTCTTTGGGGCACACGTGCGGAACACAAATGCGAACAAGCCTGAATGGTCCCCAGGACTATATGCAACTGAAAACTCGCACCCCAGAAGTGACTCGAACCCATACTGCCAGGAACAACGCAACTGGTATGTACAGGACGCCTTAATCCACTTGACCATCACGACCGGACATAAGTGGGAACCGGCGGGGAAGTGGTTCATATAGCTTGGGCTATCACTTCCTTATGTCCGGTCGTGATGGTCAAGTGAATTAAGGCGTCCTGTACATACCAGTTGCGTTGCTCCTGGCAGTATGGGTTCGAGTCACTTCTGGGGTGTGAGTTTTCAGTTGCATATAGTCTTCTAAAATAATCTTTCCTGCTTCTACTCTTCACAGACGCCGTCATGTCAACTTGTTTCTGATACACAAACCAACCCATCATGAACCTTAGTCCTGGCTTTGTTGCTGTGGACTCTTCCCTTTCAAAGTACATACTATATAATCTCAAACCTTCTTAACAAACATGACCTGACTTAAGCCTAACCATTTTCTTTTTCTTACCTACCTCCTGTTCGTACCTAATGCTATTATTTCTTCATCCAATTCTTATAATCATCCCATTCGTTCCTGTCATCCTCTTCTTTCTTCTCACCTTACTCTTACCTTCTTCTAGAAATTACCTTCTTCTCTTACTTGCTCCACACGTCATTCTTTAATTTTTGGGCCGTACCTTTCTCTCTTCCACACCCACGACTTGATAATGCTCCGATACGTCGTCGTCTCTCCATCTTATGAAGTGTGGTTTGGTCATCATGTCTTCAGCCACGTTATTGTGACTCATCGTCTACTTTTCGTAGTTAAATAAAGCTGAACAGATTTCTCCACAGCGGGGGGAAGAGTAGAGTATCCCTAACAAGTGTGAAGCAGTGGCCGGGAAGGAG
>NC_091237.1:8829578-8919578 GCF_040958095.1 Procambarus clarkii | reverse complement strand
TGATTGTAGAAAAGACTGTTTGAGCCTGAGCATAGTGTAACTAAGTGATATGTGCTATTGTGCCAATAACGAGTGTGCCAGTTTATAGTAATATTGGAGAACTTAAAGAAACGGCGCACGTGAATCTGTAAACAAGCAATAATCTTTCGCGCGCGGGGGCCAGGCGATCAGCTGTTCTTGACATTTGACAAGGAGGGGAGGTGTTGCCACTTAGTGATCGCAGACTAGTCGTGGGAACTACGGGCCGCGTCAGGATCAGTTGGTTTATTTATCATTGTTTGGCCTTGTGGCATCTTTCATACATTTTAAGTAAAAATACAAAATTACCATTGTGTTTTTATCATCTCCTCCATTGATCTTGTGGCTATATTATACTGAAAGCATAGAGTGATAACAGTAAGTACCTGCCTGGATTCCTGGTCTATTGAGTGTGACCTTGCCAAGGCTACCATTGACTCCACCAGTCCACTGAGGTGTTACTGGCCACCTAAAACACCAGTTGGCGACCTTGTGGTTAACCGTAGAGCCCGATTGTTGGGGAGGGCACACGACAGTCAAGTGAACGAGTCGTGTTCTCACTCTTTCTTAATCAGTGGCCGTTAAGATTGACTGGGAGACTCTCCTGGCGTGCAGTGGCGCCGCGAGGATCGAGTGAAGACCCGTAGGGCTACGGTGAGTGACCTTGAGCATAACTATTGCTCACCCCAAAGTAAGACTAGAGTAAGTGAGGAACCCCAACAATATATATATATATATATATATATATATATATATATATATATATATATATATATATATATATATATATATATATAATAACTCCTTATAAAAGTATGGACTGAATTTCTGTATATAACACTTATATTTTAATAATGTGTCCATGCGACCTGAGACATTTGTTTCGTTCATTTAGAACAAACAGTTCATTCATTGTAAATATGTCTGCTACGTCTGCGCCGGCCAGCTGCTTCATTGGCGTGGTTCAAATATAATTACACTATGAAAACACATTTAAAAAGTCTCTTACTTACATTATTATTACAATAGTCATCATTGTACTGTCATCATGTACATTGTCATCAAAACACTCTCGGACGTAGGTTCGAACCCTCGTCACGGCCCTTGTGGATTTCTTCATCCTTAAAAATTCTACTTGAACTATAGAAAACGAGACATGTGGTTAGTCTTTCACTGTAAACAAAGGGCAGCAAGTGACGTGATACTTTGGTACAGTTCAGTATTTTTCCTTATTTGTATGTTTCAATAGACTTTTTTTTATCTATTTACTCTACTAGTGTTCTGATAACACGCTATCGTTGTTGAAATTTGTTGAATACAACATTTTTATGTAAGTCTTTTTCATGAGGAAGTGTGAGTTTTATGTAAATCTTTTTCGTGAGGAAATGTCTTAAATATGAACCGTGAATACCGCCATCATTGATATCAGTCGTAGAAACTGTTCCTACATTTGATGGCAATTCTCTAAAATTGAGTCTTATTATTTATGCTGGTGCTTATACAGTTTTAATACGTTGTTCGGTGAAAATAATTAGTATTTTCGTTTCAGGGTATTTTACCTTTATTTAAAATGGCTACAAAATCCAAAGCAAAACTGTTTCTAATATCGTTATTAAATTATGCAATAACTGGATTAAAGCTCCCCTCATTGCACAAGTGCTGGATTTCTTCCTCCAACATTTATTTACATTAAATAATTACAAAAGCGATGCTTCTGCATTGACAATGAATGAGATTTAAGTGTTTTTGCTGGGAACAAAAATTCCCATGAGAGCAAGACATCATTGTCAACCCAAAGTCTTCAGCTGTCGTCATACTTGAAGAATGGCGACAGCTGAAGAAGAAGAAGAAAAGTAAGTCGGAAATTAAGTTAAAAAAAGAAGCCTTTTCTACTTGCTTTGAAGATTTTTTTATATTGCTCTTGCAAATGTTTTGAACACGATCACACTATAGGAGGATAAACACTTCTTAGGAACTGAACGTGAGAAGGGGAGGTTTGGCACCATGGCCATTCGTTTGTACGCTCCAGTCAGATCACAAAGGCATGATATATCGATGAAAATTATTTTTAAGCAATGGAGTGACTTGAACTCACAACCTGATGATTCCCAGACGCCTGCCTTAACTGCTCGGATGCGGTGGTACAAAAGTTGACCAACCCAGAACTATAAGTTCTCTGGGAGGTTTTGGATGCCCCAAATCGGGCCTCAACCAGGTTTTAACAGCCAACCTGACCACACTCAGGTCTACGGTAATGGCGTTCACACACTTTCACTCGCACTCATATACAGGCGTCTATGAATCACCAGGTCGCGAGTTCAAGTCACTCACTCCATTGCCTCAAAATGATTTTCATTGCTATATCACACCATTGTGATTTCATTGTGATCTGACTGAGGCGTACATACAAGTATTTCATCGATGTATCTGCATTAGTTGTGAGGTTTCCCTGTGGTATTGAAGACGGTATCTCCTAGTGTTCCCATACAGAAGTTAGCAAAGGAGACTCCTAGTAGGAACCCAGTGGCTATTCCGTCTATCTGCGCATACATGTCTCCCGACAGAGTTGTGAATGGAGCCATTTTGGTACACATCTCCAGAAGACTATGGAGGCGGACTCTGAAATATCTAACTTGGAGTAGTGATGTCACGGAAGAATCTATTTAACATTAAGATGATGGTGGCGTCTACAGGGACGTTCGTAAATGGGGATTCCACGAGGTGCTATGATCACACGCACACACACACACACATGACGCCAGGTGGCTGTGTGGACAGCACTCAGGACTCCTGGTCCTGGGGACCGGGGTTCGATCCCCGGAGAAGGCAGAAAACAAATTGGCCGATTTTCGTTTGTTTCAGAAAACAAATTTACAGAGAAAACAAATCAACAGAGGGCAGAGTTTCTCCCAGTAAATAGGTAGGTACCTAGGAGTTCGACAGATGTTACGGGCTACTTCCAGGGTACGTGTGTGTGTACTTACCTAGTTGTACTTACCTAGTTGTGCTTGCGGGGCTTGAGCTCTGGCTCTTTGGTCCCGCCTCTCAACTGTCAATCAACTAATGTACAAGTTCCTGAGCCTACTGGGCTCTATCATATCTACACGTGAAGCTGTGTATGGAGTTTGCTTCCACCACATCACTTCCTAACACATTCCATTTGTCTACTACTCTGACTCTGAAAAAATTCTTTCTAACGTCTCTATGGTTCATTTGGGCACTCAATTTCCACCTGTTTCCCCTAGTGCGTGTGTCCCATGTGGTAAACAGCCTGCCTTTATCTACCCAATCAATTCCTCTGAGAATGTTGTATGTGGTGATCATGTCCCCTCTAACTCTTCTGTCTCCCAGTGACATGAGATTTAATTCCCATAGTCTCTCCTCGTAGTTCATGTGTGTGTGTGTGTGTATTCACCTTGTTATATTCACCTAGTTATGCTTGTGGGGGTTGAGCTCTGCTCTTTCGGCCCGCCTCTCAACTGTCAATCAACTGTTTCTACTACTACTATTTTTCCCCCCACACCACACACACCCCAGGAAGCAGCCCGTAACAGCTGACTAACTCCCAGGTACCTATTTACTGCTAGGTAACAGGGGCATAGGGTGAAAGAAACCATACCCATCGTTTCTCGCCGGTGCCCGGGATCGAACCCGTGACCTCAGGATCACGTGTCCAGCGTGCTGTGCGCTCGGCCACCGGCTCACCCTCGGCTGTGTGTGTGTGTGTGTGTGTGTGTGTGTGTGTGTGTGTGTGTGTGTGTGTGTGTGTGTGTGTGTGTGTGTGTGTGTGTGTGTGTGTGTGTGTGTGTGTGTGTGTGTGTGTGTGTAATTACCTAAGTGTAATTACATAAGTGTAGTTACAGGATGAGAGCTACGCTCGTGGTGTCCCGTCTTCCCAGCACTTTTTTTTTATCATATAACGCTTTGAAACTACTGACGGTCTTGGCCTCCACCACCTTCTCACCTAACTGGTTCCAACCGTCTACCACTCTGTTTGCGAAAATTAATTTTCTTATATTTCTTCGGCATCTGTGATTAGCTAGTTTAAATCTATGACCTCTTGTTCTTAAAGTTCCAGGTCTCAGGAAATCTTCCCTATCGATTTTATCAATTCCTGTTACTATTTTGTATGTAGTGATCATATCACCTCTTTTTCTTCTGTCTTCTAGTTTTGGCATATTTAATGATTCTAACCTCTCCTCGTAGCTCTTGCCCTTCAGTTCTGGGAGCCACTTAGTAGCATGTCTTTGCACCTTTTCCAGTTTGATGATGTGCTTCTTAAGATATGGGCACCACACAACCGCTGCATATTCTAGCTTTGGCCTAACAAAAGTCGTGAACAATTTCTTTAGTATATCGCCATCCATGTTTTAAAAGCAATTCTGAAGTTAGAAAGCGTGGCATAGGCTCCTCGCACAATATTCTTTATGTGGTCCTCATGTGATAGTTTTCTATCTAGAACCACCCCTAGATCTCTTTCTTTGTCAGAATTCTTTAAAGATTTCTCACACAATATATAGGTTGTGTGGGGTCTATGTTCTCCTATTCCACATTCCATAACATGTCATTTATTAACATTAAATTCCATTTGCCAAGTGGTGCTCCATATACTTATTTTGTCCAGGTCATCTTGAAGGATATGACAATCATCTAAGTTTCTTATCCTTCCTATTATCTTAGCATCATCAGCAAACATGTTCATATAATTCTGTATACCAACTGGTAGATCATTTGTGGAGACAATAAACATCACTGGTGCAAGAACTGAACCCTGAGGTACTCTACTTGTGACATTTCTCCAGTCCGATACATTGCCTCTGATTACTGCCCTCATTTTTCTATCAGTCAGAAAATTTTTCATCCATGTTAGAAGCTTACCTGCCACCCCTCCAATATTTTCCAGCTTCCAGAACAACCTCTTATGTGGAACTCTGTCGAAAGCCTTTTTTAGGTCCAGATAGATGCAGTCAACCCAACCATCTCTCTCCTGTAATATCTCTGTTGCTCGATCATAGAAACTGAGTAAATTCGATACACAAGATCTTCCAGATCGAAAACCATACTGTCTGCCTGATATTATATAATTTCTCTCCAGTTGTTCTACCCATTTAGTTTTAATTATTTTTTCCAATATTTTGACTATTACACTTGTCAATGATACAGGTCTATAATTAAGGGGGTCTTCCCTGCTTTCACTTTTGTAGATTGGAACTATGTTAGCCTTTTTCCACACATCAGCTACAACTCCTGTATACAGGGATGCCTGAAAAATCAGTTGAAGTGGAATGCTGAGCTCAGGTGCACATTCTCTCAGAACCCATGGTGAAACTCCATCTGGACCAACTGCTTTGTTCTTATTTAGCTCCTTGAGCATTTTTTCCACTTCGCCTCTAGACACCTCTATGTGCTCTATGTTGTTCTCTGGAATTCTTATTGTGTCTGGTTCCCTGAATATTTCATTTTGTACAAACACACTTTGGAACTTTTCGTTTAATGTTTCACACATTTCCTTTATATTTTCCGTGAATCTATTTCCCATTTTCAACCTCTGAATATTATCCTTGAATATTATTGTTGTTTATGAATTTATAGAATAGACCTGGTTCTGTTTTACATTTGTCTGCAATCCCTTTTGCAAAATTTCTTTCTGCCTCTCTCCTCACTGCCGTGTAGTTGTTTCTCGCATCTTTGTATCGCTGATATGTTTGGGGGTTCGGCCTCTTCCTGTATTGATTCCATTTTTGTTTTTCTTTTGGTCTCTGGCCCTCTCGCAATTTCTGTTGAACCAATCCTGTTTCCGAGTTCTGCATCTCTGTTTTGGTATAAATTTTTTTGTGCCTTTATCATATATTTCACAAAACTTGACATACATTTCATTCACTTCCTTGCCTAGCAACAAGTCTGTCCAATTATACCCACTAAAATACTTTCTAAGGTTGCCATAATGTCCTCTCCTAAAGTCAGGTTTTTCAAATTCATCAACCTTCTTATTTTCTTCCAGATTATAACGCATTGCATACTTTATTCCCAAAAAGACATGGTCACTTTTACCCAAGGGAGGAAGGTACTGAATGTCAAATATTTCTTCCTCCTTCCTGGTAAATATCAAATCTAGCATGGAGGGAACGTCCCCTTCCCTCTTCCTCGAAGCTTGTTTAACATGTTGATTCAAGAATGTTTCCAGGATGAGGTCTACAAATTTACGTGTCCAAAAATCTTCTCTTTTAGCTTCATATGCTTTCCAGTCTATGGATTTCAAGTTGAAGTCGCCGACTATCAACAGTCGTGATCTATCGTTATCTGCTCTCGCTCTGATCTCTCTCATTATTGTTATAAGACCTTCTCGTTTACTAACTAGCTCCTCCTTTGATCATGTGCTGCTTGGCGGTGGACTATATGCATTTATTATCATTAGTTTATCATCCTCATGGCAGATCTCTTGTGGATTGGCAGTCACTATTTCGTTCACCTTTAGGTGTTCTTTCACCAGCACAGCAACGCCACCGCCTTTCCAAATTTTTCTGTCCCGTCTCCAAATTGAGTAGCCCCTTGGGAATATGACTTCATTTAAAATAACATCTTCAAGTTTTGTCTCCGTGAGTGCAACAATGTCTGGTGTCTGCCGATGTATTACATCACTTAACTCCAGTATCTTCGATCTTACTCCATCTATGTTGGTGTATGCAATCTTCAGGAACTTGTTCCCCCTCTTCTTATTTTTCACTCCCCCTCCCTCTAATGATTTTGTTGGTTTGCCTTTATGTACCACTTTACTGGTCTACCTATCTCTATCACTTTGTAGAAAAAAGAATTGGTTTCGTCTTCATTCCTGCTCTCATTTAAACGTTTTGCCTCGGCGAGGTTCAGTTTCAGCTTCTCCCTATTTTCTTTTGAAAGATCTCGTCTTAACGACCACACTTTCCCATCCTCATCACTTTGTAATTTTCTAGCATTCCTTAGTACTTCTTCCATCTGTTTGGCACCATTTAGGGTAATCCTCAAAGGTCGATCTTTCCCTTTTACATATTTGCCTATTCTCCTGTAGTCGCACACTGTAGTCGCAGTGCGTACTCACCTATTTGTCCTCACATAATAGCATCTAATAAAATTTCTCCAAGCTCGTTAATGATAGTTTGAACTATTTGATTGTAAATGCCTTTTTGCTCAAGCATTACATTAGGAACATTTGATTGTAGATACGAATACAGATCACCCGTGCTGTAACTTTATTCACGACACAATTCTACATCGAACGAAAGAGCAACAGATCGATTCGGTAATGGCATTTCCAAATGATTGACGACTTTGTTAGTGATTTCTAAGCACAAATCTTAAATCATGATTTATCAACGCTTCATTGTATATTTCTGTTGTGAAATCCATGTTCATATTTGAATTTTCCTTGCGTGTTCGACGGACAATATCTTCAGCCATGTGCGATTTATATTTCTCCCATAACTCTGTTGGAGATGAAGGAGAGCCGGTGGTCAATATGACTGCAAACAATGCACGAATTTCAGTTGGATGTGACGTGTTAGATGCGTCATTAATGCATACATCCCAGTGTCAGTCTTTCTCTAATTAATTCAGAGGTTGACATGCACTACGGAAAGTGGCATGTGTAACGCCGTTGTCAAATCTCAATTGCTGGAAGACGTTGATCCAGGCACATTTACCAACAGCATGCGAAGAAAGAAGCATTCATCTTGATTGGGATGCACGGTGGATGTCTGCCTATCGTAGTTTATTTCAATATGCCAGGTTGTCCGTCGACTCGCTCTCCTCGTTTGCGTCGTTCAAATGATTTTCTACTGGCATTCCACGTGTAATACATAAGCACTTCCGAATACAGCAGTGTTTTTGCAAACGCGTCATTTGACATAACGTGAAGAAAGCAGTTAACGTTGTAGCTGGTGGATTCATAGCTGTTTGTTGCACATTTGTAACTGTGAAATGAACATGTTTTTCATTTTCTTGTTTTCAAAACAAAACCAAAAAATACTAACGAAATATTTTAATTGAAACGTAGATCAATCGACACAGCTCAATTTTACCACCAATTGCACTGAAAAATAAGAAGAACATTTAATTTAAAAACACAAAATGAAAAAAAAACGAAAAAGAAACAAATAAACTATTCTCACGAAATGGTAAACAACGCAGCTCAATTCCAATCAAAATCTATGAAAAATCCATTTATCAATGCAATCGGAAAGATTGAAATGAAATTGTAACGTATTTTGAATAGAATGTGTTGCTCTTACGTGCAACAGATGGCGCTGTTTTTCCAAAAAAGCATGCTTTCTACCTGTCACAGGTGTGGCATCTAAATACTAGGTGTATAAAAGCATGCACGCATACGAATGGAACGATGTGTCAAAATTTCAAAGCAATCGGTGAAGAACTTTTGGAGATCACAGCGCGTGTTGTTCTTACGTCCTACAGATGGCGCTGTTTTTCAACAAAATCATGTTTTTACCTGACACAGGTGTGGCATCCATATATTAAGTATATAAAACACGCTCCTATTCGTATGCAACGTTGTGTCAAAATTTCAAAGCAATTGGTAAAGAGGTTTCGAAAATTTCCCTCACATGAAAAACACAGTTTTTCAAAAAAGCATGTTTTTTCCGTCACAGACGTGACATCTATATAAAATGTATATAAAAACCCGCTCTGATGCAAATGGAACGTTGTGTGAAAATTTCAAAGCAATCGGTGAAGAACTTTCGGAGATTAGCGACTTAAAACACAGGAACATTTCGATTTTTATTTATATAGGTAGCGTGTGTTGCTTTTACGTGCAACAGATGGCGCTGTTATTTAAACAAAAAATGTTTTTACCTGACACAGGTGTGGCATCCATACTTATACTTACAAAATGAAAGTTATGGTAAACAACACAGCTCAATTCCAATGTAATTTCACTCAAAATAATTCAATCAAAATTGAAATATATCAAAATCTACGAAAATTCAATATGTCATTGCAACCAGAAACATTGAAATGGAATTGTAACATATTAAGTATAGTGTGTGTTGCTATTACGTGCAACAGATGGCACTGTTTAAAAAAATCCGCATGTTTTTACCTGTCACAGGTGTGGCATCTATATAGTAGGTATATAAAAACACTCGTGTATTCAAATGCAACATTGTATAAAAATTTCAAAGCAATCGGTGAAGACCTTTCGGAGATTACAGCTTGTGTTGCTCTTACATCCAACAGATGGCGCTGTTCTTCAAAAAATGTATGTTTTTTCCTGTCACAGGTGAGGCATGTGTATAGTAGGTACGTAAAAACACACGCCTTTTCGAATACAACCTTGTGTCAAAATTTCAAAGCAATCAGCAAGAAAGTTTCGAAGATTTCCCTCTAATGAAAACCACATGGAAAAACACAGTTTTACAAAAAAGCATGGTTTTTCCCGTCACAGACGTGACATCTATATAGTATGCATATAAAAACCTGCTCGGATGCGAATAGAACGTTATGTGAAAATTTCACAGCAATCAGTGAAGAACTTTCGGAGATTAGCGATTTTGAACAAACAAACATTTACATTTTTATTTATATAGATTTCATTACACAAAAAGGGTTACAACATTGGTTACTTGTTGGGTACAATGCTACTTGTCACATGTTGTAGAGTTCCTCCAGCTCCCGGTTACTGGCTTCGTGAGGCTGTAACAAGCAAATACACTTTGGGTTCCAGAGTGAGCTATCAGGTTGGTGATTTAAACACAAAAGGAGTTGCGTGGTGACCGCCGGCCAGGTCGGATGTTCCTGAGGTCTCTCCGCTCCTGGCTAGTGTTTACGTTGGGTGATTGCTTGTTTGCCCTGCTGGTGGTGGTTTGCCACTGACAGGGTGACGTTCGACTTAGCCATGGGGACGTCTCGCCCTCCAATGAAGAGAACGTTGTCGGCTGGTCTCGCGTTTACGGTGCCGGTGGACCATCCGTTGGTTGGTGTCGCCCTGGTGGACGTGCTACATGTACAGCTGTCTGACCTGGTGGGCATCCAGCTGCTTCAGGGCCACCGTGCTGTGGTCAAGTTCCGCCTCCAGGCTGCCTTTCAGGCGTTTCTCGAGCGGTGTGAGGGGCGTGTTTACCCTCTCCCTGATACTGCTGGTTCTGTTAAGGTGGTAAATCTTAGTGTCACCTTGACGTCTGTGGCGGTGCATGGTGCCCCCCTTCGAATTTCAGGACGACTTTTTAACCTCCTGTTTTGAACGATTTGGGACAGTATTAAGTATTCGTTGGAACAAAGTCGTTGCCGGGCACTGTGTTGGTATGCTTGACGGCTCCCGCACCCTGACGATGTCACTGAAGTGTAGTGTACCGTCGTCGATGTCCGTGTTGGGTTACACGCTCCGCTGCTTGTACTGGGGTCAACCGCGCACCTATTATCGGTGTGGTCACGAGGGTTATCTGGCTGCGGCGTGCGACGTGGGAGCAACTGGTCGGGTGCATGTTCTTCGTGCGGAGGATTTTCCGCCCCTGTTGCGTTCGGACGGTTCTGAGGACGGAGTGGGTGCTGTGCCTGAGGCGCCTGATTGCCTGTCTGCTGCTCCGCCTGTTGAGGCGAGTTCTATGGCAACACGTCAGGTGACTGCTGTGGCCCCTGAGGTTGTTGAGCCGGTGTGTGTGGGTGTCGGGCCGTCGCCTGCGCTGCGTGTAGTGAAGGGTGTCCCGATAGAGGTCCATGTCCCGCCCCCGCCTGTGGATGTGATACCGGCTCCCGGGGACGCGGGTTCTGCTGTTTTGGAAGGGGTGCTTCGGCATGGTGAGGTGCCTGCCGTGCCTGTGTGTGTTGACGACTGTAGTTCTGCTCTTTCCATCCCTTTGCAGAAGCGTGTGCGTCGGTGCTCTGAGGCTGTTTCCCTGGATGATGTAGACAGTGTGGGTGATGTGGCCTCTGTGGACTCTTCGGACGGTGCGGGTGTGGCCTGTGTGGATATGACGATGGTGGCTGTGCCTGCGGCGGGGCCTGCTGGGCGTGGTGTGGTGCGGCCTGTCTCGAAGCGTTCACGTCGGGCTCGGTGTGGGACATTTGGGGCTTGACTCTATTTATTTAAATATTAATGTAATGAAAATCAATTACGAAGGACCACCCGCTTTTATAGTAAAGAGGGAAACTAAGAAAACATGATCATTAGAAAATGCCTAGATGAACCAGTAACTATGGATTAAATGCTAGAGAATATGATCACTTATGTAATTAATGGGCAGTATAATTAACTGAATCAAAGCCTCAAACACCTACATTGGGGGGTTATTATTGGAACTCAATACGTCCAGGAACTAGTGTGGTTCATTCACCAGTCCAGTATGTAATAATCTAATCCTATGAACATTTATAGAATCATTATCTTTATCATCAATGAGAACATTGATTACGAACATGAGAATTAATAATTATAATAAACACATGTCAATCCAATGAAACAGAGTTCTGCATGTAAAGGAATACAGATAATAGAAATCAAGGAATACGACAGGAGTCTTAGCTTGAAGACGATTTCCAAGAAGTTAGTTATGACTCATCCTCTGATTCTCCTGGACTCGTCATGGAACACTGGGAGTTGATTAACATGGGAAATGACAGCTCGGAGAATTCTTCACACACGCTGTAAATCAAATTGTATTCAGTAGCAACAGATTAAGCTGCTAGATATCTATGTTCAAGAAATTGAGATTAAATAATAAGAGTAAATAATGACCTGTAGTTTTTTATTGTCGCACGGCGTCACGACAAGCTACCCAGCTATAAACCCCCCTCCCCTAGATGATGCATCAAATAAGGATAAAGATACTTAGCTAATATGGGCACTGTGTAAGTTAAGGCTTGCCGAAGTTCGCGTCCTAGGTTCTGGCTTCGTAATAAAGAACACGGGGTGTCCAGCCTATCCTAGATGCTGACGCGCTTCACTGGCCGGTCACGTGGTATTACATAGAACCAAATTTAACAGGTTCTGGCTGAATGTCAAATTAAATCTCTTGACAATTCAACTTGTTATGTAAAGTGACACTGACACCAGCAAAGTTAATGTCTGCAAAGGTTCTGTCGGAAAATCCGACACCATTTAATAATCATACAGATAATAGCTGTATTACCAACAAGTTACCCATAGAAAATGTAACTTGTAGTGGAATTACCGTCTAAAGAAAACGGGATATCATCACCACACACTATTATAATTCACCACCTATTATGGTGGGAATTATTCTTAAATACATTAGTCTTTGGACTTTACCATCATAAAAACATCTTATATAAATTAACTTAATTATCAATATTAAAGTAGAGTAAATGTGACCCTTCTATCACTTTCTGAAATCTGGACAATGTAAGCCAGGCGTCAGTGGAGGAAGGAGGGCAGCCATTGTTGTCACCTCCGAGACGTGTGGAGCAAATTCGGCTCCTATCATATCTGGACAATGTCGGCCAGTAACGTCAATAGTATGGAGTGTTAAATAGCCATTGTTGAGACTAGACCAGAGGCTCACAGGAGCAAATACGGCTCCTGTTAAATTTACTTGGACGTAGTGTTATGGAAACCAAAGGTGTACCATTTTTCAACACGCTGTCTACATCTCAAGTTAAGTGTTCTTTCCGAAACCCATTATCTATCATTAGTGGCCATTAATGTCATTATATAGGGTGACCCGGTTAGATCACGAAATCGCCTCATACTAAAGGTAATTAAACCAGGTCTTCATTGTTCCATGTATAGTATTTTCTCTGATATAGCTTGTCATATATAGAATCTGGCTTCACAGTTAGCGCCCTTTTGACAGGTCAAGACGAGGAAGCAAGATTTTGTGCACCAGTTACTGGGTGATGGAAGCTACCTCAAAGAGGATAATTTGGTGTCTACACCCTAGTTATACCTGGTGGACTAACCTGCTGTACTATAAGATAAGGAACCTCTTCAATGTATGTAGTCTATTACTGTAGTTTGATTGGCTGCATATATATAAATATAAACCCCCCTAATGTGTAGAGGATCGATTTGTGAGATTGAGATTATTGCAGAAATACAGTCCACTTATCATTATACAAATTGCTATCGAAGTATATAAATTAACGTAAATATAAATTCATATAAATTAAATAAATATAAATCTCACAGGTCGGTTCCCACATTATTTGGACCTTCGGAACCGGAATATTTGGTCCTATGAACCCACATTTGGTCATCTTAGTACCGGATGAACCAGTTAACCAGTGGATTCATTAAATATACTAGTGCAGTGTTATTTAAACAAGGCCAGCCAGTCAATGACGGCGGCGTTGACTCGTGCGAGTTCACGAGCCCCGCTCAGTTCAGTTCAGCTTCGTCAGCGGTTTCATGTACACCCACAGAGATTTGGTGGAGTGTTATTCTGTGAAATGACAGCACTAATATAGAAGCCAGCCAAATTAGTGACTGTGTCTTCGCGATATTGTTCACGGATTTCGTGGTGTTACATTTCGCGAGAGATTATCTACGAATTTTGTGGAGTTTATTTCGCGAGGTCACTAATAATATTTAATACTTCTTGATAATATTAGAAGTTTCATAGAGGCTAATTAAGAGGCTATTATCAATAATTGTGTATATTATTTCTCCAAATAGAGAATTATTTAATATATATTGCACTAGTGATCACAGTATAATATTTACTAATTGCCAACCCACAACAGGGTAGGATATGACTAGTTGAACTATTATTGCTCATCCTAGTCCCATTATTACCATAGTCAGTTGTACTATATTGAACAACCTAACACCATTAATGAATGGTGCAGACCCTATTTTGGGTGTAATTTTTATCAACTCGAGTTGAGTTGTGTATATATAATAATTTACTTATGATCATTACACCTTTGAGTGATTAATTAGTGTCTCTACCATCCTAGGGTGATATAGAAGAGCTAACCTAAAGGTACTTCCAGTGACACTGGTTTATCACTCAAATCATTAGTGTGTATGATTGTATATATATAATGTGTATTAATTTTAAGTGCTAACCTCTAGTAGAGGTAGGATTATTGCCTAGTGAGCGCAGAATTTACCCTAGGCTACCATCAGTGCTTGTTCAGTATTATGAGCAGCCCAAGTACAAGTCCCACAAGGCTTCACCAACTAGCCAGTATGGATAATGCTGGCAATGAGAAAACTGTCATACATCTAGTACTACAATTGCTGGATTTACCACAACCTGATCAGACTGCTGACTCATTACAATCCTTCAGCATGGAGTTTGAGTCACTACTAAGAACATTCAGTCTTAAGGTTGATATAACTACTAGTGAATGGATGACCAAAGTAGTCCTTCAACGAAAATTGTCCAGCGATATACTAGATGAATTATATGCACATCAACATAACACCATCCTGACAGTACAGGACATCACTGAAGGTTTACATTCCATCATAAACAAACGACGTGCAAATGAGGAAGTTAAAGCCTCATGCAAGCCTTCAGAAATAGAAAATAAGAGTCAATTAAAGGGTAAAACAACTACCCCAAATAAACATCAGTCAATTACTCTAACATCAAGTTGCAGAAAATCTGACAATGCAGCAGCAACCTCCAAGCCTACTGTTACTAGTTCACCCAAACCGGTAACTTCCAAACGTGCAATAGGCTGGGGGACATGTATGTTCTGCAAAAAGAAACATTCAACATACTGTTGTGCTAATTATCCAACCAGAGACACTCGTATGGAGCGACTCCAGGAATTAGGGAGATGTGCAAGGTGTCTCAAGTCACACAACATAGACTATTGTGATACCCAATTCAACACCTGCAACAGGTGTAGAAGAGGTAGGCACCATGCAGCACTGTGCAAATATACGAAATTAACGTATTCAAGACCCAAGGTGGAAGATAGCATTCCCACCACAGTACAGTACTGCAAGGTGCAACAAACAAAGAGTGTCCATTCGGCAAAGTCTAAAGGCAATACGACTTTGCCTACTGCCCAAATTACCATCCTGAATAAGAGGGCCAAGGTCCATACCCGTGGGTTGTTTGACCAAGGATCCCAAAGAACATATATCACTAAAAAGTTGGCAGATGAACTACAATTAAGGCCTGTAGCCCAGATGTCATTCAACATCTCAGGGTTTGTAACAGATGCAGGACCTCAAGTCTACCAGGTGGTACAACCATCAGTACGCTTAGGCAGGTACGTCTGTCGAGTACAAGCCATTGTGGTGGACAAAATACCAGTAGACCTACAAGTTCGAGGTCTGAGAGCAACAGCCAAATTCCTGAGAAATAGAGGAATAAAATTGGCAGATAATATTAAGTCTGATCACCTCACTGACTTCGGTCTCCTTGTAGGGACAGACTATTGTCATCGATTCATCGGTAGCCCTACTAAATATCAGGGTATAACCATGTTAAACTCTGCAGGAGGTAAATTACTCTCAGGCCCAGTATCAAGCCTGAGGAGACCTATGCCTGCAGATAAACAATACCAGTAGAAATCTAAATTTGTCAGCTGATTATATTTCTCCAGTAGCATTATACTAAGGAGATTACAGCTGACTATACTAACAGAGGTTGATGTTAGTATCATCATTTAAAGCTGGAGATGAGTTCATGAGGCCTCAGTGGCAAATCAGTGAACAGTAGCCTAAACCAGCTACAAGTCACTGCGACCAATGTCACTGAACCCACTGCAGTCTCAGAACCATACTTTACTTTAATGATGAGCTATTCAATCTTCTGAATCAATTAACTAAATTAAACCCCAATAAATCTGATGACTGATTTGATACATTTATTATTTAATCAAGATGTATTCCATGGGCCTCAGTGTTTATATATCAGTGACCAGTTACCTGAAGAAACTTCAAGTTATATCTAATGTCACTGATCTCACTGCAGTCCCTGAATCATACTTGACTGCAGTACTTGATCACATTCAGTCTTCTGGGTTAAATAATATGTAATTAGGCTTGAATATTAGCCTTTCAAGAGTTGACAGGGAAATGAAATCACATTAGACTTCTAACCCCTGCAACTCTAGTACGGGACATCCGTCCTGTACGAACAGACGCACAAATGTGTGATTACTAACTACTAACATCAAATTAATCTAATAATTCAAAGGAGGAGTATCGGTGTTCGTCTGTTCTAAATAGGACTTCGACCCGTGAGCAGCCCCCTGGGGAATTATGTCGGAAAATCCGACACCATTTAATAATCATACAGATAATAGCTGTATTACCAACAAGTTACCCATAGAAAATGTAACTTGTAGTGGAATTACCATCTAAAGAAAACAGGATATCATCACCACACACTATTATAATTCACCACCTATTATGGTGGGAATTATTCTTAAATACATTAGTCTTTGGACTTTACCATCATAAAAACATCTTATATAAATTAACTTAATTATCAATATTAAAGTAGAGTAAATGTGACCCTTCTATCACTTTCTGAAATCTGGACAATGTAAGCCAGGCGTCAGTGGAGGAAGGAGGGCAGCCATTGTTGTGTCACCTCCGAGACGTGTGGAGCAAATTCGGCTCCTATCATATCTGGACAATGTCGGCCAGTAACGTCAATAGTATGGAGTGTTAAATAGCCATTGTTGAGACTAGACCAGAGGCTCACAGGAGCAAATACGGCTCCTGTTAAATTTACTTGGACGTAGTGTTATGGAAACCAAAGGTGTACCATTTTTCAACACGCTGTCTACATCTCAAGTTAAGTGTTCTTTCCGAAACCCATTATCTATCATTAGTGGCCATTAATGTCATTATATAGGGTGACCCGGTTAGATCACGAAATCGCCTCATACTAAAGGTAATTAAACCAGGTCTTCATTGTTCCATGTATAGTATTTTCTCTGATATAGCTTGTCATATATAGAATCTGGCTTCACAGTTAGCGCCCTTTTGACAGGTCAAGACGAGGAAGCAAGATTTTGTGCACCAGTTACTGGGTGATGGAAGCTACCTCAAAGAGGATAATTTGGTGTCTACACCCTAGTTATACCTGGTGGACTAACCTGCTGTACTATAAGATAAGGAACCTCTTCAATGTATGTAGTCTATTACTGTAGTTTGATTGGCTGCATATATATAAATATAAACCCCCCTAATGTGTAGAGGATCGATTTGTGAGATTGAGATTATTGCAGAAATACAGTCCACTTATCATTATACAAATTGCTATCGAAGTATATAAATTAACGTAAATATAAATTCATATAAATTAAATAAATATAAATCTCACACGTCGGTTCCCACAGGTTCTTCACACCTCACAGTGGCAACTTTCTTCTGGAGCACTTGATGGCGTCTACCCTGGTGGCTGGGGTAAGTGCGTCTCCTCTGAGCGCGTCACCTCGTGTACTTGGCGTCTCCTCTGCGTCCCGCGTTTGCTACACAAATTATTTATTACGGATATTATCATTTCTCGCAGTTGTGATTGAAATGTTCGGATAAGGACGGATTTATTATTCAGAGGAGTTAAATATTATTATTTGCCCGTTTTACGATGGTAAACGAGCAATGGAGATGAATTAAAGTCTCTCCAGGGCATTCACGCGTGACGTTAAATTTATTACTAGATAACAGTTATAACTATAAACGCTCTATTTGGCATTAGTTGGGGATCAGTTTATCTGTAATTAATTATCACACAGAACACCGTTGTTTTATAGAGAATCAAATTCAATTCTCAGACACACTGGATATAAATGTGTTTATTACAATGGAATCTGACGCAATACTGGCGTCTGGTGACGTAAGTATTCTAGCCTTATTGTACAGATGTAATTATTAGTACATGTGAACTCTACGCTTGGTTAATTTGAATCACTACAATGATTAGTAGAATTAGTAATAATTAATGAGAATACAACAGTGTTGTATTTAGTGATGGAAATTTCCAACATAACTCCGGGGGGAGGATTCTAGGGTCGCAGTGTAATGTGGAGTACTGACACACCCATCCCGAAGTTGGTATTAATATTAGTATATTAGTATGTTAGTATGTTAGTACACACATAACGAATGTCCCGTATTTGTCAAGGACATACAAGAAACTAAGTCTTGCTGCTTTCATGTTAAATGAAACATGTTATTATGAATTACTTATAGCCTATACAATAATTAAAGATTTAAATCACACAATTCAAATAACTGAGAATCTACTGTGATGAGAATGTCTTGGGTCATAGGGACTTGTAATGGTTTGTTACTTGACACCACACCACAGTATCATCATGGTTGCTTAAATTGGATGTAAAGTTATTTGCTCTTAGTTAAGAACTATAATAGGCTTGTAGTTTCCTTTTGTGTTGTTGAACAACTGCTCTAGTGGAAACATGTATTAAATATTGAAACATTAAATTATTAAGTTATCTGTAATCAGGAACCCTCTAAAGCTCACAATAAACTCATCAACTAGGGTCGCAGTGACATGTAATGGTGTATTACGTAGCTGCTGAATCGTAGGCAAACTCAGACTAAGTTCCTAAGAACTGATAACACTATTGTATAATTATACACTAAAGTATTATTAGTCATTTAAGATCAAGGAGACTATGACACTACAGTAAGGTCACTGTCTAGGGTCGCTGTGACTTGTAACTATTGAGTTACTAGACAATAACATCACGCAGCATCATGATCACCCCAAATTCAAATGAGGAAATTGAATTTAATGTGCACTGCTGTGCAGTAGTCATTCTGACTAATGGTACAACTAATTTGCTAACTAGCTAAAATAATAGAAAAGTAGAGAACTGAAAAGTTTATTCATTAAAATCAAGGAAAATTCTGAGTCGACAGTGAGATTAGTAGCCTAGTCATTCTGACTTATGAGCTAATTAAATGGCAGCTCATAGGCTTGACACTGTAAACTTGTTAATACGAAATCAACCTTTACATGAAATTGAGTTTATTAAATAAGTCTCTATAAGTATAGTCAACTGCAATTAATGGTGAGTACAGATTAGGCTAGTACTCAGTTGACACTACTGAAGTCCCTAAACCTACCTAAATAAATGGTTTAAATTTCTAACCTACCTAAGTAAGGGACGAAGCTAAATGTGAGCAAAAATGTACTCGAATTAACATTGGGAGTTATATTGAGCTCATTAAGCATGTTAACAAGGTGAGTTATAGTAAACTCGTCAACAGTGTTGACAGGGTGAGCTGCAGTGAGCTCGTTAACAGTGTTAACAGGGTGAGTTATATTGAACTCGTCAACAGTGTTGACAGGGTGAGCTACAGTGAGCTCGTTAAGAGGGTGAGTTATATTGAACTCAACAGTGTTGACAGGGTGAGCTACAGTGAGCTCGTTAACAGTGTTAACAGGGTGAGTTATATTGAACTCGTCAACAGTGTTGACAGGGTGAGCTGCAGTGAGTTCGTTAACAGGGTGAGCTACAGTGAGCTCGAATTAATGAGGTAGAGTATTGCATCATTCAATTATCATGGCGAGCAGTGCTCGTGGCATGGGGAACATTAAAGCGTTCAATTGTCATGGCGAGCAATATTGAGCTCGTATGCGCATGGGGAACAATAAGCACTCAATTATTACGTTAATTCTAAGGTGAGCTATATTAAGCTCATGAAGCATGTTAATTAACAATGCTGATGTTTAACGATAATGCATTAAACAAAGAGAAACCTAAGATTGCTGGAAATTAAATTACTGCTACGATTAATCCTATTCAAGATCGTTTGTAACATTTTCCCAACCTAAACGTTTCACGGGTTATTAGTTCTCTGTAGATTCACTTACGTATTGGTAAGTTTGCAAGTTTGTTCGTGTTGCGCTCCTACACTAATTAAGCAGAAACGAAAGAAACAACTCAAACAAATTGATGCAAATATTTATCACTAACTCTTAGTGCAGAAAACATGGTATTAAGAAGGTTTTCTTGGCAAACCTTTAAGCGCAAGTATAGTGGACCAGTGGTCCTAGTGAATTGATAATTACAGAAGTTGCTTGATGACATCATAGTATTACTAAATTCAGGAAATGCCAGTGGCATTGAGTGCTAGATTCTCTAGCCTAACATTATTAATTACCTAGGGAGTACTAGATTCTCTAGCCCAACATTACAATTTACCTAGGAAGACTGAGTGTGGTCAATTACTACTTGTCGAGAATAATTCTAGGTCTGCAGTGAATTCAATAGTTTGGTCGCTGTGACTTGTACTTGTTTGAGTACGGACCATTGGTTTTCACTGAGAGCTATGAAACATCTCGGCGAGTATCAATTGCACTACATTCAATCTGAGTTTATTACTCAGCTGTGTTTCTCCTTTTAGCTTGCTGCTGGAGAATTGATTTACTGCTGACTAATTTATTATTGTTGGCAGGCTTAGGCTTGTTCACATTCAGAACTTTACCAGTAAGTAAGTAGCCACCTGCAGACTGGAGCATATTCATTCCCAATCGTTTAACATGTCCAGTTATGAACTGGTAATAGTAGTCGGCTCCTATTAGTACATCTACATTGTTAAGGTGATCAGACGTTAACTTGTTGTCAGCCAAATTAATTTCACATTCCTGCAGGAAGTAGGCTGTGTACCCCAGACCCTTAATGTTTAAGTCTAAAGGTATTTGATCTACAACAATGGCTTGGACAGCCTTGGCATGACTACCTAGTCGTACAAGCGGTTGAACTACTGAGTATTCATGGGTTCCTCGATTTATCATGAACCCTGACAAGTTTAATTTTACCTGTCCTATTGGTTGTAAATTAAGTGCCTCTGCTGCCCTTTGAGTAATGAAAGTTCTCTGGGAACCTTGGTCAAATAGTCCATGTGTGGTGATCTTGGCTCCTCTGTTCTTCACTTGAAGTTGAGCAGTAGGCAAAGCAGCATCCACTTGAGATGCTTGTGAAGTTACGCTGTACACATCTCGCACCTTGCAGCACTGTACTGGTGTAGATTCTCTACGTCCTATTCTAGGATTGACATAATTAGTCCTAACTAATTTGCACAGTGCAGCATGATGTTTGCCCCCTCTACACCTATTGCAGGTGTTCAGTGGGGTTTCACAGCTATTAACATTATGTGATTTGAGACACCTAGTACATTTATGTAACTGTTTGAGTCGTCTGACTCTTGTGTCTCTATTAGGATAATTGTTACATTTGTACAGAGAATGTTTTTGATTGCAAAACAAGCACATTCCCCATCCTACAGCTCGTTTAGGGTTTACCGGTTTAGGTAAAACAGTACCGGCAGGTTGTGATGGTTTTGCTGCTTGCATTTGCTTGTTATTTATTCTCTTGTGAGTACTTGGTGTACTCTGGGGAACCATTAATAGGCTCTTGGGAGTGCTCTTTGGACTATTAGGTCTCTTAGGAGCACCTGTGGGGCTTTTAGGCCTCACTGATGAATCAGTGTTTGACTGATTGTTGTTACATTGATTATTAGCACCTTTGTTACCTAGTGACAGTGTCACTTTAGGAGTTTCAGGTAAGAAAACTGATGTAGGTACAGTTTTGGTGCATTCAGATTTAGCATTAATTGCCTGGTCTGCTGTATGATTGCTCATATTGCGCAAACCTGTAAATATATCCTGCATTGACAGGGTATTACCATTGTGGTATACATATAATTTATTAAGTGTGTCACCAGACAATTTTCTCTGGATGATAATTTTAGTCATCCACTCAGTAGTTGGGTGATCCACCTCTTTACTGAAAGAATTTATCAGTGACTCAAGCTGGAAACTAAAGGCTTGTAAAGAGTCAACTGATTGTTCTGGTGAAGATAAATTTAACAATTGGTGCACAAGGTTTAT
This sequence comes from Procambarus clarkii, assembly GCF_040958095.1. NCBI lineage: Eukaryota > Metazoa > Arthropoda > Malacostraca > Decapoda > Cambaridae > Procambarus > Procambarus clarkii. The sequence goes on along the minus strand of NC_091237.1, from coordinate 8,897,772 downwards.
AATAGTCTTCTCATTGTTAGCACTTACTTTAGAAGGCTGTTGTGAGCAATTGTGACCATTACTTGTGTTGCTTAAGGCTTCTTGCTTGGCCTCAGCTTTGATTACAGCTTCGACTGCTGCTGCAGCATTAGCTTTATCATTTTCTGGTTCAGATTCACTGATTATTTCAGCTTCACTTGTTTCATCTGCAGCTTCACTTGTTTCTCTGGGTTCTTGTGATAAGCTAGTTAATTCAGTAGCCTTATGTATTGAACTTATAGAATCCAGGGAACATGGAGAAGAGTTGTCTGAAAATTGGTCAGACTCTGTAAACAAATCATCACATGAAGCTGTATTAGATGAGAGGTTAGAAAATGAAGGTTGAACTTCAGTTGTGGATCCTGTGTAGTGATCAGTATTGATTAGAGGATTCTCCTCATCTTGAGGTAGCTCAAGTATTTCATCTGAACTGAGTGCTGACTCGGATGTAGGTCTATTAATGATCTGTTCTATCCACTCGGGAATATCTTGTCTCGCAAGCACCTCCTTATATCGGTCTAACCTGGTTTGAACGTTATGTTCATAGTTATCAAGATCAGATTCTGTCAGACGTAAGTGGTCTGAGACAGTATGACCGACCTGGAGTAAATTCCTGTGGGACTCGATTACAGTCTTTATAGTATCATAATTATGGTTAGCGTTCCTTATGGAAGTTGCTAGTCTGTAGACGTCACCTGGGTCAGTTTCTACACAGTGATGACATCTGATAAGCAGTTCTCCTAGGCGAATTTGAAGAGTTCTCAAGAATCTTGCTTTCCTTTCTAAAGGATTCATTCTTGCGGTAAATGGAGCCTGATAGGGCTTATGTAGCTATTTGTATAGCTATGGTGTCTGCTCCTTGATGTAGAGCAGGTATAATTATTGACAGCCTGATATTTTCTTGAGGCTGGTTGTAATTTACCTCATTTAGAGGTTAGCTACCTACCTAATAATAAGCAACTAAGATTTGAGTGGTACCTTGGTCTCACTACAGGTGTTCCTTAGCTTAGCTCTTCAAAATCAGCCTCGGATGGGTAGTGGACTTACAGTAACACTCAAAGACATACATGGAAATATGCAATAAAATATAATTACACAATAAATGGTTAATCCCACCCTTGATAGGGTCAGCACAAAAATGAATAATATATATGCCACTAACTAGCTCAAGCCTAGTCGTGAGAATTTCTACTTAAGAAACTACAACTATATTTAGTCTATGCTTGTGCCAAATTCAACACAATCACAGTCTAAATTGCTACCTAATAAAGGTTGGCAAAGATTATATTGTGGTGCAATAATGTGCAAATAATTGTGCTGTTTTTTTTTTTTTTTTATTTTATAGTTTATATACACTTGCATAATTATGTGTATAAGAAATTAAATGAACACAAGAGAATTAATTGTGTTTGGCAAGTATTCTACTGCCGTAAATATTATCTAACTCCTGAATGTACTCCTAATTGTGGAATAAAATGTTATCAGGGTTAGTAATGATTAACTAGTATGAGATCAGTAATTTATATTAGTATACTGGATCCCTAAATGTTAATGATCCACTGACTTGAGTGAATCAGCAACTATAACATGGATTCAGGCTATAATGGACAGTCTGCTGACAGCCATATATTGAAACATTTGTATAGCCCAAATGGTTAACACATAATTGGTGTTAGTGATTAATATAAGGTTATGAGCTGTTGCTCCTGGTGACTTAAAGATTCTTACTTCAGTATGAAGTGTAGGCCTAAGTGTTGTGGGCAATAAACTGCGTCCCACGAGTGCTACCTTATACATAAGGTATAAGTAGCAATGAATTGGTGTGACTTAGGCTAACCCATGTGTTACGTTGTTAGTAGACACAATTAATTAAAATGGTTAGTCTAGATTACATCACACAAGGATTAGTTATTAATAATTAGTATTTGTAATTATAATTTATGTTTATCCGGTTCGATAAGGACCATAATGTGGGACATTTGGGGCTTGACTCTATTTATTTAAATATTAATGTAATGAAAATCAATTACGAAGGACCACCCGCTTTTATGTTAAAGAGGGAAACTAAGAAAACATGATCATTAGAAAATTCCTAGATGAACCAGTAACTATGGATAAAATGCTAGAGAATATGATCACTTATATAATTAATGGGCTGTATAATTAACTGAATCAAAGCCTCAAACACCTACATTGGGGGGTTATTACTGGAACTCAATACGTCCAGGAACTAGTGTGGTTCGTTCACCAGTCCAGTATGTAATAATCTAATCCTATGAACATTGATAGAAGCATTATCTTTATCATCAATGAGAACATAGATTACGAACATGAGAATTAATAATTATAATAAACACATGTCAATCCAATGAAACAGAGTTCTGCATGTAAAGGAATACAGATAATAGAAATCAAGGAATACGACAGGAGTCTTAGCTTGAAGACGATTTCCAAGAAGTTAGTTACGACTCATCCTCTGATTCTCCTGGACTCGTCATGGAACACTGGGAGTTGATTAACAGGGGAAATGACAGCTCGAAGAATTCTTCACACACGCTGTAAATCAATTTGTATTCAGTAGCAACAGATTAAGCTGCTAGATATCTTTGTTCAAGAAATTGAGATTAAATAATAAGAGTAAATAATGACCTGTAGTTTTTTATTGTCACACGGCGTCACGACAAGCTACCCAGCTATAAACCCCCCCCCTAGATGATGCATCAAATAAGGATAAAGGTACTTAGCTAATATGGGCACTGTGTAAGTTAAGGCTTGCCGAAGTTCGCGTCCTAGGTTCCGGCTTCGTAATAAAGAACACGGGGTGTCCAGCCTATCCTAGATGCTGACGCGCTTCACTGGCCGGTCACGTGGTATGACATTGAACCAAATTTAACAGGTTCTGGCTGAATGTCAAATTAAATCTCTTGACAATTCAACTTGTTATGTAAAGTGACACTGACACCAGCAAAGTTAATGTCTGCAAAGGTTCTTCACACCTCACAGTGGCGACTTTCTTCTAGAGCACTTGATGGCGTCTACCCTGGTGGCTGGGGTAATGGCGTCTCCTCTGAGCGCGTCACCTCGTGTACTTGGCGTCTCCTCTGCCCCGCTCCGCGTCCCGCGTTTGCTACACAAATTATTTATTACGGATATTATCATTTCTCGCAGTTGTGATTGAAATGCTCGGATAAGGACGGATTTATTATTCAGAGGAGTTAAATATTATTATTTGCCCGTTTTACGATGGTAAACGAGCAATGGAGATGAATTAAAGTCTCTCCAGGGCATTCACGCGTGACGTTAAATTTATTACTAGATAACAGTTATAACTATAAACGCTCTATTTGGCATTAGTTGGGGATCAGTTTATCTGTAATTAATTATCACACAGAACACCGTTGTTTTATAGAGAATCAAATTCAATTCTCAGACACACTGGATATAAATGTGTTTATTACAATGGAATCTGACGCAATACTGGCGTCTGGTGACGTAAGAATTCTAGCCTTATTATACAGATGTAATTATTAGTACATGTGAACTCTACGCTTGGTTAATTTGAATCACTACAATGATTAGTAGAATTAGTAATAATTAATGAGAATACAACAGTGTTGTATTTAGTGTTGGAAATTTCCAACACTCGGAGTGTGTCTCCCATTCGTGGTGTGCCTTGGGAGGAGGTGGGGGAGTATGATACTCTGGCGTCCCCTGCCGTGGATGATGGTGCTGTGAGGGGCTCCGAAGTTGCTACCTGTGCCTCTCCTCCTGCATCTCCTGCTGTTGGATCTCCGCAGTGGGGGGTTGTCCCTGATGATGGGACCTCGTCGTAATGTTGAGGAAAGATGTGTGCTGTGGGGTCTCGGCTCCTGTGCCCTGTGGTGGGGTCGATGCCGCGCCTGCATCCCCTGCAGTTCCCCCTCCTTCATTGCCCCGGTCTGGGGGAAGCCTAGTCCCAGCTGCTGGGGTCGTGCCCTGTGGGGGTCCGGTGTTGGGCCCTTATCGGGATGCCCGAGTGCTTCCGGTCCCGTGGTGCTCGTCCACTGTCTGGGTGTCGCGGGTGCAGGAGTTTGTGTATAGGGTGCCGAATAAGATGTCTCAGCCAAGGCCACCGCCTGGTGGCCAGGTGCCCGATGACACGTGGGTGATTTGGGAGGCGTTCTGCTTGCGCTTTCCGATATACAAGTTCCCAGAAAAGTATTAGTTCACGTCTGATCAGCTGCCGCCGTGACTTCGTCGCCCCGCCCTACAGTGCGGGGAGTCTCCCTCTAACGTCCCCCTCTGTTTTCGTCGCCACTCCTCTCTCTACGACCCGTCACATCTAACACTTTTGACTTGCTTCTCCTCCTTAACGTCAACGCATCTCCGTACATTTGTCCTGGTGCAGTCCTCAGGAGGGTAAACCCTTCATGCAAACTGCACCTATTCTCAAGAAGAAGAAGAGAAACACAAAAGGGAGCTCTGGTTGTTGCACCAGACTGGTACTTGCGTACAGGCGGACAGAGTCCCCAACCATTCCCTAACAGAACAGCTAACCTCGGCAGCACATTCCTGCTACCGTCGGTCAACCAGCATTGGACACTGAAGTGCTTGCAATTTACCTAGAAGATCACCTGTACGCATCTTGACCCTGGAGAGGGGTTCAGCATCACCTATTTAAGGGTACGGCTCCAAAGCAGGCCACCTTGTCCAGTGTACACACCCTATTCGAGCCGCCGTGACTCCTCACTCTCTCCTTGTTTGGAATGATCTCCTAAATCCCCTTTTAGTGAGTTAGTGTCTACTGTCACCCTATCCACAGCCGTGACCCCCCCTCTCTCTCTCTCTCACTCACTCTCTCTTGCTTTTCTCTTGTCTCCAGGACAAGAGCAAAGACCTTCTGTTAACAGACATTTAATACATAAAAATGTACATAATAAAAGATACCGTATTAAAATATACAGTATTACCGTTCAACACTCTAAGCTGCTACAACCCAGTTGCACTCCAATATCATATCCTGGCTTCATCACCTATCTATCTCAGGCGGCTGAACAACTCTTGACTCAAAATCTACTTCCCCCTCACTGCTTGGGGCTGAAATACCTGGCACAACAATAATGTATCTTCAACCATAAAAGTATATGAAACTTTGTTTGGGGCTGAAACCTAGAACACCTACATAAGTATCCCCCAACAAAAGAAGAAATCAATCTCTCACTTTACACTGCGTCTTTCATCCCAAATAAGCCTTGAAGCACTCCCCTCATACATTAACATGTGCACATGACCCTCTGTTCTACTCCTGGAGGCTCACTACCAATGCATATATCTAGGTCCTTCAAAAATCAGGAAATGCACTTCTGCTGTTCTCCGAATCTGCTGAACAACGAAGTCCTACTCCAACATCAGTGACGCTCCTCCACCGGCTTCACAAATAAACGTGTAGCACTCCTACACTGCTTGTAGTTCACCGCCTCACCGAAGAAGTGTATGCTGAACTCTAAGGTAGAGCTTTGCTCTACCTCAGAGTTCAGCATACACTTCTTCTCCAGCTTCGAAGTTCCTCCATTTACTTCTTCCCACACAAACCTGCAATTCCATTACCTTGCCAATAAAATGTTTTCCTTACAAACATACGTAAAAAACCTATATCCCAGCATTTAGTCTCACCCTCCGACGACGCACAGCGCCGTCCAACTGTGGTGGGTATTCCCCCATCCTGGACGGAGTCCAAGCTGGAAACATGTCTTGATACGATGCTGGGACCTCCGCTCCGCCCCAGTTGCGACGCTGGGACTTCTGCCCCAGCTGCGACGCCTGGGGCCTCCACCCCTCAGTCGCCCCTTGACCTCCACTGAGAGAGGTTGTATCACTCCTCCCTCCAGCATGTCCTCTTAACTCTGACTCCTTACTTAAGCTAACCATCTCTACTCTATGTACACATACAGAGCCGGTGGCTGTCTGGACAGCACGTTTGATACGTGGTCATGTGGAATGCGGTTCGATTCCAGTGGCCGGCAGAAACAAATGGGCAGAGTTTCATTCACCCTGATGTCCCTGTTACCTAGCAGTAAACAGGTACCTGGAAGTTAGACAGCTGTTACGGGCTGCTTCCTGGGGTGTGTGGGTGTGTGGAAAAAAGTAGCTAGTAACAGTTGATTGATTGACAGTTGAGAGGCAGGCCGAAAGAGCAGAGCTCAACCCCTGCAAGCAAAACTAGGTGAATACAACTAGGTGAATACATATGTTCACTATGATCGCTGGGAACAGGATCAAACACTGGTAGCTAATCTAACAACTGATTAAACAAGTTGTGTGTGTGTGTTGCTCCCAGCTTGGGTGTGTGTGTTGCTCCCAGCTTGGGTGTGTGTGTTGCTCCCAGCTTGGGTGTGTGTGTTGCTCCCAGCATGGGTGTGTGTGTTGCTCCCAGCTTGGATGTGTGGGTGTGTGTGTTGCTCCCAGCTTGGGTGTGTGTGTTGCTCCCAGCTTGGGTGTGTGTGTTGCTCCCAGCTTGGATGTGTGGGTGTGTGTGTTGCTCCCAGCTTGGGTGTGTGGGTGTTGCTCCCAGCTTGGGTGTGTGTGTTGCTCCCAGCTTGGGTGTGTGTGTTGCTCCCAGCTTGGGTGTGTGTGTGTGTGTGTTGCTCCCAGCTTGGGTGTGTGTGTGTTGCTCCCAGCTTGGGTGTGTGTGTTGCTCCCAGCTTGGGTGTGTGTGTTGCTCCCAGCTTGGGTGTGTGTGTGTTGCTCCCAGCTTGGGTGTGTGTGTTGCTCCCAGCTTGGGTGTGTGTGTTGCTCCCAGCTTGGGTGTGTGTGTGTGTGTGTGTTGCTCCCAGCTTGGGTGTGTGTGTTGCTCCCAGCTTGGGTGTGTGTGTGTTTCTCCCAGCTTGGGTGTGTGTGTGTTTCTCCCAGCTTGGGTGTGTGGGTATGTGTGTTGCTTGAGATTAAGAAAACATAATTTTCATTCACTAGACAAGTGTAGACTGAGGGGTGACAATAGTGAAGTGTTGAGGTGAAAGAATGGACTTAACAATGAGGATACTAATACGGTACTAAATATGTCAGCCTAAAATACAACCCCAAACAAGGAATATATATATTGAAGAAGTTTATATTCAGGAAATACCTGGGTAAATACTGGTTTATAAACAGTGTTGTCGATTTGTGGGACCAATTATCGCGTAACATGATAGATCACCCGATTATTTCATGCATAGGTTAGTCATATATGAATGAGTCTAGGCGGATGTACAGCTTCATATGGGTCAATATGCCTTCTGCAGTTTCCCCAATTCTAATGTTATTATGTGACCAGCAGCTAAGGTTGTTAGTGACCTGACCTGAGACAAATCTTGGTAACTGAGGTCAGCCACACTCTCCACCTTACTGGAAATCATTATTAGTTTTAGTGTGGATGAAATATAACGTAAAGTAAAAAGCCATAACTTTAAGGAATAATAAAAAACAGTAAAACATTGAAAGATTATACAAAATTAAAAGGGATTTAAACTGAACTGTGACAACTGGAAATGGAAAAAAGAGAGTGAGCTTCAAGTGACGGGTGTAACAAGAGAGTGAGCTTCAAGTGACGGGTGTAACAAGAGAGTGAGCTTCAAGTGACGGGTGTAACATGAGAGTGAGCTTCAAGTGACGGGTGTAACAAGAGAGTGAGCTTCAAGTGACGGGTGTAACATGAGAGTGAGCTTCAAGTTACTGGTGTAACAAGAAAGTGAGCTTCAAGTGACGGGTGTAACACGAGAGTGAGCTTCAAGTGACGGGTGTAACAAGAGAGTGAGCTTCAAGTGACGGGTGTAACAAGAGAGTGAGCTTCAAGTGACGGGTGTAACAAGAGAGTGAGCTTCAAGTGACGGGTGTAACACGAGAGTGAGCTTCAAGTGACGGGTGTAACAAGAGAGTGAGCTTAAAGTGACGGGTGTAACAAGAGAGTGAGCTTCAAGTGACGGGTGTAACAAGAGAGTGAGCTTCAAGTGACGGGTGTAACAAGCGTTGATCAACACCTCAAACAACACCTCAACACCACAACATTGTCATTACGAAAATGTATGGATAAGAAGCACATGAGAATACAACACCACAGGGAAACTTTAAGAAAGTATAGAGGAACTATTAAGAGGAAACTGCCGAATGTTATGGAGGAGGAGACGAAGCTGAGGAAGGATGAGGTAAGAGAACTACACGTATAGGCAGCTTCTCTTGAATGATAATCTCAGGATATACAGGAGAGGGAGGTAAATAACAAAGAGATTACTGAAAACCTACAAGTAAGATTTGTCCAGGAGTGGTGAACCTCTAATTCCTCTAATGACATAGCGTTCTTGAAGTCATTAGAGGAATTGAAGGACAAATTCACAATAGGAGGGAAACTATGACTGACTGACAGAACATATTAAAGCAGAAGAAGTGGAGGCATGACAAGTAATGAAGACAGTAAGGCAACAGAGGAGAGAGTAATCAGGTAGAGTGTGACTGAGAGGAAAACCGAATAAAACCCTTGCTAAAGAAGCAAAAGGCTCGGAGGGGAAGAACATAAAGTGATAAAGGTTCTTAACAACTCAACAATTCATGAAATGTACAATGCAGGAGTTGTAGAAAGAAAAAATGTGGTAATCTACAATCTACAGGAGCAATAGAAGCAAAACATCGTAGAATAGAGGGGCGTCCCATGAACTACAATATGTGCGTCAAAATAATAGGGCGGCAGCAAATACAATCCTTATAAGTATGATCTTTCTTGGGGATATCAAGTAATATGAAAGATGTGGTGAATGGAGCTGAGAGTTGCGTATATCTTCTGCTACAACTGCACTAGAGCCTACAGGAACTTATCTGGTAAATGTGATCAACAAGAGAACATGTTGGTCAACGCAACATCGGGTAACACGAAGAATGGTCTCAAAAGGACGAGAGTGTACTACTGGTTATTGCTGGAGTGGTGGAGGTCCTGGGCAAGGGCACTCCTGACCGTCTTGCCTCTTGCAGGCCACACGCAAATTAATTATGGATTTTACAGTCAGACGACCTTGTGGAAGTCAGTTCAGTTGTCTTAGTGTTGTGAGGGGTATCAAGACCTCCAACGTCATGTGTGTAATCTGCTCGCCAAATGGTTCCCGGGATGAAGTACACCAAGTGTGCTTCACATGCAAGTCAACATCTGCATGCTCTATTGTGCCCCCTTAACACAGTATGTTGTCATTATCTGGGGCAGTCCGAAGACCTAGGTTTTGTATGGTCTCTGGGGAGTTTTTTATTATTGTTCCATATTTTTGTATTTGAGCTTCTTTAACCCAATATTTGAGAGGAAATATTCCAATATTCTTTAATCCAATATTCACTGGAAATTTGTTTTCATTCCTATTTTATTTTAAAAGAAAAACATATTCCGGGGGACTCCAAGTAGTTTAGTTAAAGTTGAGTACTGAGCACAGTCAATCGCAGAAGTTGAGTGGTGTTCTGGTACTTCAGTGGGAGCTGTGACATTGGTCATTATAACTTGTGGCTTGTGTTGAAGCCTCTGGCCACTCACTAGCCACTGGGGTCCATTGAACCACGTCTCGGCTCGAGCAAATTGCTTCAACGTCAGTGTTCATGAAGGATGGTCAGCTGGGATTTGGTTTGTTAGTATATATAATAATGTACACACTGCTGACAGTTCTTTAATTTCTTTAACTCAGTTGCTCATCTGGGATGTTTTAGTGTGGCGGTTATGCATCCGTTGGAGCACGGCTTCTTCATCTCACCACACCACTGTCTTCTCAGAGTGGATGTTGGTAAATGTTTTGTGCAAATATGAAGCCAGCCTCACTCATAGGGGTAAGGCTGTCAGTTCAAGTTGTGGCAAGGATCGTTTCATCAGCGCTGCCACTCTTGCTCTTGATGTTACTAAGTTTGCTGGTTGTTCATTTATAAAATAGGCAACAGTGCCATAAGCTCTCCAGGAAGCGTCACAGAACACATGTAGACTTGTTGGTTGATTATCATTTGTTATCATCCGAGGAGACTTAATTAATTGTTTCTAGAGAGCTTTGTTCCTTAGCTGTCTCTCTCTCTCTTCATTTTTCTTGAAGCTTTAGGGGTAGATTCATTCCAACCAATAATCCTCTATTAACATTTTACCCAATACTATTTATAGTTATGGGACTCAGTAGTCCAAATGGGTCGAAAGGTTAGCTAACTTAGAAAAGTTATTTACTCCTGGTTAAACTGGTAATATCTGTTGTCACAGATATAACTGTGATTGATCAGCCTTAATCTTCCATCCAGCGCTGAGTACCTTCATCTGTTGTGGCACGTTGTTGACAAGAAAGTCCTTTTCGATCATTTTATTCAATTTAGCATTGTTAGAAGTCGAAGATTGGAGGGGAATGTTAGCTCATTTTAAATTGCTTCTTGCTTCCTTGTAAATATGCAGCAGCTTTTTTCACTATTTGTTGTCCTTGGAATGCCCATCCTAAGGATTGCCTACCCTAAGGATTGTCTACCTAAGGCATGCCTACCTATGGAATGCCTACTCTAAGGAATGTCCACCCTCAGGAATGCCCATCCTAGGGAATGCCTACCTAAGGAATGCCTACCTAAGGAATGCCTACTCTAAGGAATGTCCACCCTAAGGAATGCTAAGGAATGCCTACCCTAAGGAATGCCTACCCTAAGAAATGCCTACCTTAAAGAATGCCTTCTCTAAGGAATGTCCACCCTAAAGATTACCTGCCCTAAGGAATGCCAACCCTAAGGAATACCCACCCTAAGTAATGCTTTGCTGAGGTCGGCTGTATATGCATGAGTCCCTATGTGGAACGTCAACAGCACATCATTCAGCCTGTGTTAGGCTTGGCCCTGTTTGCTGGCAGTTTTCAGTGAGATACTTTGTTGTTTTGATTTCGTGCTGAAGTTAATTGCAATATTCAGCGGTACAGTTGGGAAAAATTTTAACACTGCGTGGCGTTGTATGTAATGGATCTCCTTAGGGTTGTCGTCTTGGACGACTTCTAAGAATTGGTTTTCTAATTGTTCTTAAATAATATTATGATACAGTTGGAGATGCTTTTTTTCCGTCTCATCAGTCTTTTTTCAGTCTCATCACACAGCACAACTGATTCTGTGCTGTGTGTTTCTTTGTCGGCAATTGGGTGTAGGGGGGAGTGTGATCAATAAGCCACGGTAGTCTGACCCAGTATTGTCTATCTTTATATCCCACTGAGTGTAGATAATATTGGTAAGTCTGGACTTACGTAAGTTTGGGTTGTATCGTCTGGTATTACACTGATTTGTTCCAGTGTAATACCAAGAGTGTCTTGGTCCCAGAGTTTATGTATTGGTTCGAGTTCCTCTCTTCCCCTTGGGTAATTTCGAAGGGAGACTGATCGAGACCCAACCTGTCAACTATGACAGTCTCAACTTGTATACTCTTTGCTGGGTCTGACTGGTTTAGCCTTAGCACATGCCCAGTCAGTAACTTACCCCTTGCCGAGTTCAGAACAGTCATCCCGTGCAAGTTATGTTTGCCTGAGCTGAATGTTTGGTAACAATCGACCCTATTATAACCCCTATGTTTTGGATATGGTCAGAATTTATTAGGGGTCAGCAAGTTTGACTTCCTGTTGTTTCAAGTGTTTTGTCGTGGGCACAAGACTAGGAACATGGAGGTTAGATGGCATTGTTTCCACGACTATAGCAAACCCAGGTCTAATGTACCTGTCCAAACGAACACATGGTTTAACCACTTCGTAAAATGTAGGTCCACTATTTGTTAAAAACCTTAATATATATAGGGTGACTTGCATCACTGGTTTTAGTTGTAGTTGGGCTCCCTCGCTTTGGGTGACATGTGTATTTTATGAACCCCCTCATCAAACAACCCTCTGACCAGGAGGTTCTCTCTTCCTTGGTTCAGAGTTAGCATGGCTGTTGGTAAGGTTACATCAGTGTTGGGCTGAGCCAGCATGGCTCTTACACTGTCTTCAATTTTGCAGTACTTGAATGCGGTAGTAGATTTAGTTTTAGCTTTGGATGACTGAGCAGTGTGCCTCTCTTCATCACACAAAGCTGTATGATGTCGCTTATTTCCACATTAGCGATGCGTATCTAGTTGTGTCTTGCAGCTGCTCGGGTCGTGGGCCCTCAGGTACTTCGTACACATTTGGTTGGAAATGACTAATCTGACTAGCACGGTCTGGCTATTTAAGGCATTGATATATTGAACATTCTTGATTGCAGAACAAACAACATTTAAACTCTGTGATAAGTGCAGACGATTAGCTACAATAACATGGCGGAAGATATGATGACCAAACAACACACAAGAAGTTGAAGAAACGACGACGTTTCGGTCCATCCTAGACCATTATCAAGATGATTGTGATGTAAGTGTTGCAGGACCTTCATTTGGAGGAGCTGTAGTAACAATGGGTTTCACTGGGGAAACTGTGTATGTTCCCGCACTGCCTTGTTTCCATCTAAATTGTGGCTTAGGTTGTTTAGGCTTCACTGAATTAGCCGCTTCAGGTTTGTCAGTTGAAGACCTTTATGGTGTTGGTAAAATCTTGTTGTGAGCTCTCATACGGTTAACAGTCATTCTCAAACCCTCAACGAGTTCGTCGAGAGAGAGAATGTTCTGTACTGAGAACACAGATATTCCAAGGTTTCCTTGGGTAATTTCCTATAATTCTTAAGCTGTAAAATCCACCCTGCATTAGGCACACCGGCCTAAGCAGCCAGTGCTATAACTAGAGGCTCCACTTTCAACCTGAAACTTTGCAAGGCTTCAGCAGTGTTACCTGCAGTAGTTAAGTCCCTTAATTGGTAATAGAAACTTGCAATAGCAACCTCTTTAACTAGTTTGAAGTAGTTGTATGGCAGTATTATAGTTATCTCCTGTGAGACTCAAATTATCGGTGATTGCCTTGGCTTCACCTTATAATATATTTCGTAAATAAGTAAATTTACACATTTTAGAGATGGAACTCTTAGAGTTCATTAACGAATCAATTGAATTCCAAAAACTGTTAAAGTTTTCATCATGCCAACCTTGAAAAGTTGTTATATCAACAGCAGGTAGCTTTGCTGGAGATGGACAGTTAGCAGGTGAAGCAGCTCTGGCTGTTGTCAAAACGCTTTCAGTTGTCGAGGTGTTAATTAGCTGTTCTAATATTTGGAATAAATTGTCCAGGCGATCTTGAACTTCTTCCTCATATATTGCCGTCTCGTCGAGGAAGTTATGTTGTCTGCGTGAATTTTTACTTCATCGAGATTGTGTATGCGTTTATCTTCTGCTTTAGCAACATTCTGTAGTTTTAAATTGTGCCACCTTTATGTGGCCTTCAAGTAGTGTGGGAGTCACAGTTGAATACTGAGGACGCTGCTCATATTTTTTGTACTTGTTGGGTCACATGATCCTTGTGACTCACTGGAGACCTGTACTACAAGGTACTTGTATTAGACATCTCATCTGTTGTACATACGTGTTTTTATAGCAGTAATAATAGTGGATTAAATTTAAATATTATTTACAAGTCAACGGATAAAGTACACAGTAGAGTGTTCAGAACAACACTTACTTGTGTTTGTCCCACCCTTTGTTGGTCTGTGCAAGGAATATTAATAATAAATTGATAGATTGTACAGCATTTAGTACAAACCGACCTTAATTGCAATTTTTATAGAATAATCTTATTAAAAAACTAGCTGTACCCGACCACGTGTTGCTGTGGCTCAGCAGCACACAAGCGTTGCTAAGCCACAGCAACCTTCCCATGTCCCCAAGTCCTCCGTTTCATTACCCCCTCCCTCATCCCCTCGTCCTTCCAACCACTCCCCTGTCCCCTCAGCCTCCTAACCATTCCCCACTCCCTCGTCCCATTGTTCTGCCCACCATTTCCCTCCTCACCCATCCCCTTGTCCTCCCCACCATCCCCCATCTCCCTGTCCACTTGTCCACCCCACCATTCTCCATTCCCCATCCCCTCGTCACTATCATCCCCAACTCCCCTGTCACCCTCGCCCCCCCCCCCCACCATTACCCCCTCCCCTGTCCCCTCATCCTCCCCACCTTCCCCCCACTCCCTTCCTCTCCTCCCCACCATTCCCCACTCCCTCATCCGATGCATTTTCAAATGTTCTGATGTTCCCATCACTGAAAAATAAGAACAGTTAAAAACTAAAATGAAAAACAATGAAAAAAAATTATACTTACGAAATGAACGGTATGGTAAGCAACACAGCTCAATTCCAATGTAATGTCCCACATAATAACTAAATCAAAATTAAAATGAATCGAAATCTATGAAAATGCAATTTATCAATGCAATCAGAAGCACTGAAATTGAATCTTAACATATATAGTATAGATTGTGTTGTTCTTATGTTAAACAGATGGCGTTGTTTTTTTAAAAAGAAAGCATGTTTCTACCTGTCACAAGTGTTGCTTGCATTCTTATACGCACAAACTAAATGATATGTAAACAAAACAGCTCAATTCTAACACAATGTTACACAAAATAATTAAATCAAAATGAAAATGCATAGAAATCTATGAAAATTTTACTTATCAATGCAATCGGAAACATTGAACTGCAATCGTAACATATTTAGTATAGAGTGTGTTGCTCTTACGTCCAATAGATGGTGCTGTTTTTCAGAAAAGTATATTTTTACCTGACACAGGTGTTGCATGTATATAGTAGGCATATAAAAACGCATGCGTATTTGAATGCAACGTTGTGCTTAAATTTCAAAGCAATCGGTAAAGAGGTTTCGGAGATTTCACTCACATGAAAAACACAGCTTTTCAAAAAAGCATGTTTTGATCTGTCACAGACGTGACCTCTATTTAATATGTATATAAAAACATGCTCGTATGCGATAGAAACGTTGTGTAATTTTTTTTTAAAGTAATCAGTGAAGAACTTTCGGAGATTAGCGATTGTGCATTGCTGAGCCACAGCAACCATCCCCTGTCTCCCAGTCCTCCCCACCATTCACCCCCTCCCCCGTCCTATCATCCTTCCAGTCATTCCTCACTTTTCCGTCCCTTCATCCTCCCAACCATTCCCCACTTCCATGTTCCCTCATCCTCTCCACCGTTCCTCCCCCCCCCCTACAGCCTCCCCTCGTCCTTCCCACCATCTCCCACTCCCCCGTCCTCTCGTCCTCCCTACAATTCCACCCTCCCCCATCAATTCGTCCTCCCCACCATCCCCAACTTCCGTGCCCCCTGTAGCCCCATCATTCTCCATTCCCCTGTCCCCTCGTCCCCCACTATCCCCAACTCCCCCATACCCTTGTCCTCCCCAACTCCCCCATACCCTTGTCCTCCCCACCATTACCTCTTTTCCCTGTCCCATCGTCCTCCCCATTATCCCCCACTCCCGTCCCCTCGTCCTCTCCACCATTCCCCCACTCCCTCATTCCATGCAGTCCCAAATAATCTGATGTCCCCATCAGATAATTGGGAACATCAAATATTCTGATGAACTGAAATTTAAGAAAAGTTATTAAAACGACAAGAAATAAATTACAAAATTAAAAAAGAAACTATACTCATGAAATGAACGGCATGGTAAGCAACACAACTCAATTCCTACACAATGTGACACAAAATAATTAAATCAAAATGAAAATAAATCGAAATCTATGAAAATTTAATTTATCATTGCAATCGAAAACACTGAAATGGAATCGTACCATATTAAGTATAGCGTGTGTGGCTCTTACGTGCAACAGATGGCACTGTTTCCTAAGGGGCCAAGAGATTAAAAAATGAAAATGGTTCGATTTCAATCAAACTTTTTTGACGAGTTGCATATGAAAAGGGTTTCACCGGGTCCAAGTCTCAGCATTCTAGTATAAATAGAAAGGGAGAAAAAAATATTGAAGTAGGTGTCAAAATATTCCAAAGTGGTCAAGAATGATTATCAAACACAAGTGTTAACTGAAATCATGTCTATGACTCTCAGCTATCACAATAGCATATATTAAAAAAAAAAAAAAAAAAAATATATATATATATATATATATATATATATATATAATTAGTTTTATTACAAAAATCAAGTTAAAAAAAATACAGTTTAAAAAATTTTAGTTTTTCTTTTTTAAATTTTATTTTTCTTATTTGTTTATCGAACGATTTGCATGAAACTTATACACCTGACAGCACGTAAGCCTATGTGTAAGGGTGCCAAGAGGGGCCAGAAAATTGGTTGATGTCAACCTCAGCCACAGATGGCAGCATCTTAGACTTTATTTTTTACTTATTATTTTCAAGTCACATGAAAGTTCATATTTCTCATTCATTTTTTATTCAATTTACATGAAACTTACACCTTATATGTATAGTGTATGTCTCTAAAATTTGATGCCAGCTTTGTTTCCTAAGTTCATTTATTGATTTTATAATAGCAATAAACATGATATATTTGCATAATTTTTTTTTTTTTTTGGGGGGGGGAACTTTGACTATTTGTATTAGTAAAACTAAACATATTTTGAAAAATAGCTGGCAACAGATCCTTTATTATATGCTAATGTGACAGAAAAGTGTCATAGAATGATTATATCTGAAAGGTGTGGTTCAAAATACACACTTGAAAATGTGTAAAATTCTTTGAAAAAAAATAAAAAAATAAAAATCTCCCTTTCTATTTAGGCTGTGGTACTGAAACTTGGAACAATTGCAGCCCTTTTCAAATACAACTTGTCAAGAAATATTAGTTGACATTGGACAAATTTAACAAAAAAATGATCTTTTGGCCCCCTAAAAAAATTATGTTTTTACCTGTCACAGGTAAAAACATAACTTATACTTACAAAAGCTTATAAAATACTTATAAATACATCACTTATACTTACGAAATGAACGGTATAGAAACAACACAGCTCAATTCCAACACAATGTCACACAAAATAATTCAATAAAAATTTTAATAAACCGAAATCTATGAAAATTAAATTTATCAATTTAATCGGAAACATTGAAATGGAACTTGTAACATATTTAGTATAGCGTGTGTGTTGCTATTACGTGCAACAGATGATGCTGTTTTTGAAAATCATGTTTTAACCTGTCACAGGTGTGGCATCTATATAGTAGGTATATAAAAACACACTCATATTCGAATGGAATGGTGTGTCCGAATTTCAAAATAATCGGTGAAGAACTTTGGGAGATTACAGCATGTGTTGCTCTTACATCCAACAGATGGCACATTTAAAAAAAAAAACATGTTTTTTTCCTGTCACAGGTGAGGAATGTATATAGTAGGTATATAAAAACTTGAGCCTATTCGAATGCAACGTCGTGTCAAAATTTCAAAGCAATCAGTAAAGAGGATTCGAAGATTTCTCTCACATGAAAGAGACAGTTTTAGAATAGAAGTATGTTTTTTTTCCGTCACAGACATGGCATCAATATAGTATATATATAAAAAGTCTCTCGAATACGAATGGAACATTGTGTGAAAATTTCAAAGCAATCAGTGAAGAACTTTCGGAGATTTTGAACAAACGAACATTTCCATTTTTATTTATATAGATGATGCAGACTTGGATAGATGCTGTTAATTTTTTATTTAATTTGATTATTTAATATTAAACAATTCCCTGGTTCCAGGAAGTTACATATTCAACATGAAATAATATTTAGAAGACTCTAATTAAGCGTTGGTAATATTTGATGGTATTTATTAATTTAGCAGCTACATAACCTTGAGATTACCATGAGAGATGAAAACCATCAGTGGATAAATTCTCACAAAAAGGTTTGGCTGTAAAATGTCTATAATGTGCACCCATATGCACTTGTCTTTGCATACAATAATGAATATTATTAGTCGTTCATGTATAAAATTCCACGTTCACCCTTTGTCAGTTAATTTCCGATGGTTGACGATGTGGGAAAACTTCCCACATCACATATCAATTCTTTAACACTGCATGTAGTAACAAATTAATTTTGTTCTTGTATTAATCAAATCACAAATTAAATTAAATAAGTTAGTCCTATAGGGAGGGCGTACATGACGATTTTTCACTAGAAAATGTGTAACAGCAAATGTTTGCCACGTCACATAAAAATCATCTTACAACCCAATCTGATTACCTATTATAACAATGTCTGATTATATTAAAAAATTATTCTCTAAATTAAATTAAATTATAAGTATTCCGTCAAACTAAATAAAACCTCTCCTTCCAAGGATCAATGAAAACGAATTTGGGGACGAATCTCAGGCCAGAGGGGAAGGAGGAGCGGGCCCCCGTGAAATCAAGCAGACGTTTTGAGACGTTTTGGAAAAACATTTTCTTTGGTTTTGGGAAAGACGTTTTGGCAGTTATTTCACAAATAGTTAACCCTTATGCTGGTTTGCGAGTGTTCTATAGCTACATTACTACACGCCATCTCTTGAATAAGCATAGATAAATTATCATCGGTTATGATACATGATAACACCAAAACAGTGATGTCTCATAACCTCTGTTTCCAACAAGTAATCTCAATTTGCATGTTATAATAATTATTGCATACCTTCAATTAGAGTCGTTGTCCAATTCAAAATGTAGTGTGTAGACAGGTAAAGGAGTTGTGGTGCAGATGTATACAACAGGGAGCCGGTCGGCCGAACGGACAGCACGCTGGACTTGTGATCCTGTGGTCCTGGGTTCGATCCCAGGCGCTGGCGAGAATCAATGGGCAGAGTTTCCTTCACCCTATGCCCCTGTTACCTAGCAGTAAAATAGGTACCTGGGGGTTAGTCAGCTGTCACGGGCTGCTTCCTGGGGGTGGAGGCCAGGTCGAGGACCGGGCCGCGAGGACACTAAAGCCCCAAAATCACCTCAAGATAACAGGTAGGTCATCACTTGTGAGACCCCCATAACCCGTGTCGCCCTGAATGTTTAGCTCACATGAATGATACGCCTCCCGGCTAATCTGTGCTTTTTGTTTAGCTAAGCTGACATTACCTTTTTTAGTATAAATATTTAACTGATTAATTTACTGCATGGGGTATAAATTTTATTATTTTAATTAACCATTTTTAAGTAGTATAAAGGAGAGCAACTAACAAGTTAATTCCTGTTTAGTTGAAATTACAATATAGCCCCCAAGCTTGTGAGGAGTTTATTAATGAGAGTAATTATCTTATACAGTCCACTCGCTAAAGAAGTAATTTAATGGTAAAATCCAACATAAATAATTTAATCTATAAAATAAATATATATTTAAAAAAAATCTCATTGGTAAATTTCCCACAGACGAGGCTGTGTCGGAGTGAAAACCACAGTTAAACCGAATTCATTTATAGAGTTTACCACACATTCCTGAATTCTTCTATGGTCACTGTTGGAGATCATGATCTAAATACATTATAGAGTGATCAAGAAGCCAGTCAAGTGCTGCTGTTAATGATGGGTTATAATGAAAATTGCGAGCTGTAGCTCTAAATATTCTTATCTCACTCTGAGTTACTGCAGTAATACGTCTGGGTACTTGGCCATGACTCACTATTGATACTTAAAACATTATGTCCTCAGATACATTTTATAGTGGATTACAGGAATACTAGTCTAGTAAGCTATATATTATATGTTGAGGGCTGATTATTTAGTTATTTATTTGATTAAGTAAGGACCAAAATTGGGCTTTTAGATTTATATGGTTCGAGGGACCATACATGAGGGGTTATGTGATTAAAGTAATTTTCAATAAATTATCTTTTCTTCGAAAGACTGTTTCATAGGTTTTTTTTTATTTAATTATTTTACATAACTCCAGAATGGGGGTTTATATTGTTGCAATATTTATTTAATTTATAATGAGTTCATCAGTGTTAAAAAATTTAACTAGAACTTAAGCTTGAACATTTGAACTATTAAATTAACAAAAACCAATTCTTAAATTACTGAACTCAAAGAATCAGCCTAATGGCATTTGCATGTATTAAATTAGGCCTTAGTTTAGGAGTGTAAGCTTACTTAGACTTTAAACAGGTAAAGATATGTTTACGATTTGTCTGTTCCAGTTTTTTTATATTTATTATATCTGCAATGAGACAAGACATTGACATTTTTGCTGTGTTCAATAGTCCTTATTTCGTGCATTCCCTTTAGAGGAATATCCAAGAAGTTCAACCACTTGGGCTGGACGGAAGAGCAACGGCTTTGCTCCATGCTGGTCGGCGTTCAATCCGCGACCGTCCAAGTGTTTGGTGATCATTCTATTACATCCCAAATCCTTATTCTGATCCCTTATATGTGCAATATATTCACAATAGTTTGATGCTTTCTCTTCATAGTTTCTTTCCTTTCTTTCATAATAGCAACAGGTACGATCATTTTTGGAGGATGAGTTGACCACCACTTCCTTCTTCCTGCATATTATTCCTTCTTTTCTTCAATACTCTTCTTTCACCTCCTTGTCTTTGCCTATACCTTCCTCCTTTCTTCTGCCTCTTCTTCCTCGTCCTTCTCCTTCTCTGCTTCCTCCTCCTTCTCCTCCTCTTCCTCCTCATTTTCCTCCTCTTATTCCTTCTTATTCTCTTCTCTTATATTCTTTTTACCTTCGGTTCCCCTTGAGATGCTCCTCCACTCCCCGCTCTCCTCCTCCTCCTCCTTGTTAGCCAATTTGCAGCTGCGGCAGTTCTTTCTGGATGCTCTCTGGAGTCGCACTCCACCTTTCCAGTCATTTCCGACGCTCGGGAGAAGAAAGTTAATACCAAAAAATTTATAAAAAATACTTGAAACTGGAGGGTTAGCTTGTGCTGGTGTTCAGTTTTGGGCTGGCTGGGCGCTCCGGCGAGGTGGGGGCTGGAGGGGTGATTGGGAGGGGCTAGTGTATGTGTGGAGGGTTCCTGGACGGGCTGTTGGGGTGATTGGATTGGACTTGCATTGTAGCAGGTTTTTGGGCGGGTGGGGGTGATTGGGGAGGGGTGATGGAGAGTAATGGGGGAGGGGGGAATATTAGGGCAGGAGTAAATAGTTAAACTGGTGGGATGGGTTGATGGTTCGGGACTGGTAAATGAACTGAAGGTGTTTGGACAAGAGGGTCCCACTACAAGGGAGCCTCTTGTAGTGGGTTGATCAGAGGATGGGATGTTGGGGGTGTGGGGTGAGGAAAGAAGCTGCTGCTTAGCGAGGTGAAGCTTTGGAGTGGTCTACAAAGGTGTGGAGTTGAATGGTTGAGGCTGGACTGTGAATTAGAGGCATGGGTTGCCTCACTCCGGGTAGGGAGTGTCTGGTGGACTTTTCAGCGAGGCCAAAGTTGGCGGGCCGGAACCGTGGGCTCAAACTGTTGGCTGCTGAGTGAAAGGCTGGTGTGTTTTAAATGGGAAGAAGGCTATTGATTTCTTTACCGAACTGTTTGCTATGCGCTGATGGTTTACCGATTAGCATCAACTACATTGTCTAGTCTGACAGTCAGTATAGCTTAGCAAGTAGCTTATTCCTGTATACGGTATGGAGCTTCTTGTAATGTATTAAACTAATCAAGAAATACAAGAGAGAGAGAGAGAGAGAGAGAGAGAGAGAGAGAGAGAGAGAGAGAGAGAGAGAGAGAGAGAGAGAGAGAGAGAGAGAGAGAGAGAGAGAGAGAGAGAGAGAGAGAGAGACAGAGAGAGACAGAGAGAGAGAGAGAGAGAGAGAGACAGAGAGAGAGAGAGAGAGAGAGAGAGAGAGAGAGAGAGAGAGAGAGAGAGAGAGAGAGAGAGAGAGAGAGAGAGAGAGAGAGAGAGAGAGAGAGAGAGAGAGACAGAGAGAGAGAGAGAGAGAGAGAGAGAGAGAGAGAGAGAGAGAGAGAGAGAGAGAGAGAGAGAGACAGAGAGAGAGAGAGAGAGAGAGAGAGAGAGAGAGAGAGAGAGAGAGAGAGAGAGAGAGAGAGAGAGAGAGAGAGAGAGAGAGAGAGAGAGAGAGAGATAGAGAGAGAGAGAGAGAGAGAGAGAGAGAGAGAGAGAGAGAGAGAGAGAGAGAGAGAGTGAGAGAGAGTGGGGCAACATACAGCAGGCTCCCCTGGGAGAGGAGCTCTTTTCCTCACTGCTTCTGGAAAAGCAGTCCATGAATCAGGAATTCTCGAAGGAGCGGGGTAAGAGTAGGGGCAGGGAAGGGGAGAAACAGTGAGAGTGGAGCTAGGTGAAAAGGAGAGAGTGTGAGAGTGAAAAGGAAAGTGAGAATGAAAGTGAGAGTGATCGTAGAAGTGAGTGAGAGTGAGAGATATGAGAGGGAACTAGAAATGGGCGTGAAATGAATCAGATGAGAAGAAGACCGCAACTAGCACATGAGAACACTCGTTTTTAAATGATTAATTGTGGGGTGGGGGGAGGGGGGTAAACGGTAGGGGGGGGAGGGAGGAAGTGGTGAGATGATGTGAAAGAGAAAAAAATATATTAATGGATGAGAAGGGAAAATAAATGTGAGTGAAAATGAACAAAAGTCATTGAAAATGAAAATGAAAATTTTTGTTGAGAAAGATTACGGACTTTTCAGTCAACGTCATTACTTCTATTCGCAGGTGGCTTTTCACTTCATTCTTTCTTCACTTTACTCAGCCATTCTTTTTCCTCTTTCGGTTTCTATTTATTTTATCAATTCCCCTTCCTCTTTTTTTCTATTTTGTTATCTCTGTTGCCTCTTTCTCTCCTCTCCCCGTATCCTGCTCTTCTTATTCCTCTTTCCATTGTCTTCCTCAACTTATTTTCTGGTTTTCCTTCTTCCTCCACAGGTTATTATGCGTATGTGTGTGTGTATTTACTATTTGTTTCTGCAGAATCGACGTATTAGCTCTTGGACTCCGCCTTTCTAACCAATTATATTTTTCCTCTTCTTATGTCTACTACATATATTTCTCTCTTAGACACACACATCCTCAGGAAGCAGCTGTCTAACTCCCGGGTTCCTATTTACTGCTAGGTGAACAGGGGCATTTATTTTCTGCTAGGTGAACAGGGTGAAAGAAGTTGACCAGACCACACACTAGAAGAGAGGACGACGTTTCGGTCCGTCCTGGACCATTCTCAAGTCCAGGACGGACCGAAACGTCGTCGTCCCTTCACCTTCTAGTGTGTGGTCTGGTCAACATACTTTAGCCACGTCATTGAGACTCATCGCCTGCATAGGGTGAAAGAAACTCTGCCCATTTGTTTCTGCCTCGCCTGGTGATCGAACCCGGGCCCATAAGACTACTCACCTCAGAGCGCTGTCCACTCAGCCGCGAGGCCCCCCTATGTACTCACCTAATTGTACTCACCTATTTGTGTTTGCGGAGGATGAGCTCTGGCTCTTTGGTCCCGCCTCTCAACTGTCAATCAACTGGTGTACAGATTCCTGAGCCTACTGGGCTCTATCATATCTACATTTAAAACTGTGTATGGAGTCAGCCTTCACCACATCTATATGTGTGTGTGTGTGTGTGTGTGCGTGTGTGTGTGTGTGTGTGTGTGTGTGTGTGTGTGTGTGTGTGTGTGTGTGTGTGTGTGTGTGTGTGTGTGTGTGTGTGTGTGTGTGTGTGTGTGTGTGTGAGTGTGTGTGTGTGTGAGTGTGTGTGTGTGTGTGTGTGTGTGTGTGTGTGTGTACTCACCTAATTGTACTCACCTAATTGTGCTTGCGGGGGTTGAGCTCTGGCTCTTTGGTCCCGCCTCTCAACCGTCAATCAACTGGTGTACAGATTCCTGAGCCTATTGGGCTCTATCATATCTACATTTGAAACTGTGAATGGAGTCAGCCTCCACCACATCACTTCCTAATGCATTCCATTTGCTAACTACTCTGACACTGAAAAAGTTCTTTCTAACGTCTCTGTGGCTCATTTGGGTACTCAGCTTCCACCTGTGTCCCCTTGTTCGCGTCCCACCAGTGTTGAAAAGTTCATCCTTGTTTACCCGGTCGATTCCCCTGAGGATTTTGTAGGTTGTGATCATGTCCCCCCTTACTCTTCTGTCTTCCAGTGTCGTGAGATGCATTTCCCGCAGCCTTTCCTCATAACTCATGCCTCTTAGTTCTGGGACTAGTCTAGTAGCATACCTTTGGACTTTTTCCAGCTTCGTCTTGTGCTTGACAAGGTACGGGCTCCATGCTGGGGCCGCATACTCCAGGATTGGTCTTACATATGTGGTGTACAAGATTCTGAATGATTCCTTACACAGGTTCCTGAACGCCGTTCTGATGTTAGCCAGCCTCGCATATGCCGCAGACGTTATTCTCTTTATGTGGGCTTCAGGAGACAGGTTTGGTGTGATATCAACTCCTAGATCTTTCTCTCTGTCTGTTTCATTAAGTACTTCATCTCCTATTCTGTATCCTGTGCCTGGCCTCCTGTTTCCACTGCCTAGTTTCATTACTTTGCATTTACTCGGGTTGAACTTCAACAGCCATTTGTTGGACCATTCACTCAGTCTATCCAGGTCATCTTGTAGCCTCCTACTATCATCCTCTGTTTCAATCCTCCTCATAATTTTTGCATCGTCGGCAAACATTGAGAGGAACGAATCTATACCCTCTGGGAGATCATTTACATATACCAGAAACAGTATAGGTCCAAGGACTGACCCCTGCGGGACTCCACTTGTGACGTCTCGCCAATCTGAGACCTCACCCCTCACACAGACTCGTTGTCTCCTGTTGCTTAGGTATTCCTCTATCCACCGGAGTACCTTCCCTCTCACTCCAGCCTGCATCTCCAACTTTCGCACTAGCCTCTTGTGTGGCACTGTATCAAAGGCTTTCTGACAATCCAAAAATATGCAGTCTGCCCACCCTTCTCTTTCTTGCCTTATTTTTGTTGCCTGGTCGTAGAATTCAAGTAACCCTGTGAGGCAGGACCTGCCATCCCTGAACCCATGTTGATGCTGTGTTACAAAGTTCCTTCGCTCCAGATGCTCCACTAGTTTTTTTCGCACAATCTTCTCCATCAGCTTGCATGGTATGCAGGTTAGGGACACTGGCCTGTAGTTCAGTGCCTCCTGTCTATCCCCTTTCTTGTATATCGGGACTACGTTAGCTGCTTTCCAAGTATCTGGCAGTTCCCCTGTTGCCAGTGATTTGTTATACACTATGGAGAGTGGTAGGCTCAGTTCTCTTGCTCCTTCCTTTAGAACCCAAGGGGAGATTCCATCTGGGCCTATAGCCTTCGTCACGTCCAACTCTAGTAAACACTTCCTTACTTCCCCACTGGTAATCTCAAACTCTTCCAGAGGTTCCTGGTTAGCTATTCCCTCACTTACCTCTGGAATTTCTCCTTGTTCTAAGGTGAAGACCTCCTGGAATTTCTTATTCAATTCCTCACACACTTCCTTGTCATTTGTAGTGAATCCTTCCGCCCCTATCCTTAATCTCATAACCTGTTCCTTTACTGTTGTTTTTCTCCTAATGTGGCTATGCAACAATTTAGGCTGAGTCTTTGCCTTGCTTGCGATGTCATTTTCGTATTGTCTTTCTGCCTCTCTTCTCATCCTGACATATTCATTCCTGGCATTCTGGTATCTTTCTCTGCTCTCCAGTGTCCTGTTATTCCTATAGTTTCTCCATGCCCTTTTACTTTGCTGTGTGTGTGTGTGTGAGTGTGTGTGTGTGTGTGTGTGTGTGTGTGTGTGTGTGTGTGTGTGTGTGTGTGTGTGTGTGTGTGTGAGTGTGTGTGTGTGTGAGTGTGTGTGAGTGTGTGTGTGTGTGTGTGTGTGTGTGTGTGTGTGTGTGTGTGTGTGTGTGTGTGTGTGTGTGTGTGTGTGTGTGAGTGTGTGTGTGTGTGTGTGTGTGTGTGTGTGTGTGTGTGTGTGTGAGTGTGTGTGTGTGTGTGTGTGTGTGTGTGTGTGTGTGTGTGTGTGTGTGTGTGTGTGTGTGTGTGTGTGTGTGTGTGTGTGTGTGTGTGTGTGTGTGTGTGTGTGTGTGTGTGTGTGTGAGTGTGTGTGTGCGCGCGCGCTTACGTGTACTAACCTATCTGTGAGTACAGGAAGGGGAGGTCAAGTAGACCTTTATCACCCGTAACTTGCCTCTTCGTCCCAGTTGTGTTACAGTTTAAGTATTTTGAAGTTCGAATTCTTTCTGTAAGTTGACTTCCGCGACTTTTTACAATGCATTCCACATCTTGTCCACCCATATAAAGTGTGAGTTTCTTTAAGAAAGTACCTTACGTTACTTCAAAATTTTTACATTTCCAGCATTCACTTATATCATGTCCTACTTTCTCTCACTTTAAAGGAACTGTCCTTGTACACGTTATCAATTCTTCACATTATCTATCTATGATGAAGATACTATGAAACTATGAAGAACCGATCTTCATAGTTTAGCCCTCCAAGCTTTGACAATAATTTAGTTTCTAACGTGAGTAGTTTTTAAATTTCAGTATTGGGCTTTACAAAGGGTGGATTCCAGCTTTGTTTTTATCAATTCCCTTATTGATAAAACGGGGGGGATTGGGGAGGATAGAAAAGAAGGGGGGGAGAAGATAGAAGAAGGTGAGAGAGGGGAGTGGGAACAAAATTGGAGGGAGAACGGGGAGAGAGAATGGGGAGAACGGGAGAGAGGAAAAGAGGGGAACATTGGATGGAGGGTGTCCTGAGCGAGGGAGGGAGGAAGGGGGGAGGGGGTAAGAGGGGAGAGAAAGGGAGGGTCTTGAGAGACAAACAGACAGTCCTAGGGACCACTGGGATCCCATCTCTGGTATGGCTCTATACCAGCTTTATTTCCGCCTTAGCCATCTCTGCTTTCACTTGAAATGGCCTCTCAGTTTCCCTCCTGACTCAGGTGTACTTATGTCTGCTTTTCTTTAGTGCATCTCAAAAGTGCATTTTAAAAAGTGCGTCTCATCTCTCTTTAGTTCATTGTCTTCCGATTCTAGCTCTCTCTACTTCTTCCGTGCTTTTTTAGGTCTCCTCCTTTGCTTCTCTGCACTGCCTCTTGCCCCAGGGGTCTGCTTTGCTTTCCTCCTCCAACTCTCTCTTGAGAGCGATGAGCGCCTCCGTTGCATCTGCACTTTTCTGAGCAATGGATCCCTGATCTCATTTGCTGTTTTTCCGTCCAGTTCTCCCTCCGATTGGACTTTACTCAGTCCCTCACCTTAGTGTTGTTCCCATGTCTGTGTTCTCCTTTTCCTCGACGTTTGTCTAATCAACTCCTTTAGCTTTTTTGTGTGCTCTAGTCTGATAATGGAGTAGTCACTCACTTCTTTTAATGCGTCTCATACGCTATCTTTTCATTATCTGACTCACTGTGGATACACATCAGATCTAGCGTTACTTATGGGTCCTCACTCTTGCTAGTTCTGCAAATATGTTGCTTCAAGGAGTTTGTCCACTGTGTCTGCCAGTTTTGCTCCCCATGTTTCCTCAACCCCTGTTAGGGGGTAGTTATTTATTCAATCTATTTTTCTGTGATTAAAATCCCCAATTATTAGTGTCTTAGTCCTCGGTACCCTGGCCACTGTGGCTGATTTTTCCATGTTTGCAGCAATTCCTGTTCCATTTGTCCTTTTCTTCACCAGACCTTCTATTATTTGGTGAAGGATTGTAAATCACTGAGTCAATAATCTTCATGTCAATCAACGTGGCAGTTCCTAGCATGTACCCATCCTGATTAGTTTCCTCTCATATGGTTGCTTCCTCAAAACTTCAGTGTAGTTGAAGGAGTTGGTATACAATACTTCCACCTTTGCTTACCTCCTATTTTTACTTAATATTTAATATCCTCCCAGGGAAGAATGAATTTCCTAAATGCCTGTCAGTTTCGTTTCTGTTGTAATAATATGAGATTTCCCCTTTGTCACCTTTTCCTGTATCTCTACCCACTCGTAACTTCATCAGCATTCACATAAATCAATTCAATGCCACTTTTTCTCTACTTGGGTGTTTTTGTTTTGTCCGAGGGGAAACTGTTATCATTTTCTTCATATTCATTTCACATATGGAAATAGGTCTATGTTAATCTTTTCAATCCTGTCTGCTCCTGTGGGGTGATGTTTCGTCTGTTTAGACAGTTTCACTGTTACCAGTGTACTGTTCTCTGTTATAGTCTTTGTTTGTTCTTATCCACTGTTTGTGATATTTTCTAGTCAAGGATTTCTTGCTGGCTCTTTTCCATTATTTACTTTGCTGCCTCCATATACTTCTGTTACAATGTGTATGAGTAAGTGTTTCTTTGCGTGTATGTTTGTGTTCACAAGTGTGTGTATTCACCTATTTATATCTACTGATTATGTCTGCAGATCGAGCTTAAAGCTCTTAACTCCCGCAATTTCAACCGGGGATTACCTAATGTAATCATTAGCGATCTATTTTCTAAATCATATCTACAAGGACAACTATTTCGTCATTCACTGTCATTTTTTGTTGTTGAAATAGCTATGTTGTAAGTTATTCTTTCTCATATATGCCATTGGTGTAGTATAGTCAGTTATTCTTCTTATTGTATATCAGTTCCTAGCTTTGTTGAACCTGGTCCAGTTCAACCCGTTCTCGCACTGTCTTACAGTCAATATTGACTTATTTAATACGTGCATATGTGACATACTAAACATACTAGTTTACCTTGAAAAGTTTCATAGAAAGCACCGACCTTACCTAACCTTCTTAGTATGTTAAGATAAGCATCTTATTGCTTCGTAATTACAATTATTACTTAACCTATACCTATAATAGATTAAGTAATAATTGTAATTACGAAGCAATAAGATGCTTATCTTAACATACTAAGAAGGTTAGGTAACGTCGGTGTTTTCTATGAAGCTTTTCAAGGTAAACTAGTATGTTTAGTATGTCACATATGCACGTATTTAATAAGTCAATATTGACTATACGAAAGCGCGAGAACGGGTTGTCCAGTTCTCTTCTGTTCTGTGTCTCCTGCATGTCTTCCACTCATTCCATCTTCTTCTTTTGGTTTATTACAATATTCTGTTAAACCATGGGATGCTGTAATATCGCTTACACTTATAATCCCTTATTGATATACATTTTTTAGAACTTTTCCCCTTAAATCTTTGTTCCATTTCACATCTCACCGTAACTCTCTTTCTATTGTGAAGTTCTCATATATGTAGTCTTCTCTCCTGTCTCTCCCAGGTCCTGGTGCACGCGTGGGCCGCTCTAAGCCTAGAAAGGAGAGAAAGCTTGAATGGTTCCCAAGCCGTATATTACAAAGAAGTCTCTGACTTGAACAGGATTCGAACCTGCATTAACAGAGCTCACCCTACTTGCGTACACAGTGTCAATACCTCTTCACCAGCGATTATTACTATGACTTTCTCTTAGGCAAATAATTTATTATACATTTGTGAAGATACGCCGATTGTAAATAACCAAAACTAATATTTATGAAAAAAGTTATGACGGATTCAGTGTATCATATACTTATTGATATTCTAGCTGACGAACTAGACAATTCTGACTTTCAGTATTCTCGCAAAACTGTTTACTGAACAAGGTGCGGTTGTTCCTTGTGAGGGGAACTGTTCAGTACCACCACTCACAAGGAAGCTCTGTTCTCCCCCATCCTTCTGGATGCTACAAAAGCATTCAGCAAAGTTGGACACACCAAACTTTTCAGAGAATTGCTTGGAAAAAGGTATGTTTTGTTATCACTAGATATTCATATTTTTTTATTAGATATGCAAACTAGATGAAATATTAGATGCAAAAAAAAATTAAATACACTCTTTCTGTCTGTGCCTATTGTTTGGAGGATGGCAGTAATGACGAGTTAACGATAGAAATATCTTATTATTTATATATGGCAGTTAATTATGACTCTGTGAATGATATAGAAAGTTTGAGGTGAAAGTCCAACTTGGTAATATTGTGGGTTGCCTCCTTGGGGAGCTCAGTCACTAGCCTATTGGGGCGATATATAAATTAATTAGGTCTTTATATAACTAACACCCTATTTTTATAATTTCTTGAACTGATTAAAACTAATTATATAATCATGAAATTCCTTGATATTATGCATTACATGTTGGAAATTATACAAAACTGTTTCAGGTACCCGGATGGGAGCCGGTCGGCCGAGCGGACAGAACGCTGGACTTGTGATCCTGTGGTCCTGGGTTCGATCCTAGGCGCCGGCGAGAAACAATGGGCAGAGTTTCTTTCACCCTATGCCCCTGTTACCTAGCTGTAAAATAGGTACCTGGGTGTTAGTCAGCTGTCACGGGCTGCTTCCTGGGGGTGGAGGCCTGGTCGAGGACCGGGCCGCGGGGACACTAAAGCCCCGAAATCATCTAAAGATAACCTCTCAAGAAGAAGATAACCCTGAGTCGCTCGGGTGCTGGAGAACACAGTACACACGACCCTCATCACTGTACCCGTCTTCACTACCCAAGACCTTCGTCACTGTACCCCCCTTCACTACCCCCCAAGACCTTCGTCACTGTACCCCCCTTCACTACCCCCCAAGACCTTCGTCACTGTACCCCTCTTAACTACCCAAGACCTTCGTCACTGTACCCCTCTTCACTACACAAGACCTTCGTCACTGTACCCCTCTTAACTACCCAAGACCTTCGTCACTGTACCCCTCTTAACTACACATGACCTTCGTCACTGTACCCCTCTTCACTACACAAGATCTTCGTCACTGTACCCCTCTTCACTACACAAGACCTTCGTCACTGTACCCCTCTTAACTACCCAAGACCTTCGTCACTGTACCCCTCTTCACTACACAAGACCTTCGTCACTGTACCCCTCTTAACTACCCACGACCTACGTCACTGTACCTCTCTTAACTACCCACGACCTTCGTCACTGTACCCCTCTTCACTACACAAGACCTTCGTCACTGTACCCCTCTTAACTACCCCCCACGACTTACATCACTGTTCCTCTCTTAACTACCCACGACCTTCATCACTGTACCCCTTTTAACTACCCAAGACCTTCGTCACTGTACCCGTCTTAACTACACAAGACCTTCGTCACTGTACCCCTCTTAACTACCCAAGACCTTCGTCACTATACTCCTCTTGTGGTGTTCTACTGGGAACAGTCGTGGTTGTGCTTGCGGGGCTTGAGCTCTGGCTCTTTGGTCCCGCCTCTCAACAGTCAGTCAACTGATGTACAGGTGCCTGAGCCTACTGGGCTCTATCATATCTACACTTGAAACTGTGTATGGAGTCAGCCTCCACCAGATCATTGCATTCCATCTATTAACTACTCTGACACTGAAAAATTTCTTTCAAACGTCCCTGTGGCTCATTTGGGTACTCAGTTTCCACTTATTTCCACTAACAATGTTTCCATGCTTGTGTCCCCTTGTTCGCGTACCATCAGTGTTAAACAATTTATCCTTGTGTACCCTGTCCCCTGAGGGTTTTGTAGGTAGTGATCATGTCTCCCCTTACTCTTCTGTCTTCCAGTGTCGTGAGGTGCATTTCCCGCAGCCTTTCCTCGTAACTCATGCCTCTTAGTTCTGGGACTAGTCTAGTGGCATATCTCTGAACCTTTTTCAGCTTCGTTTTGTGCTTGACAAGGTACGGGCTCCATGCTGGGGCCGCATACTCCAGGATTGGTCTTAGGTATATGGCATACAAGATTCTGAGTGATTCCTTACACAGGTTCCTGAAGGCTGTTCTGATGTTAGCCAGCCTCGCATATGCCGCAAATGTAAATATTTTTATGTGGGCTTCAGGAGACATGTTTGGTGTGATATCAGCTCCTAGATCCTTCTCTCTGTCCGTTTCATTAAGTACTTCATCTCCTATTCTGTATCCTGTGTCTGGCCTCCTGTTTCCACTGCCTAGTTTCATTACTTTGCATTTACTCGGGGGTAACGGGGAGAAAATGAAGAACTACAAATTAATGGTGTAACACTTGAATGGGTTGACCACTATCGGTACTTTGGCGTCACTGTCGACTTTAACAAAGGGGAGGAAAGGGGAGCTCAACCAACTCATAGGAACATGCAAAGTCGACACTGGGAACTGAAAGTCAAGGGATGGACATGGAACCTCAATTGCCATGCTTAAAATGATGTACACAGCCTATGTGTGCTCCGTCATGGACTATGCCGCACCAGTTTTATGCACCTACTCCGAAAGCGATATGAAAAGGCTCGAAAGCATAGAAAATGAAGCCATGACAATCATTCTTGGAGTTCCAAGAACTGCCAAAACGTCTAATCTACGAAAGGAGTTGTCCCTCACCAGTGTTAAAAGCAGAATTATGGAACTGAATGCTAAGCTTGCAATTAGGATAGCCAGAGATCCCTATTACAATGATATTGCCAAGAAAAACTGAGTTCTGTGCTACATCCAGGAGGAAACATGAGAAGCAAAAAATGGCATCACGGATCAGTCTGCTACCTCGAAGAACTTCACCTGCTTGAGCAAGCCCGTGAGCTCCTGCCTGTAGAGAGGTTACCTCCCTGGGAGGATGACTCATGCAGGATTATCATCAATGAGATGGCAACGAAAAAATCTAACATGATACCACAAGAAATGAGGCACAAGTATCTCGAGAAAATTTATAAAGAAGCCGAAAATGAACTAGATCAACTCTACAATGATGGGTCATCTAATCCTGTCAATGGCAGGGTTGGTGCAGCATACACGGTAATTAGGAATAATGCTTTTCAACGCATAAATAAATAAAAAGCGCGTATTGAGAACTATGCCTCTTCAACGCAAGCAGAGCTAACTGCCATTGCTATGGTGTTAAAATTCCTTGAACGAAACACTAATGGTGCAGTGATATGCACTAATTCAATAGCAGCACTGCAAAACCTAAGTAAAAATCGGGCAGAAAATCTTGCGATAGTCGCTGAAATTAAGAGAGTTGTGAGGGTACTAACCAACCAGGAGAGAGTCGTAAAGTTTCTGTGGATCCCCTCCCATGTTGGAATATGTGGGAATGAACGAGCAGATGTGCTGGCTGCTGAAGGCGCTGAAGGAGACCATATTGAATACTTCATACCCAAGACTCTACTACAAATTAAAGGTATCATCAGGCAATATCACCGTGACAAGGTAACTGAGGAAAGGAGGATAGAAGCACAAACCAGTGAATCTGTACGATGGTACAACATGGTTGCAGCTGGCAATCCCAATCATTATGGACGAAGAGGAGGACGCGGGAGAGAATCGGTTAATAGCGAGAATCCGTCTTGGATACAAATATCCATGGAGATTCGGAATGGAAACAAGAGTTGATCAGCGGAGTTGCAGAATCTGTGATGAGGGTGACGGACACCGCCTTGACCACTATCTACGTGAATGTGAACACTTGAGGGATATTAGAAATATGTATAGAATAATAAACCCCACATTGGGGGAGTTAAGAAAACACTCTTTATCAAATATTGATACTGTTCTTAAAAGATTACCCCATTTTGCACCCGCAAGATAACGTAAGATTTTAAGAGTTGACAGATGTTAATCTTCTTGTTTGAGGAGTTGTTTGCTTGAGACAGTTAAGCAAGTCCCAGCTGTGTCTGGGTACAAGTGACAGGATGAACAACCCAGCGGGTTTTCTTCCTACTAGGGAGTGCTGTACATGCTGCTATGGCGGTATGTCCTCTCACAGGAAGAGTAGCGCTGCCCAATAAACTCGCCCCTCGGGGCACAATGAAAAAAATTTCCTATTGCATTCCAGTGGTTATAAGATGTGGTATAGCACTCTAATCGTTATTGGATGGTGCTACAGCACTACAATGGTTAAAGGATGGTGCTTTAGCACTCTAGGGGTTATAGGATGGTGCTATAACACCATTTTAATTGAATGATCCTATTTTTCCATTCTAGGTTTTATAGGATGTGGCATAACACTCTAATGGTTATTAGATTTTGCTATAGCACTCTAGTGGTTGTAGGATGGAGCTATAACTCTGTAGTATTTATAGGATGGTGCTATAAAACTCTAGTGGTTATAGGACTGTGCTATAGCTTTCTATTGGTTGTAGGATGGTGCTATAAGTGTCTAGTGGTTATAGGTTTGAGCTATAACTCTATTGATTATAGGATTATGTTATAGCACTCTAGTGATTAAAGGACATTGCTATAACACTTTCGTGGTTATAGGATGGTGCTATAGCACCCTAGTGGCTACAGGATGGTAGTATAACAATACAATAAAATACATAACATTCTAGTGGTTGTAGGATGGTGCTAGAATATTCTGGAAGTTATAGGATGGCGCTATCGCGTTCTAATGGTTATAAGATAGTGTTATAACACTCTAATTGTTATAGGATGAAGCTATATCTCTCTAGTGACTATGAGATGGTGCTATACCACTCTAGTGGATAAAGGATGATGTTATAGCACTCTAGTGGTTATAGGATGGTGTTATAGCTCATTAGTGGGTGTAGGATTGTCTTAGAGGACTCAAGTGGTCACAGAATGGTGCAATAACACT
Source organism: Procambarus clarkii (assembly GCF_040958095.1). Classification (NCBI taxonomy): domain Eukaryota; kingdom Metazoa; phylum Arthropoda; class Malacostraca; order Decapoda; family Cambaridae; genus Procambarus; species Procambarus clarkii. The sequence goes on along the minus strand of NC_091237.1, from coordinate 8,863,438 downwards.
CTAGATATTACAGCATGATACTATAGCCCTATATTGGTTATAGAGTGGTGCTATAACACTCTAGTGTTTACAGGATGGTGCTATAACACTCTAGATATTACAGCATGATACTATAGCCCTATATTAGTTATAGAGTGGTGATGTATCACTCTAGTGGTTACAGGATGGTGCTATAGCATTCGAGTCGCTATAGTATGGTGCTCTAAGACTCTAGTGGTTATCGGATAGTATTATACCAATGTATTTTTTTATTAGATTGTTCTAAAGAACTCTAGTGGTTATAAGATGTGCTATAGCACTCTAGTGATTATATGAGGTGGTAAGATTAGATACAATGCTATATGCACTAGAGCACTAATACAATGCTTTAACATCTAGAGCACTAGTATAATGATATAACCACTAGTGAACTATCTTCAAGTTATCTTTAGATGATTTCGGGGCTTAGCGCCCGCACGGCCCGGTCCTCAACCAAGCCTCCTGTTTGTTACACATCCCCAGGAAGCAGCCTGTAGCAGCTGTCTAACTCTCAGGTACCTATTTACTGATAATTATTATTGGGCATATTTTATAATACGTTATATTGTATATTTATGGGGAAGATGCACTTTGTTGTCTTGAATAAACTTGTATATAATATTTGTGGCTGCAGGATCGAGCTGTTAGCTCTTGGGCCCCACCTTTTGTTACCGTTGGGTGTCTAATATTCTGACTCTCGAAAGTAATTTTCTCATATCTACTATAACATATATTTTTCTCTCCACACACAAATCCCAGGATTCTGCCCGCTGCTGCTGTCTAACTTCTAGATACCTATTTACTGATAGGTGGATAGGGGCATCATGTGAAAGAAATTCCGCCAATTTGTTTGTGCTTCGGTTGGGAATCGAACCGGTGCCTTTAGGACTTCGACTCTCGAGCGCTGTTCACTCGGCCACTCGGTGTTTTAATGTGTAAAAACAGTATCATGTGAAGCATGTCAGTCACTGGTCAGCTCAGCTGAAACATTAGTCGACTATTTTAATTACATTTAAGGCATTTTATTGTGTGTTTTTGCCAGATAGCCGTTCACTTGTAACATGTGGAATTTACTTGTCAGTCCATCTGATAAATTACCGAATACTTTAAAACCTTCGAACGGAACTTTGGATTCTCGCTGAATTTTTTAGGGAGACTTTTCACTTCAGATGGAAAGTCACTGATTACTTTAGGTATTTTATAATAAATGTTTATTGGAAATTCTGATTTGATTTCAGTGATGAAGTTACTGAATTATTTTCCCTATCTAGTCAATTGCACGATTCGTCTCACAGAAGTAGTGAGACGAATCGTGAAAATAACCTCTCATTTACGAGGCAGAGCTTTATTTGACATATATAAATGGGATCAACATCGTGGGTCAACGTCTGCAACTGGACGCGAGCGCGCGCATGCATTCACACACACACACACACACACACACACACACACACACACACACACACACACACACACACACACACACACACACACACACACACACACACACAAGCTGACCTAGACAAGCAGGAGGCCAGATACAAGGTACCATCTGGGAGATAAAATACTTCAAGAATCCGAGAAAGAAAAAGACTTGGGGGTTGATATCACGCCAGACCTGTCTCCTGCAACACATATCAAGCGGATAACATCAGCGGCATATGCCAGGCTGGCCAACATAAGAACGGCATTCACAAACTTGTGTAAGGAATCATTCAGAACTTTGTATACCACATATGTCAGGCCAATCCTGGAGTATGCAGCTCCAGCATGGAGTCCATATCTAGTCAAGGATAAGACCAAACTGGAAAAGGTTCAAAAGTTTGCCACCAGACTAGTACCCGAGCTGAGAGGTATGAACTACGAGGAGAGACTACGGAAATTAAACCTCACTTCGCTTGAAGACCGAAGAGTTAGGGGGGGACATGATCACCACATACAAGATTCTCAAGGGAATTGATAGGGTAGATAAAGACAGTCTATTTAACACAAGGGGCACACGCACTAGGGGACACAGGTGGAAGCTGAGTGCTCAAATGAGCCACAGAGATATTAGAAATAACTTTTTTAGTTTCAGAGTGGTTGACAAATGGAATGCATTAGGGAGTGATGTGGTGGAGGCTGACTCCATACACAGTTTCAAGTGTAGATATGATAGAGCCCAATAGGCTCAGGAACCTGTACACCTGTTGATTGACGGTTGAGAGGCGGGACCAAAGAGCTAAAGCTCAACCCCCTCAAGCACAACTAGGTGAGTACAACTAGGTGAGTACACACACACACACACACACACACACACACACACACACACACACACACACACACACACACACACACACACACACACACACACACACACATACACACACACACACACACACACACACACACACACTTGTCTTGTGACCATCGTGTTGGGTGGACGTGGGGTTGGGAGCTCCTGGTTCACTAGTGGAGTGGGAGGGGTAATCAGGCAACCTCGAAGTGAAAAAGAGTGTACAAGTGAATGAAAAAAACCTTGGGTTTTGACCAGAGCCATAAGGTAGTGAAGAAAAACAGTTTAATTAGCGTAATTCAAAATAGTGTGCAGTGGCAGTGTGCAGTGTGGAAGCAGACCTCACCGACCTCTGACCGCTTGACCTCACCTCCGGCAGCAACCCTTCTACCACCACGTGGGACGACGATTGGAGATTCACTCACCTATTGTGTTAGCAGATTGTGCAAGGTATTGAGGAGCGCCTTTTTGGCTGGATTGTTACTGCAATGACTAGAAGGGGTTCAAGGTCAATCACCAGCAGGGATGAGGAGGAGGACAGATTTATAGACAAATTAATAGGGAAATTTGTAGAGAGAAGGAGTGATTGGTTGGAGGATCTAATCCAGGGGATTAAAAGTGAGGTATTTCAGCAAATACAGGATGCGGTAGAGAGGCAGAAACAAGAACTTATGCTCTATGTTCAGGAAGAGATTAGGAAGGGAAGAGAGGACTGGGAGAGGGAATGTGCTCGTATCACAAACGAATTAGGAAGGATTAGCAGCATGGCTAAGGACAGAGGACTAGTGGGGGATGGGTTAGTGACTGCGGTTGGGATGGGGAATCCCCAGGGGACAGGCTACCAGCATGACAATGAATTACTGAGGAGACGGTCTATTATAATACATGGATTATTCGAATCTGGGGCACCAACAAGACAAGAGAGAATAGAAACAGAAAAATACGAATTGCACGAGATATTGAGGTGTATTGGAGCAGGAATGGCAGAACACGAGGTGGATATCAATCGCCGGGTTGGACCTTACAATTGTACCAAGAATAGATCTGTTCTGGTGCAATTCTCCAATGAGGAGGCTGTGGAGTACATAATGAGGACCAAGCATTTACTCAGAGGAAGTGAAACCCATTACAATGTGTTTATAGAGAGGTTTATGACGAAGGATGAGCAAATAGCCCACAAGAATAGATGGCAACAACGACACCGAACTAGCCTCTCAGGTAGTCTCACCTCCCAGGTTACATCCCAGGTCACCTCCCAGGCCACCTCCCAGGTCACCTCCCAGGTCGCATCCTCCCCAACTCAGCCCTCCTATACATCCCCCCTGCCTCAGCCTCCCAAAACCCCCCTGTCCCTTCCACATTTGCACCTCCCCAACGATTCCCCTGCCCCTGCTACATCACACTTGTCAGCGACCCCAGTGGGTCAAGCCATGCCCTCCCCAAACCCACCTTACCATCCCCCTCCCCAAATACCCCTTCCTACTCCCCTGCCCCTTCTACCCCATTGACTTCAATTCCATCTACTCCATCCCAGCTTCCACTGCACTCCTCTTCCACTCGCCCCCAAACCCCACCCAACCCTCACCCCTCCTATGCACCTCCAGCCCACATTTAACCCCCTCACCTTGTGACCCCCTAACACCTTCCCCCATCTCCCTCTTCCCCTCTTCTACCCCAAAACCCCCACCTACCCCCGATTCCCCCCTAACTAATATACCCTCTCTTCCACTCCCAGCACCCATGCTCCATTCTCATCTCAGCTCTCCGCCCTCAGTATCCCTCTCCCCCCCAATCTCTCAACCTCTATCTGACTCTCAGTCTCACTCTATTTCTCAACCCCCCTATGCTATTCAGACCCCTAACTTTCAGACCCATTATGCCCTTCCTACCCCCCTAGATGCCCAGACCCCATTCGCCTACCAGGCACTCCCAGGCACCCCCCTAGCACCCCCCCACTCACCCACACAGCCCCCACTTGCCCCCCAGACACCCCCCAGTTCCCCCCAGACCCCTGGTGAAAGGGGGAACTCTGACACCCGAGTTTCCAAGAAGAGTCTCAAGGTTTGGTACACCAATGCTGATGGGGTAGCCAATAAAGCAGAAGAGATAAAAGAAAGAGTTAGTGAGTCAGACCCAGACGTAGTGGCAATAGTGGAAACTAAAATAAATGGCATGATCTCGGATGCAATCTTTCCAGAGGGGTGCCAGGTGATAAGAAAAGAAAGGACACAGAGACAGGGAGGAGGAGTGGCACTACTAATAAAGCGGAAATGGAAGTTTGATGAGCTGGAAAATCCGGGTACCAATGAAAGCACAAGCTTCATACATGGAACTCTGACAGTGGATGGGAAGAAGATTGTAATCTTGATACTCTACAATCCCCCACCAAACAGTAGAAGGCCCAGGCAGGAGTACGAGGACAGCAACAAGACATGTATGGATGAACTGCAGAGGGCAGCAACTTTAGCGCATAGAATGAGAGGGAAGCTGCTGGTCATGGGGGACCTAAATCACGGAGAGATAGATTGGGAAACGAGGAATCCCCATGGCGGGGAGGAGACCTGGGGAGCGAAGCTGGTAGACGTTATTGACAGGAATTTCCTAACACAGCATGTGAAAGAAGATACTAGGGAAAGAGGAGGGGATACGCCCAGCCTATTAGATCTCATTATCACTCAGAATGTAGAAGACATCGAGCAGTTGGAACATGAAATACTACTAGGAGCTAGTGACCGTTGTGTCCTAGTCTTTGACTACATGATGGAGCTTAAAATTGTGACCAAAGGACAAGAGGTCCGGGAAAGGAGACTTGATTACAGAAAAGGGGACTACAGAAGGATAAGGGACTACCTGGGAGAAGTGCAGTGGGAGGAAGAACTTAGAGGAAAAACAGTGCAAGGTATGATGAACCAAGTCATATGGAAATGCAAGGAGGCTGAAGATAGATTTATTCCAACAATAAAGGAAAAAAGCAGGAGGGAATATAATAACCCATGGTTTAATAGACAGTGTCAGGAAGCAAAGGTGAGAAGCAGGAGGGAGTGGAGGAGGTACAGAAGACAAAGGACAGAGGACAACAGGATTAGATGTAACAGAGCTAGGAATGATTACATTAACATAAGACGAGTGTCGGAAAGAAATTATGAGAATGATATTGCAGTCAAAGCGAAAAAGCAACCAAAATTACTACATAGCCATATAAGAAGGAAGATGTCGGTAAATGACCAAGTGACAAGACTGAGGAAAACAGAAGGGGCATATACAGAAAGCGACAAGGAAATCTGCGAGGTACTGAATGCAAAATTCCATGGAGTGTTCACAACCGTGCCTGAGCAGCTCCCATTGTTAGAAGAGATTACCCAAGATGAAAGACTATCAGATATAGAGGTGACAGCAGAGGATGTAATGAAACAGTTGACAACACTGGATGCAAATAAAGCTGTTGGACCAGACAAAGTATCACCGTGGATACTTAAAGAGGCAGCGCAGGCTCTCAGCGTGCCTCTGGCAATGATCTTTAATGAGTCACTTATGTCGGGAGAATTGCCCAGTTGCTGGAAGGAGGCAAATGTCGAACCGATTTTCAAAAAAGGTGATAGGGAGGAGGCACTTAACTACAGACCCGTATCACTGACAAGCATCCCCTGCAAAATACTTGAAAGAATAATTAGGCTAAGACTTGTTGAGCACCTGGAGAGCATTGGGTTTGTAAACAAGCACCAACATGGGTTCTGGACAGGGAAATCATGCCTAACAAACCTTTTAGAATTCTATGATAAAGTAACAAGGATAAGGCAGGACAGAGAAGGCTGGGCAGACTGCATATTTCTTGACTGCCAAAAGGCCTTTGATACGGTACCGCACATGAGACTGCTATACAAACTTGAGAGGCAGGCAGGAGTAAGCGGAAAGGCCCTAGTATGGGTGAAGAACTACCTAACAGGAAGGAGCCAGAGGGTAATGGTAAGGGGCGAAAAGTCGGACTGGCGAACAGTAACAAGTGGAGTACCTCAAGGATCGGTGCTGGGACCAATCCTCTTTCTAATTTACGTAAATGATATGTTTACAGGAGTGGAATCATACATGTCAATGTTTGCAGATGACGCAAAATTAATGAGAAGAGTTGTGACAGACGAGGATTGTAGGATCCTCCAAGAGGACTTAAACAGGCTGCAGAGATGGTCAGGGAAATGGCTACTGGAGTTTAACACCAGTAAATGTAAAGTTATGGAAATGGGATCAGGTGACAGGAGACCAAAGGGACAGTACACAATGAAGGGGAACAGCCTACCTGTAACGATTCGAGAAAGAGACCTGGGAGTGGATGTTACACCTAATCTAACTCCTGAGGCACATATAAACAGGATAACGACAGCAGCGTACTCTACACTGGCGAAAATTAGAACTTCATTCAGAAACCTAAATGAGGAAGCTTTTAGGGCGCTTTACACTGCCTACGTGAGACCCGTCTTAGAGTATGCCGCGCCATCATGGAGCCCCCACCTGAAGAAACACATAAAGAAACTGGAGAAGGTTCAGAGGTTTGCGACGAGGCTTGTCCCAGAGTTACGAGGGATGGGATATGAAGAGCGGCTGAAGGAACTGAACCTTACGACACTAGAGAAAAGAAGGGAGAGAGGAGATATGATAGGGACATATAAAATTCTCAGGGGAATTGACAAAGTGGAAATAGATGAAATGTTCACACGTAATAATAACAGAACGAGGGGACATGGGTGGAAACTGGAAACTCAGATGAGTCACAGAGATGTTAGGAAGTTTTCTTTTAGCGTGAGAGTAGTAGAAAAATGGAATGCACTTGGGGAACAGGTTGTGGAAGCAAATACTATTCATACTTTTAAAACTAGGTATGATAGGGAAATGGGACAGGAGTCATTGCTGTAAACAACCGATAGCTAGAAAGGCGGGATCCAAGAGTCAATGCTCGATCCTGCAAGCACATATAGGTGAGTACATATAGGTGAGTACACACACACACACACACACACACACACACACACACACACACACACACACACACACACACACACACACACAAACACACACACACACACACACACACACACACACACACACACACACACACACACACACACACACACACACACACACACACACACACACAAGATAGAGATATAGAGGTGACAGCAGAGGAGGTAATGAAACAGTTGACAACTCTAGATGCAACTAAAGCAGTTGGACCAGACAAAGTATCACCGTGGATACTAAAAGAAGCAGCACAGGCCCTCAGCGTGCCTCTGGCAATGATCTTTAATGAGTCACTTATGTCAGGAGAATTGCCCAGTTGCTGGAAGAAGGCAAATGTCGTGCCGATCTTCAAGAAAGGTGATAGGGAGGAGGCACTTAACTATAGACCTGTATCACTGACAAGCATCCCCTGTAAAATACTGGAAAGAATAATTAGGCTACGACTGGTTGCACACCTGGAGAACATTAGGTTTGTGAACAAACATCAACATGGGTTCTGGACAGGGAAATCGTGCCTAACAAACCTTCAAACCTTCAAGAAATTCTATTTCTTGTATATGTTAACGACATGTTTACAGGCGTAGAGTCCTGCATGTCGTTGTTTGCGGATGACCCAAAGTTGATGAGAAGAGTTGTGACAGATGAGGATTGCAGGATCGTCCAAGAGGACCTGAACAGGTTGCAGAGATGGTCAGAGAAATGGCTACTGGAATTCAACACGAGCAAATGTAAATTTATGGAAATGGGACTAGGAGATAGGAGACCAAAGGGACAGTACACAATGAAGGGGAACAGCCTACCTGTAACGACGCGTGAAAGAGACCTGGGGGTGGACGTAACACCTAATCTATCTCCTGAGGCACATATAAATAGGATAACGACAGCAGCGTACTCTACACTGGCAAAAGTTAGAACATCATTCAGAAACCTAAGTAAGGAGGCATTTAGGGCGCTTTACACTGCCTACGTAAGGCCAGTCTTAGAGTATGCCGCCTCATCATGGAGTCCCCATCTGAAGAAGCATATAATGAAACTGGAAAAGGTTCAGAGGTTTGCAACGAGACTCGTCCCAGAGCTACGAGGGATGGGGTATGAGGAGCGCCTGAGGGAACTGTGCCTTACGACACTAGAAAGAAGAAAGGAGAGGGGGGACATGATAGGAACGTATATGATACTCAGAGGGATTGACAGAGTGGACATAGACGAAATGTTCACACGGAATAGTAACAGAACTAGGGGACATGGATGGAAGCTTGAAACTCAGATGAGTCACAGAGATGTTAGGAAGTTTTCTTTTAGCGTGAGAGTAGTGGGAAAATGGAATGCACTTCAGGAACAGGTTGTGGAAGCAAATACTATTCATAATTTTAAAACCAGGTATGATAGGGAAATAGGACAGGAGTCATTGCTGTAAACAACCGATGCTCGAAAGGCGGGATCCAAGAGTCAATGCTCGATCCTGCAGACACAACTAGGTGAGTACAACTAGGTGACTACACACACACACACACACACACACACACACACACATACACACACACAAATAAGGCAAGAAAGAGAAGGGTGGGCAGACTGCATATTTTTGGATTGTCAGAAAGCCTTTGATTCAGTGCCACCCAAGAGGCTAGTGAAAAAGCTGGAGATGCAGGCTGGAGTGAAAGGGAAGGTACTCCGTTGTATACAGGAGTACCTAAGCAACAGGAGACAACGAGTCAGTGTGAGGGGTGAGGTCTCAGATTGGCGAGACGTTACGAGTGGAGTCCCGCAGGGGTCAGTCCTTGGACCTATACTGTTTCTGATATATGTAAATGATCTCCCAGAGGGTATAGAATCGTTTCTCTCAATGTTTGCCGATGATGCAAAAATTATGAGGAAGATTGAAACCGAGGACGATAGTAGGAGGCTACAAGATGACCTAGACAGACTGAGTGAATGATCCAACAAATGGCTGTTGAAGTTCAACCCGAGTAAATGCAAAGTAATGAAACTAGGCAGTGGAAATAGGAGGCCAGACACAGGATACAGAATGAAAAGTACTTGAAAGTACTTAATGAAGTACTTAATGAAACGGACAGAGAGAAACATCTAGGAGTTGATATCACACCAAACCTGTCTCCTGAAGCCCACATAAAAAGAATAACGTCTGCGGCATATGCGAGGCTGGCTAACATCAGAACAGCGTTCAGGAACCTGTGTAAGGAATCATTCAGAATCTTGTACACCACATATGTAAGACCAATCCTGGAGTATGCGGCCCCAGCATGGAGCCCGTACCTTGTCAAGCACAAGACGAAGCTGGAAAAAGTCCAAAAGTATGCCACTAGACTAGTCCCAGAACTAAGAGGCATGAGTTATGAGGAAGGGCTACGGGTAATGCACCTTACGACACTGGAAGATAGAAGAGTAAGGGGAGACATGATCACAACCTACAAAATCCTCAGAGGAATCGACCGGGTAAACAAGGATAAACTATTCAACACTGGTGGGACGCGAACAAGGGGACACAGGTGGAAACTGAGTACCCACATGAGCCACAGGAACGTTAGAAGGAACTTTTTCAGTGTCAGAGTAGTTAACGGATGGAATGCATTAGGCAGTGATGTGGTGGAGGCTGACTCCATACACAGTTTTAAATGTAGGTATGATAGAGCCCAGTAGGCTCAGGACCCTGTACACCAGTTGATTGACAGTTGAGAGGCGGGACCAAAGAGCCAAAGCTCAACCCCCGCAAGCACAAATAGGTGAGTACAAATAGGTGAGTACACATACACACACACACACACACACACACACACACACACACACACACACACACACACACACACACACACACACACACACACACACACACACACACACACACACACACACACACACACACACACACACACACACACAATTATGATGCAAAAATTATGAGAAGGGTTAAGACAGGAGGACAGTTTGAGACGTCAAGAAGACCTGGACAAACTGATGGAATGGTCCAACAAATGATTGTTTGAGTATAACCCAAGCAAATATAATATAATAAAGATAGGTGTAGGGAGCAGGAGGCCAGATACAAGATATCATTTCGGAAATGAAATTCTTCAAGAATCAGAGAAAGAGAAAGACCTGGGAGTTGATATCATGCCAGACGGTCCCCTGAAGCCCATATCAAGAGGATAACATCAGTGGCATATGCCAGGTTGGTCAACATAAGAACGGCCTTTAGAAACTTGTGTACGTTTCAGAACTTTGTATACCACATATGTCAGACTAATCCTGGAGTATGCACCTCCAGCATTTAGTCCATATTAGTCAATGTTACGTGGTTATCTCCTGCATGGCAGTGGATTCTGCCCCTTCCTATCACCTTCTACACTAGTATGCTCCTCTACTTCCCTTCAACAGCAAGAACCGCCAGTCATACGTAGAGACACATTTTGACCATGGGCTTGCCCCCTGCCATCCCACGCTTGCCCGAGGCTGGCCGGCTTCCAATTCACCACCACTAACGACCATTACTCTGCCGGCTTCTCGTTCCAGACCCCACTACCTCACATGGCTGACGTCACCATCCGGACATATAAGCTTCTGCAGGTGGCACGGAACTCCAGACCACTTCTAGTGCTCATTTGGGTCTTGTGTATCTTCCCTTACTCGGTGTGCCGACGACGTGTGACGGAGGATGCTCAGAGTAATTGTAATTAGTGTACAATCACAGCAAATTTATGAGGAAAATAACGTAAAATATTCTTGTGCCTTTGTGTAAAGTGTTTCTGGGTTTTGTTGTTATTATTTGTTTAATATTGTTTTATGTTAGTTTATCATTTTGTGTTTATGTTAAGTATTTCAATGTTCATGTTTCTTGCTTCTACCAGCAAACTGTTCACTCCGTAAAGGACATATGCAGCTTTATTTTAATTTGTTTTGTCTCTTATTTTGTGCTTAATGTGCGTTTGGAGAACAACACTTGCCAGAATAGTAGCTGCACACTCACCAACACGTCACATCAAGCATAACACTGTACTGGAGAAGGTTCAAAGGTTTGCCAGAAGACTAGTACCCGAACTGAGGGGTATGAGTTACAAGGAGAGACTACGGGAATTAACCCTCACGTCGCTGGAAGACAGAAGAGTTAGGGGGGACATGATCACCACATATTAGATTCTCAAAAGAATTGATAGGGTAGATAAAGTCAGGTTATTTAACACAAAGGACACATGCACTAGGGGACACAGATGGACACTGAGTGCTCAAATGAACCATAGAGACATTAGATTTTTTTTTAGTGTCAGAGTACTTGACAAATGGAATGCTTAAGGAAGTGAAGTAGTGGAGGCAGACTCCGTACAGTTTGAAGTGTAGATATGATTGTGCCCAATAGGCTCAGAAACCTGCACATCAATTGATTGACAGTTTAGAGCCAGAGCTCAACCCCCGCAAACACAACTAGGTGAGTACACACAGGCACACACTTGGGGTCTCGCGGCTGAGTGAACAACGCTCAGGTGTCGTAGTCCTAAGGGCCCGGGTTTAATTCCCGGTCGAGACAGATACAAATGGGCAGAGTTTCTTTATGCCTGGTGCACCTTTTCACCAAGCAGTAAATAGGTACCGGGGAGTTAGACAGGTGCTATGGACTGCTTTCTTGGGATGTGTGTGCCCATGTGTTAGAGAGAATATGTAGTAGACATAATAGAAGAAAATAGATTGATTAGAAAGGCGGGATCTAAGAGATAATAGCTTGATTCTGCAGACACAAATTATAAATACAAATAGAAAATACACACACACACACACACACACACACACACACACACACACGTCGTCGGAGGGGGAAACCACGTGTCAGCGAAAGACCGTAAAGGTAGCCCTCATTATCCGGGGGATATTTAAGTGCTATAGCGATCAAAACTTGTTTTGGTCTCACACAGAGTAAAACCGCTCAGTCAACATCTTATCATAGTGACTTCATATAGCATTAGATAAGATAAATAAAAATGACGATTTTTTGAGGCAACACCAATGCCACAACGGGCAGGGGGGGGGGGTCAGGATCCTTCCTTTCTTTTGTAAAGCATATCTGGAACTGCGTAGCAGACAAAAGCATTGTGAATTGTTGTTATAGCACCCACAGTGATTGATCTCGCACCGTGTACACATGGTGACAATCTTTCTACATCAAGATTTAGTGTAGAAAATTTTCTAAACTAACTGACACTTAGTAGACAAGGCCACAACCACATAGGAGCCCTGATCACCAAGACAGGATTACCGACGAACCTTGTCATAAAGACAGCATTATTTACTCGCGTAGTTTGTGTGAGTGGGAAGGCTGTGTGGAGTGGTTTCTGTGAGTGGCATCTAGTAGGTACTGCCATCTAAGTCGTCTATCTGGTGTACAGAGCAGGGTTAAAAATAAACTTTTTTTTTCAGAATATCATATATATTTAAAATCTCAAGTGATTCATTCCGGGTAGTAGTTTTGACACTTCTGGGACAAGGCCCTCTCACCACAGCCCATCCTCCAAACAAAGATCCAAAAGTGATTCCATGCACACGCCAAACCCCCTGTTTATGAATGAAAAGCGGTTTACACACGACTCACAACTGCTGACGTTCGAACATATCCGGAACAAGTGCTTCACTGACGAATTTTGTTCGAATCACAGCGCTATAAATGCTTCACCCATGTACTACAAATACAAATAATCGCCAATAGAACCTAAGCACCTAACCTAACCTATCCTATGCCTATATATACACTATATGCTAATATATTATAATATTAATTTATACTTGAGAAAATTCCCGTTTTGAATGAACAGCATATTAAAATTTATGAATGCGTCTGTGGGGTCAACCGCTGGATGTAATGGACTTGAGTCGAGGCCGGGTTGTCACCACCATTACCCCCCAACCCTCCCTCCTCTGATTGGCTGGCTGATCAGCGCTGGGTTAGGGTGTGCGTGTCGACCTGCTCCCAGTGTTGCTCCGGCTGTTGGTTTGTCTGAACCAGGGGGCGCGGCCCACCGGCCGTTTGCTTGGCATCATGGGGACTCCCCTTCCCCTTATCTGCCGTTTGGAGACGATTGGTCTCTAATTCTCTGACAAGGCTTTATATCTCGCTGTGGAAGTCGTCATCTTGGACACATTCTGGGTGAATGTGGCGGATGTTTGTGGGGTGCAGTTCTTCACAAGCCATCGAGCGCTTGTGAAGTTCAGCTCTCTGGCTGTTTATCAAGATTTGGTGGTCAATTATGATGGCCGCTCGTTTTCCCTCCCTGCTGGCAATGGTAGGTCGCTGTGTCTGATCACTGGTAGCGCTCGCCAGTTCCACCCTAGTGGCTGTGTGAGGAGGGTGTTCGTGACGGCTGTGGGGGTGTTGTCCCCCGTGAAGGCGTGGTACGCCTGTTGAAGAGACATGGGGACTTACCGCGGCCTCCAGTGAAGAGGACCTCGTCGGCTGGTCTGGCTTTTACGGTGCCAGTGGACCACTTGTTGGTCCACTGGCACCAATGGACCACTTGTTGGTGCACAGCAGCTGATGGTAGGTACCCTCTCTAGGTCATCAATAAGGTGTACATAGTGACTTAAAATAATTTAAAATCTATCTGGGATATTTAGACCTAAAATTCTGGGTGGCTCATTTCGGTTACAGGTTCTTGACACTTCCATGTGACACAGGTCCTGGTGACCGTCAATACCTCCTCTCATCTCACCCCATACCACGAACTTCCCACGCCAAACACTCTCCCAAGACAACCCCCCCCCCCCCCCCCCCCCCCCGTGCACTCACATTCTCTCTCTCTCACTCCCACTCTCACTATCACTCTCTCTCTCTCTCTCTCTCTCTGTGGGAACTGACCTGTGAGATTTATATTTATTTAATTTATATGAATATATATAGAATTTATATTTACGTTAATTTGTATACTTCGATAGCAATTTGTATGATGTTAAGTGGACTGTATTTCTACAATAATCTCTTAATCTCACAAATCGATCCTCTACACATTAGGGGGGTTTATTAAATTTATATATGCAGCCAATCAAACTACAGAATTAGACTACATACATTGAAGAGGTTCCTTATCTTATAGTACAGCAGGTTAGTCCACCAGGTATAACTAGGGTGTAGACACCAAATTATCTTCTTTGAGGTAGCTTCCATCACCCAGTAACTGGTGCACAAAATCTTGCTTCCTCGTCTTGACCTGTCAAAAGTGCGCTAGCTGTCAAGCCAGAATCCTATATATGACAAGTATTTCAGAGAAAACTGTACATGGAACAATAAAGACCTGGTTAATTACCTTTAGTTTGAGGCCTCCACGTGCTCTAACTGGATCACCCTATATAATGACATTAATGGCCAAAAATGAAGATACATGGGTTTCGGAAAGAACACTTAACTTGATTTGTAGACAGCGTGTTGATAATGGTACACTTCTAGTTTCCATAACACTACGTCCAAGTAAATTTAACAGGAGCCAAATTTGCTCCCGTGTGAGCCTCTGGTCTTGTATAAACAATGGCAATGTCTAACACTCCATACTACTGACGCCTGGCCGACATTGTCCAGATATGATAGGAGCCAAATTTGCTCCACACGTCTCGGAGGTGACACAACAATGGCTCCCCTCCTTCCTCACTCTGACGCCTGGCTTACATTGTCCACATGTCAGAAAGTGATAGAAGGGTCACATTTACTCTACTTTAATATTGATAATTAAGTTAATTTATATGAGATGTTTTATGATGGTAAAGTCCAAAGACTAATGTATTTAAGAATAATTCCCACCATAATAGGTGGAGAATATAATAGTATGTGGTGATGATATCCCGTTTTCTATAGACGGTAATTCCACTACAAGTTACGTTTTCTATGTGTAACTTGTTGGTAATACAGCTATTATCTGTATGATATATTAAATGGTGTCGGATTTTCCAACATAATTCCCCAGGGGCTGCTCACGGGTCGAAGTCCTAATTAGAACAGACGAACACCGATACTCCTCCTTCAAATTATTTGATTAATTTGATGTTAGTAGTTAGTAATCACACATTTGTGCGTCTGTTCGTACAGGACGGATGTCCCGTACTAGAGTTGCAGGGGTTAGAAGTCTAATGCGATTTCATTTCCCTGTCAACTCTTGAAAGGCTAATATTCAAGCCTAATTACATATTATTTAACCCAGAAGACTGAATGTGATCAAGTACTACAGTCAAGTATGATTCAGGGACTGCAGTGAGATCAGTGACATTAGATATAACTTGAAGTTTGTTCAGGTAACTGGTCACTGATATATAAACACTGAGGCCCATGGAATACATCTTGATTAAATAATAAATGTATCAAATCAGTCATCAAATTTATTGGGGTTTAATTTAGTTAATTGATTCAGAAGATTGAATAGCTCATCATTAAAGTAAAGTATGGTTCTGAGACTGCAGTGGGTTCAGTGACATTGGTCGCAGTGACTTGTAGCTGTTTTAGGCTACTGTTCACTGATTTGCCACTGAGGCCTCATGAACTCATCTTCAGCTTTAAATGATGATACTAACATCAACCTCTGTTGGTAGAGTCAGCTGTAATCTCCTTAGTATAATGCTACTGGAGAAATATAATCAGCTGACAAATTTAGATTTCTACTGGTATTGTTTATCTGCAGGCATAGGTCTCCTCAGGCTTGATACTGGGCCTGAGAGTAATTTACCTCCTGCAGAGTTTAACATGGTTATACCCTGATATTTAGTAGGGCTACCGATGAATCGATGACAATAGTCTGTCCCTACAAGGAGACGGAAGTCGGTGAGGTGATCAGACTTAATATTATCTGCCAATTTTATTCCTCTATTTCTCAGGAATTTGGCTGTTGCTCTCAGACCTCGAACTTGTAGGTCTACTGGTATTTTGTCCACCACAATGGCGTTAATTTCGTATATTTACACAGTGCTGCATGGTGTCTACCTCTTCTACACCTGTTGCAGGTGTTGAATTGGGTATCACAATAGTCTATGTTGTGTGACTTGAGACACCTTGCACATCTCCCTAATTCCTGGAGTCGCTCCATACGAATGTCTCTGGTTGGATAATTAGCACAACGGTATGTTGAATGTTTCTTTTTGCAGAACATACATGTCCCCCAGCCTACTGCACGTTTGGAAGTTACCGGTTTGGGTGAACTAGTAACAGTAGGCTTGGAGGATGCTGCTGCATTGTCAGATTTTCTGCAAATTGATGTTTGAGTAATTGACTGATGTTTATTTGGGGTAGTTGTTTTACCCTTTAATTGACTCTTATTTTCTATTTCTGAAGGCTTGCAAGAGGCTTTAACTTCCTCATTTGCTCGTCGTTTGTTTATGATGGAATGTAAACCTTCAGTGATGTCCTGTACTGTCAGGATGGTGTTATGTTGATGTGCATATAATTCATCTAGTATATCGCTGGACAATTTTCGTTGAAGGACTACTTTGGTCATCCATTCACTAGTAGTTATATCAACCTTAAGTCTGAATGTTCTTAGTAGTGACTCAAACTCCATGCTGAAGGATTGTAATGAGTCAGCAGTCTGATCAGGTTGAGGTAAATCCAGCAATTGTAGTACTAGATGTATGACAGTTTTCTCATTGCCAGCATTATTCCTAGGAGGCTGGACTGGGAAATTAGTGCTGTCGCTATTTTCATTTACATTTTCTACTACTGGTTCAGCTTCACCTCTAGCTTGGAGGCATGTTAACTTAGTAGCCTCAGGTATTGGGTTTTCAGAAACCACAGAGACTGTGGATAAATTGTCTGAGAACTGCTTAATTTCTGGTGGTATAATATTGGGTGAAGCTGTAGTGAGTGAAGCTTTCCTGGGTGAAGCTTTATCCTTGTTGATTAAAGGATCTAATCTGGCTTTACATTTATTCTCAAAAAGATCCAGATCATCCATAACATTATCTACTTTATTTGATGTACTTGCTATTTGTTCTGATTCAATTATCCTGTGTAAATGTTCCAACCTGGCTTGAGTTTCTTCTTCATATTGTGCTAGGTCAGACAGGAATGGTTCCACATCTTCAACTACTATGTCGTCGTCGTCGTGGACCTGATTTTGGTAAGATTTCCTATTTGCTTTCAATATATGCAATTGGGTTTGAATCTGCAACAGCGGTATTTTCAACCGATGATAATTAATTACAGGCTCATATAACAACTGTTCATATTGGTCGAGATCTCTTGTCAGTTGACGTTTGCTTGATATTAAAGCACGCTTTGCTTTCTGTGGATTAGTCATGGTGACTTGTACTTGGGCTGCTCATAAATTGTGAGCAAGTACTAATGGTAGCCTAGGGTTAATTCTGCACTCACTAGGCAATAATCCTACCTCTACTAGAGGTTAGCACTTAAAATTAATACACATTATATATATACAATCATACACACTAATGATTTGAGTGATAAACCAGTGTCACTGGAAGTACCTTTAGGTTAGCTCTTCTATATCACCCTAGGATGGTAGAGACACTAATTAATCACTCAAAGGTGTAATGATCATAAGTAAATTATTATATATACAACTCAACTCGAGTTGATAAAAATTACACCCAAAATAGGGTCTGCACCATTCATTAATGGTGTTAGGTTGATCAATATAATACAACTGACTATGGTAATAATGGGACTAGGATGAGCAATAATAGTTCAACTAGTCAATGGTTTTATCCTACCCTGTTGTGGGTTGGCAATTAGTAAATATTATACTGTGATCACTAGTGCAATATATATTAAATGATTCTCTATTTTGGAGAAATAATATACACAATTATTGATAATAGCCTCTTAATTGCCTCTATGAAACTTCTAATATTATCTAGAAGTATTAAATATTATTAGTGACCTCGCGAAATAAACTCCACAAAATTCGTAGATAATCTCTCGCGAAATGTAACACCACGAAATCCGTGAACAATCTCGCGACACAGTCACTAATTTGGCTGGCTTCTATATTAGCGCTGTCATTTCACAGAATAACACGCCACCAAATCTGTGGGTGTGCATGAAACCGCTGACGAAGCTGAACTCGGCTGAGGGAGGCTCCTGAGCTCCCTGGAGGCTACGCTGCCGTCTTGACTGCTGGCCTTTGTTTAAATAACACTGCACTAGTATATTCAATGAATCCACTGGTTAACTGGTTCATCCGGTACTAAGATGACCAAATGTGGGTTCAAAGGATCAAATAATCCGTCATCCGGTTCGAAGGTGACCAAATAATGTGGGAACCGACCTGTGAGATTTATATTTATTTAATTTATATGAATATATATAGAATTTATATTTACGTTAATTTGTATACTTCGATAGCAATTTGTATGATGTTAAGTGGACTGTATTTCTGCAATAATCTCTTAATCTCACAAATCGATCCTCTACACATTAGGGGGGTTTATTAAATTTATATATGCAGCCAATCAAACTACAGAATTAGACTACATACATTGAAGAGGTTCCTTATCTTATAGTACAGCAGGTTAGTCCACCAGGTATAACTAGGGTGTAGACACCAAATTATCCTCTTTGAGGTAGCTTCCATCACCCAGTAACTGGTGCACAAAATCTTGCTTCCTCGTCTTGACCTGTCAAAAGTGCGCTAGCTGTGAAGCCAGAATCCTATATATGACAAGTATTTCAGAGAAAACTGTACATGGAACAATAAAGACCTGGCTTAATTACCTTTAGTTTGAGGCCTCCACGTGCTCTAACTGGATCACCCTATATAATGACATTAATGGCCAAAAATGAAGATACATGGGTTTCGGAAAGAACACTTAACTTGATTTGTAGACAGCGTGTTGATAATGGTACACTTCTAGTTTCCATAACACTATGTCCAAGTAAATTTAACAGGAGCCAAATTTGCTCCCGTGTGAGCCTCTGGTCTTGTATAAACAATGGCAATGTCTAACACTCCATACTACTGACGCCTGGCCGACATTGTCCAGATATGATAGGAGCCAAATTTGCTCCACACGTCTCGGAGGTGACACAACAATGGCTCCCCTCCTTCCTCACTCTGACACCTGGCTTACATTGTCCACATGTCAGAAAGTGATAGAAGGGTCACATTTACTCTACTTTAATATTGATAATTAAGTTAATTTATATGAGATGTTTTATGATGGTAAAGTCCAAAGACTAATGTATTTAAGAATAATTCCCACCATAATAGGTGGAGAATATAATAGTATGTGGTGATGATATCCCGTTTTCTATAGACGGTAATTCCACTACAAGTTACGTTTTCTATGTGTAACTTGTTGGTAATACAGCTATTATCTGTATGATATATTAAATGGTGTCGGATTTTCCAACATAATTCCCCAGGGGCTGCTCACGGGTCGAAGTCCTAATTAGAACAGACGAACACCGATACTCCTCCTTCAAATTATTTGATTAATTTGATGTTAGTAGTTAGTAATCACACATTTGTGCGTCTGTTCGTACAGGACGGATGTCCCGTACTAGAGTTGCAGGGGTTAGAAGTCTAATGCGATTTCATTTCCCTGTCAACTCTTGAAAGGCTAATATTCAAGCCTAATTACATATTATTTAACCCAGAAGACTGAATGTGATCAAGTACTACAGTCAAGTATGATTCAGGGACTGCAGTGAGATCAGTGACATTAGATATAACTTGAAGTTTGTTCAGGTAACTGGTCACTGATATATAAACACTGAGGCCCATGGAATACATCTTGATTAAATAATAAATGTATCAAATCAGTCATCAAATTTATTGGGGTTTAATTTAGTTAATTGATTCAGAAGATTGAATAGCTCATCATTAAAGTAAAGTATGGTTCTGAGACTGCAGTGGGTTCAGTGACATTGGTCGCAGTGACTTGTAGCTGTTTTAGGCTACTGTTCACTGATTTGCCACTGAGGCCTCATGAACTCATCTTCAGCTTTAAATGATGATACTAACATCAACCTCTGTTGGTAGAGTCAGCTGTAATCTCCTTAGTATAATGCTACTGGAGAAATATAATCAGCTGACAAATTTAGATTTCTACTGGTATTGTTTATCTGCAGGCATAGGTCTCCTCAGGCTTGATACTGGGCCTGAGAGTAATTTACCTCCTGCAGAGTTTAACATGGTTATACCCTGATATTTAGTAGGGCTACCGATGAATCGATGACAATAGTCTGTCCCTACAAGGAGACGGAAGTCGGTGAGGTGATCAGACTTAATATTATCTGCCAATTTTATTCCTCTATTTCTCAGGAATTTGGCTGTTGCTCTCAGACCTCGAACTTGTAGGTCTACTGGTATTTTGTCCACCACAATGGCGTTAATTTCGTATATTTACACAGTGCTGCATGGTGTCTACCTCTTCTACACCTGTTGCAGGTGTTGAATTGGGTATCACAATAGTCTATGTTGTGTGACTTGAGACACCTTGCACATCTCCCTAATTCCTGGAGTCGCTCCATACGAATGTCTCTGGTTGGATAATTAGCACAACGGTATGTTGAATGTTTCTTTTTGCAGAACATACATGTCCCCCAGCCTACTGCACGTTTGGAAGTTACCGGTTTGGGTGAACTAGTAACAGTAGGCTTGGAGGATGCTGCTGCATTGTCAGATTTTCTGCAAATTGATGTTTGAGTAATTGACTGATGTTTATTTGGGGTAGTTGTTTTACCCTTTAATTGACTCTTATTTTCTATTTCTGAAGGCTTGCAAGAGGCTTTAACTTCCTCATTTGCTCGTCGTTTGTTTATGATGGAATGTAAACCTTCAGTGATGTCCTGTACTGTCAGGATGGTGTTATGTTGATGTGCATATAATTCATCTAGTATATCGCTGGACAATTTTCGTTGAAGGACTACTTTGGTCATCCATTCACTAGTAGTTATATCAACCTTAAGTCTGAATGTTCTTAGTAGTGACTCAAACTCCATGCTGAAGGATTGTAATGAGTCAGCAGTCTGATCAGGTTGAGGTAAATCCAGCAATTGTAGTACTAGATGTATGACAGTTTTCTCATTGCCAGCATTATTCCTAGGAGGCTGGACTGGGAAATTAGTGCTGTCGCTATTTTCATTTACATTTTCTACTACTGGTTCAGCTTCACCTCTAGCTTGGAGGCATGTTAACTTAGTAGCCTCAGGTATTGGGTTTTCAGAAACCACAGAGACTGTGGATAAATTGTCTGAGAACTGCTTAATTTCTGGTGGTATAATATTGGGTGAAGCTGTAGTGAGTGAAGCTTTCCTGGGTGAAGCTTTATCCTTGTTGATTAAAGGATCTAATCTGGCTTTACATTTATTCTCAAAAAGATCCAGATCATCCATAACATTATCTACTTTATTTGATGTACTTGCTATTTGTTCTGATTCAATTATCCTGTGTAAATGTTCCAACCTGGCTTGAGTTTCTTCTTCATATTGTGCTAGGTCAGACAGGAATGGTTCCACATCTTCAACTACTATGTCGTCGTCGTCGTGGACCTGATTTTGGTAAGATTTCCTATTTGCTTTCAATATATGCAATTGGGTTTGAATCTGCAACAGCGGTATTTTCAACCGATGATAATTAATTACAGGCTCATATAACAACTGTTCATATTGGTCGAGATCTCTTGTCAGTTGACGTTTGCTTGATATTAAAGCACGCTTTGCTTTCTGTGGATTAGTCATGGTGACTTGTACTTGGGCTGCTCATAAATTGTGAGCAAGTACTAATGGTAGCCTAGGGTTAATTCTGCACTCACTAGGCAATAATCCTACCTCTACTAGAGGTTAGCACTTAAAATTAATACACATTATATATATACAATCATACACACTAATGATTTGAGTGATAAACCAGTGTCACTGGAAGTACCTTTAGGTTAGCTCTTCTATATCACCCTAGGATGGTAGAGACACTAATTAATCACTCAAAGGTGTAATGATCATAAGTAAATTATTATATATACAACTCAACTCGAGTTGATAAAAATTACACCCAAAATAGGGTCTGCACCATTCATTAATGGTGTTAGGTTGATCAATATAATACAACTGACTATGGTAATAATGGGACTAGGATGAGCAATAATAGTTCAACTAGTCAATGGTTTTATCCTACCCTGTTGTGGGTTGGCAATTAGTAAATATTATACTGTGATCACTAGTGCAATATATATTAAATGATTCTCTATTTTGGAGAAATAATATACACAATTATTGATAATAGCCTCTTAATTGCCTCTATGAAACTTCTAATATTATCTAGAAGTATTAAATATTATTAGTGACCTCGCGAAATAAACTCCACAAAATTCGTAGATAATCTCTCGCGAAATGTAACACCACGAAATCCGTGAACAATCTCGCGACACAGTCACTAATTTGGCTGGCTTCTATATTAGCGCTGTCATTTCACAGAATAACACGCCACCAAATCTGTGGGTGTGCATGAAACCGCTGACGAAGCTGAACTCGGCTGAGGGAGGCTCCTGAGCTCCCTGGAGGCTACGCTGCCGTCTTGACTGCTGGCCTTTGTTTAAATAACACTGCACTAGTATATTCAATGAATCCACTGGTTAACTGGTTCATCCGGTACTAAGATGACCAAATGTGGGTTCAAAGGATCAAATAATCCGTCATCCGGTTCGAAGGTGACCAAATAATGTGGGAACCGACCTGTGAGATTTATATTTATTTAATTTATATGAATATATATAGAATTTATATTTACGTTAATTTGTATACTTCGATAGCAATTTGTATGATGTTAAGTGGACTGTATTTCTGCAATAATCTCTTAATCTCACAAATCGATCCTCTACACATTAGGGGGGTTTATTAAATTTATATATGCAGCCAATCAAACTACAGAATTAGACTACATACATTGAAGAGGTTCCTTATCTTATAGTACAGCAGGTTAGTCCACCAGGTATAACTAGGGTGTAGACACCAAATTATCCTCTTTGAGGTAGCTTCCATCACCCAGTAACTGGTGCACAAAATCTTGCTTCCTCGTCTTGACCTGTCAAAAGTGCGCTAGCTGTGAAGCCAGAATCCTATATATGACAAGTATTTCAGAGAAAACTGTACATGGAACAATAAAGACCTGGCTTAATTACCTTTAGTTTGAGGCCTCCACGTGCTCTAACTGGATCACCCTATATAATGACATTAATGGCCAAAAATGAAGATACATGGGTTTCGGAAAGAACACTTAACTTGATTTGTAGACAGCGTGTTGATAATGGTACACTTCTAGTTTCCATAACACTACGTCCAAGTAAATTTAACAGGAGCCAAATTTGCTCCCGTGTGAGCCTCTGGTCTTGTATAAACAATGGCAATGTCTAACACTCCATACTACTGACGCCTGGCCGACATTGTCCAGATATGATAGGAGCCAAATTTGCTCCACACGTCTCGGAGGTGACACAACAATGGCTCCCCTCCTTCCTCACTCTGACGCCTGGCTTACATTGTCCACATGTCAGAAAGTGATAGAAGGGTCACATTTACTCTACTTTAATATTGATAATTAAGTTAATTTATATGAGATGTTTTATGATGGTAAAGTCCAAAGACTAATGTATTTAAGAATAATTCCCACCATAATAGGTGGAGAATATAATAGTATGTGGTGATGATATCCCGTTTTCTATAGACGGTAATTCCACTACAAGTTACGTTTTCTATGTGTAACTTGTTGGTAATACAGCTATTATCTGTATGATATATTAAATGGTGTCGGATTTTCCAACATAATTCCCCAGGGGCTGCTCACGGGTCGAAGTCCTAATTAGAACAGACGAACACCGATACTCCTCCTTCAAATTATTTGATTAATTTGATGTTAGTAGTTAGTAATCACACATTTGTGCGTCTGTTCGTACAGGACGGATGTCCCGTACTAGAGTTGCAGGGGTTAGAAGTCTAATGCGATTTCATTTCCCTGTCAACTCTTGAAAGGCTAATATTCAAGCCTAATTACATATTATTTAACCCAGAAGACTGAATGTGATCAAGTACTACAGTCAAGTATGATTCAGGGACTGCAGTGAGATCAGTGACATTAGATATAACTTGAAGTTTGTTCAGGTAACTGGTCACTGATATATAAACACTGAGGCCCATGGAATACATCTTGATTAAATAATAAATGTATCAAATCAGTCATCAAATTTATTGGGGTTTAATTTAGTTAATTGATTCAGAAGATTGAATAGCTCATCATTAAAGTAAAGTATGGTTCTGAGACTGCAGTGGGTTCAGTGACATTGGTCGCAGTGACTTGTAGCTGTTTTAGGCTACTGTTCACTGATTTGCCACTGAGGCCTCATGAACTCATCTTCAGCTTTAAATGATGATACTAACATCAACCTCTGTTGGTAGAGTCAGCTGTAATCTCCTTAGTATAATGCTACTGGAGAAATATAATCAGCTGACAAATTTAGATTTCTACTGGTATTGTTTATCTGCAGGCATAGGTCTCCTCAGGCTTGATACTGGGCCTGAGAGTAATTTACCTCCTGCAGAGTTTAACATGGTTATACCCTGATATTTAGTAGGGCTACCGATGAATCGATGACAATAGTCTGTCCCTACAAGGAGACGGAAGTCGGTGAGGTGATCAGACTTAATATTATCTGCCAATTTTATTCCTCTATTTCTCAGGAATTTGGCTGTTGCTCTCAGACCTCGAACTTGTAGGTCTACTGGTATTTTGTCCACCACAATGGCGTTAATTTCGTATATTTACACAGTGCTGCATGGTGTCTACCTCTTCTACACCTGTTGCAGGTGTTGAATTGGGTATCACAATAGTCTATGTTGTGTGACTTGAGACACCTTGCACATCTCCCTAATTCCTGGAGTCGCTCCATACGAATGTCTCTGGTTGGATAATTAGCACAACGGTATGTTGAATGTTTCTTTTTGCAGAACATACATGTCCCCCAGCCTACTGCACGTTTGGAAGTTACCGGTTTGGGTGAACTAGTAACAGTAGGCTTGGAGGATGCTGCTGCATTGTCAGATTTTCTGCAAATTGATGTTTGAGTAATTGACTGATGTTTATTTGGGGTAGTTGTTTTACCCTTTAATTGACTCTTATTTTCTATTTCTGAAGGCTTGCAAGAGGCTTTAACTTCCTCATTTGCTCGTCGTTTGTTTATGATGGAATGTAAACCTTCAGTGATGTCCTGTACTGTCAGGATGGTGTTATGTTGATGTGCATATAATTCATCTAGTATATCGCTGGACAATTTTCGTTGAAGGACTACTTTGGTCATCCATTCACTAGTAGTTATATCAACCTTAAGTCTGAATGTTCTTAGTAGTGACTCAAACTCCATGCTGAAGGATTGTAATGAGTCAGCAGTCTGATCAGGTTGAGGTAAATCCAGCAATTGTAGTACTAGATGTATGACAGTTTTCTCATTGCCAGCATTATTCCTAGGAGGCTGGACTGGGAAATTAGTGCTGTCGCTATTTTCATTTACATTTTCTACTACTGGTTCAGCTTCACCTCTAGCTTGGAGGCATGTTAACTTAGTAGCCTCAGGTATTGGGTTTTCAGAAACCACAGAGACTGTGGATAAATTGTCTGAGAACTGCTTAATTTCTGGTGGTATAATATTGGGTGAAGCTGTAGTGAGTGAAGCTTTCCTGGGTGAAGCTTTATCCTTGTTGATTAAAGGATCTAATCTGGCTTTACATTTATTCTCAAAAAGATCCAGATCATCCATAACATTATCTACTTTATTTGATGTACTTGCTATTTGTTCTGATTCAATTATCCTGTGTAAATGTTCCAACCTGGCTTGAGTTTCTTCTTCATATTGTGCTAGGTCAGACAGGAATGGTTCCACATCTTCAACTACTATGTCGTCGTCGTCGTGGACCTGATTTTGGTAAGATTTCCTATTTGCTTTCAATATATGCAATTGGGTTTGAATCTGCAACAGCGGTATTTTCAACCGATGATAATTAATTACAGGCTCATATAACAACTGTTCATATTGGTCGAGATCTCTTGTCAGTTGACGTTTGCTTGATATTAAAGCACGCTTTGCTTTCTGTGGATTAGTCATGGTGACTTGTACTTGGGCTGCTCATAAATTGTGAGCAAGTACTAATGGTAGCCTAGGGTTAATTCTGCACTCACTAGGCAATAATCCTACCTCTACTAGAGGTTAGCACTTAAAATTAATACACAT
Source organism: Procambarus clarkii (assembly GCF_040958095.1). Taxonomy (NCBI): domain Eukaryota; kingdom Metazoa; phylum Arthropoda; class Malacostraca; order Decapoda; family Cambaridae; genus Procambarus; species Procambarus clarkii. The sequence continues at coordinate 8,836,929 of NC_091237.1, read as the reverse complement.
TATATATATACAATCATACACACTAATGATTTGAGTGATAAACCAGTGTCACTGGAAGTACCTTTAGGTTAGCTCTTCTATATCACCCTAGGATGGTAGAGACACTAATTAATCACTCAAAGGTGTAATGATCATAAGTAAATTATTATATATACAACTCAACTCGAGTTGATAAAAATTACACCCAAAATAGGGTCTGCACCATTCATTAATGGTGTTAGGTTGATCAATATAATACAACTGACTATGGTAATAATGGGACTAGGATGAGCAATAATAGTTCAACTAGTCAATGGTTTTATCCTACCCTGTTGTGGGTTGGCAATTAGTAAATATTATACTGTGATCACTAGTGCAATATATATTAAATGATTCTCTATTTTGGAGAAATAATATACACAATTATTGATAATAGCCTCTTAATTGCCTCTATGAAACTTCTAATATTATCTAGAAGTATTAAATATTATTAGTGACCTCGCGAAATAAACTCCACAAAATTCGTAGATAATCTCTCGCGAAATGTAACACCACGAAATCCGTGAACAATCTCGCGACACAGTCACTAATTTGGCTAGCTTCTATATTAGCGCTGTCATTTCACAGAATAACACGCCACCAAATCTGTGGGTGTGCATGAAACCGCTGACGAAGCTGAACTCGGCTGAGGGAGGCTCCTGAGCTCCCTGGAGGCTACGCTGCCGTCTTGACTGCTGGCCTTTGTTTAAATAACACTGCACTAGTATATTCAATGAATCCACTGGTTAACTGGTTCATCCGGTACTAAGATGACCAAATGTGGGTTCAAAGGATCAAATAATCCGTCATCCGGTTCGAAGGTGACCAAATAATGTGGGAACCGACCTGTGAGATTTATATTTATTTAATTTATATGAATATATATAGAATTTATATTTACGTTAATTTGTATACTTCGATAGCAATTTGTATGATGTTAAGTGGACTGTATTTCTGCAATAATCTCTTAATCTCACAAATCGATCCTCTACACATTAGGGGGGTTTATTAAATTTATATATGCAGCCAATCAAACTACAGAATTAGACTACATACATTGAAGAGGTTCCTTATCTTATAGTACAGCAGGTTAGTCCACCAGGTATAACTAGGGTGTAGACACCAAATTATCCTCTTTGAGGTAGCTTCCATCACCCAGTAACTGGTGCACAAAATCTTGCTTCCTCGTCTTGACCTGTCAAAAGTGCGCTAGCTGTGAAGCCAGAATCCTATATATGACAAGTATTTCAGAGAAAACTGTACATGGAACAATAAAGACCTGGCTTAATTACCTTTAGTTTGAGGCCTCCACGTGCTCTAACCGGATCACCCTATATAATGACATTAATGGCCAAAAATGAAGATACATGGGTTTCGGAAAGAACACTTAACTTGATTTGTAGACAGCGTGTTGATAATGGTACACTTCTAGTTTCCATAACACTATGTCCAAGTAAATTTAACAGGAGCCAAATTTGCTCCCGTGTGAGCCTCTGGTCTTGTATAAACAATGGCAATGTCTAACACTCCATACTACTGACGCCTGGCCGACATTGTCCAGATATGATAGGAGCCAAATTTGCTCCACACGTCTCGGAGGTGACACAACAATGGCTCCCCTCCTTCCTCACTCTGACGCCTGGCTTACATTGTCCACATGTCAGAAAGTGATAGAAGGGTCACATTTACTCTACTTTAATATTGATAATTAAGTTAATTTATATGAGATGTTTTATGATGGTAAAGTCCAAAGACTAATGTATTTAAGAATAATTCCCACCATAATAGGTGGAGAATATAATAGTATGTGGTGATGATATCCCGTTTTCTATAGACGGTAATTCCACTACAAGTTACGTTTTCTATGTGTAACTTGTTGGTAATACAGCTATTATCTGTATGATATATTAAATGGTGTCGGATTTTCCAACACTCTCTCTCTCTCTCTCTCTCTCTCTCTCTCTCTCTCTCTCTCTCTCTCTCTCTCTCTCTCTCTCTCTCTCTCTCTCTCTCTTTCTCTCTTTCTCTTTCTTTCTCTCTTTCTCTTTCTTTCTCTCTTTCTCTTTCTCTCTTTCTCTCTTTCTCTTTCTTTCTCTCTTTCTCTTTCTTTCTCTCTCTTTCTTTCTCTTTCTCTTTCTTTCTCTTTCTCTTTTTTTTTTTTTTTTTTTTTAAACTAAGACTAGGATTCATAAGGGATGCCTAATAACATACCTAGTGAAACTGCAAGCAAGAGCTGTTATCCTACCTCAGCTCATCTGAAGCCTACACCTAGAAACTCATTTATTACATAAGAGTATACTTTGAAACTAACACAATGGGAACTATCATATATTAACTTATGTAAGCTAAGTTGAAACCTACTCCTAGATGCCCATTTATTTCATGAGCCTGGTATTTTTTGCTTTAGAAGGAATAGCCTTTATTCATTAAAAAACATTAAGTAACAATCATATAAGGAACAGGATGATCTTGTAGCCAGCTGTGTGCCAGAGTCTTCATGTGAACAGTTGACCTGATCTCCCGTGTATCAATCTGTTGAGCGAACAAGTTCCAGATGCGAGTAAGTCTCGGAAGGAATGAACGCTGATGGAGTGATGTTCTTGAGAATGGCACTTCCAGCTTGAGACTGTTGAAGGTTGAGAGCCTAGTGTTACGAGTGGGAACTACTGGTACTCCACGGAGTTGGGCCAAGTGCGGAACTTTGAGGATGTTGGCCTTGTACATAACAGTAAGACCAACAACGTCCCGACGGTGTTGCAGGCTCTGATGTTCAGACCGTTCCCACCAGACTTGGTCAAGACTAGATATAAGCCTTCTAGCCCATCTCTCCACTTTGTCCAACAGTCTGACGAAAGATGGGGGGCAGGCAATCCATGAAAGGGGTGCATACTCAAGATGGGAGCGAACTTGAGCTTCATACAAGGTTTTGCATCCCTTGCTGTCAAGAAGATATGAGATGCGCCGTAGTGCTGTAAGTTTCCTGGCTGCCATTTTAGCTAGGTTTATCACATGGCTCTTCATTGTCATTGAAGAGTCGAACTTCATTCCCAAGATGTCAAATTCTTCTGTGAACTCTAGGGATTTGCCACCCATTTGCAGTTCTGTCCGATTCGCCACGTGCAGTCTAGTTATCATCATCGCTTGAGTCTTCTCAGCCGCAAATGTGACCTGCCATCTCCTACCCCAGGTAGAAATTGCTGAAAGTTTGTGATTAATGATTCTTGCAGCAGTTAGCATTTCCTCCTTTCTGTATGTAAAGGTGTTACGGCCCTCTCGGGTCGCAACCGGGTTCTTTCTCTGATGTTGTTAGAGGTAGGGTATCCGCCCCCAAGCTAGTAGTGGCTTTCAAGGGATGTGATCCGTAACGCAAGTAAATTAAAGGGGAAGGGAAATAAAGGCAAAAACTTAATAATATAATTATTACCGTCACCATAAATAATATATAAAAGGTTACACAAGGGGGGGGGGGTTAAACACTATTATACACAACGTAGTCTTCCTCTGAAGACTCTGGACGTTCACGGTGCTCAACAAGGCTAAGCTCTTAGTCCTCTTGTGGCCTTATGATGAATCCTTCGATTCTCTTGAGTCTACCCTGGCCACAAGCCAGCCAAATCACAGTTCCACTGGGGGCACCGTCGTGGAGGCCGTCAACCACAAATCCAGCCCGTAGCTGGCAGGTTCCAATCAGCAACGCTGGTTAGGCCACTCCACGATCGATACTAAGGTCGCGAGCCCTAGTCAGGAGCCTCGTGTGATCCCACAGGTCACTCTCCTTTCCACAACACCCCAGTGGTTAAGCGTCTCCACCAGTCAGTCCCGGGTATGACAATCCCTCAACTGCCACTTCACAGGCAGGCTAACACCACAGTGTTCATCCGGGGGGCGACTCACAGCAGCTGCAGCAAATACTTGGAGACAAGACGGCTGCCTTGGGTAGACTGATCCAACTTCGATTACAGCAGTCCCAGGTCGACTCTGTAATCAGACACGTCATCAGTAATAGGGACACACTAGGGCACCTTACTTACAGGCTTAGACACAAACGCCCGCCTATCCATTCCATAGATGGCGTTGCTGTCTAAGCGTCACCTCACCAGAGGTCAGCAGCGGCTGTGTTTTAGCAGATCAGGACGGGAAACTAGCCCTTGTGGCTGGTATTTCTCGTCCTCACTAGATGGCGTCGTCCATTTAGAGGGGGTTTCGGGAGCTGACCCACAGATGGCGCGGTCGTCACTGCTCCATGATCGGACGCTGGGCTTGGGTCCGTAACAAAAGGTTAGAATACAGTCATCAGCATAGGCTTGAACTTCAGGAATGAGATGAAGAAGATCGTTGAAGTAAACATTCCACAGCAGAGGGCCAAGCATACTACCCTGTGGAACGCTGGCACCAATTGAGTGGCTATCGGATTCTGCTCCATTGAGGACTACCCTTAGAGTCCGTTCTTGAAGGTAGTCTATTAATAACACTAAGATGGAGCCTGCAATGCCTAAAGCTTGAAGCTTCGCTGCTAATCTAGAGTGCCAGACCCGATCAAAGGCTCTTGCTATATCTAGAGCAACAACACAGCTGATCTTGGACTCATCCAGTGACTGGTGCCACTTAGAGGAGAGATTTAGCAAGAGATCAGCAGCAGATCGGCCTTTTCTAAAACCATATCACAAATTAGCCTCTGACGCTCAAAAAATGATATCATTTGCTGAGCAATTAATGATTCTAGGATCTTGCCAGTAATGGAAAGCAGTGACACAGGTCTATAGTTACCAACTACTGAGCGGCTCTTCTTTTTGTGCACTGGAACAACGTCTGCCTTCTTCCATAAGGAGGGCCAAATTCCTTGAACTAGGCACAGTTGGAAGAGGCACGTGAGAGGTGGAGCCAACAGGTCAGCGCAGCAGCTTAGTAGACCTGGACTGACCTTATCTGGCCCCACAGCTTTGCTTGTGTCTAGCGTGTTAAGGAGATGGAGAATTTCAGCCTGATTTATAACCACTTCAGTCAACCTAGACACAGTGCATGGGGCAAGATGTGGAGGCTGACGTTCAGGATCAGGGACCTGCATCTTGGAAGCAAAGTGGATTGCCAGTAAATCAGCCTTCTCCTGATTGCTGGTTGCCACAGTACCATCTTCTCTGTTTAGAGGTAGGATTGTGTCCTCAGATGAGTACCCCTGCCGATCCTTCACCAGGGACCACCAGACCTTGGATCCAATCCTTCCAGATGCAAGTTTTCTTCGAGTTTTGGATTCCCATCTGGATATAGCCCACTTTTGAACTTCTTTCATTCTTCGACAAGATTGTCTATGAATGTTTCTGTTATGAGCCGAGGGATGCCGTTTAAATCTCCTCCGGGCCTTGTTTTTGGCTTCAGCTGCCATCCGGCAGTGATATCCAAACCAAGGCTGATCAGTGGGCTTGGTTACATACTGCCAGTGAGGGATATGCCTATACTGGAGGTCCAGTATATGACTGGTGAAAGCGTTTACTTGGCTGTTCACGTCCCCCTGGAGCAAGGCATTTCAATCAGTTACATCAAGCTCTGAACGTAGGGCTGGCAAGTTCCCTCTGTCCCATAGCCAGGTAGTACGAACAGATTCTTCACCTCGATCTGTCGGGACAGCCAGTGTAGTAAAGTTAGCCTGGTCGTCTGAAGAACCAACATATCCCAGACGTCTGCAATTAACAATATTTGCAGGAAGGTCAGTTACGACAGGATCAAGGGACGAGCCTGATATGTGGGTAGGAAAGCTAACAAAATTTTCAAGGTTAAAAACTGCTAAGAGTTCATCAAAATCCCTCTGTATAAGATACTGTTTGAGGTCACCTACAATTATAATGTGCTGACAGTTGTGCTGCATTAGCAGGGAGTCAAGGTTGTCCATCAGGAAGGTGATTGGGAAAGCACCCTGCCATTGAGGTCTGTACATTGCACATAAGAGAATTGAGGTACCTGGATTTTACTTTGAAGAATATAATTTCAAGATGACCAGGAATGACCACATCAATGTGTTGTGCATACACAGATTTGCTGGTGCACACTGCAACACCCCCTCCTTGACCCCTGCCTATCTCGGCGCAACCATGAGGTATAACCCGCAATTGTAGCAAAGTTCTCAGGGGTCCTGTCATCTAGAAATGTTTCTAGCACAACAACCACATCAGGACGATGAGTGTTCACAAAGCTGTGTGTGAGATCGCTAATATTGGTCATGAAGCCTCTGATGTTGGTAGACAATATGCTGATCGATTGACTCCTCATGTCTGCAAGTTGTTTGAGAATGCAGCTGTGTATGGTGGCAGACTTCGTAGCTGCTGTGCTGATGGAGTGTAAATCTGCTGTGCTGAATAAGGCACAACGACACCTTCAGGGATTGGGTATGGATAGTAAGGGTGCTGACGAGTAAGAGTATGCACCAAGTCTGAGTATTTCTGAGATTGATCCGAGATAAGGTCTCTAAACATTTGTTCCTGTCTATCCAGGACCCTTTTGGTACGACAAGTGTCCTGTTGATGACCTGTTCGGTGGCAGTAATTACACCTGAGATCACTTCGACAGGTATCAGCTGTATGCCCCCTGCGATTACATTTAGAGCAGGGGCTTACTTTAAAGCTGGGAGGTTGACTGCCAGAGCTAAGCCGCTGATTCAGGTGATGAGACCAATGCTGAGTGTGCTGCTGATGTTGATGTTCAAGGTCTTGTTGAGGGAGGTGATGCAGTGCCTGGTTATGGTTATGTTGTGACTGAGAGTGTTGAGGTCGGTGTTGTTGTTGTTCAGGGCCTTGTAGAGGTTGATGCAGTGCCTGGTTATGGTTATGTTGTAGCTGAGGGTGTGGAGGCCGGTGTTGTTGTTGTTCTGGGCCTTGTTGAGGTTGGGAATGAAGTGCCTGGTTATGGTTATGTTGTAGCTGAGGGTGTGGAGGCCGAGAACGCTGAGTAGGACGGATACGTCTTCGACCACTCCTTCTAGGCCTATATTGACTAGTTGACTTTTGATTTGGCCCTTGTACTGGTACAGTGGGCACCGCTTGATTGACAGCTGTAGATGTCGGTACCAGTGTGTCTGAATTGGCAGGAGTGGAAGTCACACCCAGTGTGACTTCCACTCCTGCCAATTCTGAAACACTATTCAAACTGCTGAGTGTTTCCTCAGTTGGTGTGACAGAAGGTGTTGGTGGCAACAAAGATGTATCTGGAAGACCTGTAGATGGATTTGCAGACTCGGAGTTGCGGTTCAAAGTTTCCTGTGAGGCTTTATGTTGGATAGATTCCCACCCAGCTTTAGCCTCGGAGTTACTAGCAATGTGATTAGACCAGCAACTGTCAACCTCGG
>NC_091237.1:8819578-8827078 GCF_040958095.1 Procambarus clarkii | reverse complement strand
TCATTCCCCTGGTCATTGGATGTCTCGAATCACCGAATCCAGGAGTGGGTACCAGTAGTCCTATCAACTCCACCACGCCTTAATAAGAAAGAATCCCAGAAGCAACTATCTGCTGCTCAACTGAAATTTCAAGCATTCTCTGGCAGCCACTATATTTTAACCCAGACGCATGTACATGCGTCTGGAATGTACATAAAATCTTGGATAGACAGACAGACATTTTATTAGACAGATAACTGAGGTATGCATTGGTCTCCCTGGTCTCTATTTTACTCCCTTCCTCTCATTCTCACTCCCTTATGACAGATTCAGAATGGGAGGGATTGAGAGACTGAATAAGTTGATGAGAAAGTAATATCAGTGTCCACAGTACCAGTTTGGTTAGCACAAGTTATGTTAGGGTAAGTATAAATTTAAGAACGCTGTTTCTTTGTACAGTGAACTTAGCTTCTGGACTTGTTTTCACTGCTGAATATTTATATAATATTTCCTTAATCACAAAGTAAACACACTGTAATTAGTTTTGTCACGCTAGCTTAGCTGTTTTTTAAATACTTATATATGATTGTTAATACAATTAAAAGAAATTTAAATGAGTAATTTATTTACAGTAATGTGAACGGTTTTCGCTGAATTCTCTATCAGCAGCAAGGTTACAGACTTGTAGTCCAGCACGTCCTGGAGGGACTGGATGGGCTGAGAGATGTGTCTGACAGCCAGGAGAGCCATGAGGTTGCCGGCGTAGCTCTGTGTCAACACCACCGTCACCAACCCCCACACTGCCATCACCACCCGCTCCCACCACCAGCTGTTTTTCGTCAGAAGACCTGTTCATTAATATAAGAATTAGAATTTGAACTTGGTAATGTTTACATTGCAAATATCAACCCTGATAAAGACACGTTACTATGAGAGCTTCTCACTGTTTCTCTGCAGCTGCAAACAAGTAATTAATTTTATGTTAAATAAATATATGCACCTCTGTCAAATTGTTTTTATGTACAAATGCAAATCTGAACACCTATGATCATTATACGGTCATCAGGTGCACATCTCTGTGCAGTGTGACCAGTGGAAATGCTCTTGATCTGATCTGATCCTTCGGAACCTTATCTGCCCTGAGAGCAACTAAGTACATGCATCGATATTTTATGAGTGACCCGCACTGTAGAAGGATTCTGCTCCGCGATACCAAACTTACACATACGTCTCTCGATCAATAATAACATAACCTTAATACATCTGCCTGCATTAATAGATCAAACTTTTGCTTGTCTGCTTTTCTCTTTATTCTCACTTTTCATTGTTTTTTAATTGCCTTTGTGTGATAAATAGCACTAAGAAGTGATCTTGATCATGTCAGTACTTAATTTTCTGTTTCTTTAGTATTAGGGAATATTTCATTATATCATATGACGTCATATGTTAGCAACAAGGTCACAATTTAACACCTTCAGTTTCTTGCCTTTAAATTAAACATGTAAATAATGCATTTTTTATCTAGTTGGGAAAACATTTAGTTTTTTAGGACTTAGTTCTAGCAACCGTCCTTGCTAAATACTTATATAATTGTTTATAGTAGTAGAATATTACTGACACACAACATAGTAAATGTACATAATAAACTCCCTGCTCTATCTCCACAAATTTATTAATATTCCATAAAGATCTACCAGTTACCTGAGCTCACAACACTCAAAATTCCTATAGTGGACTTACTACTTAGTTCATATATTACCTCAGTGAAGCTCCCCTAAACTGCTTCTGAGCCACAGCATTACCATTCAGTTGGATGAAACCTTCTTCAGTTATCATCCAAATTTTCGTTGGAATTTGAGGTGGACCAAAACGATTTTTTTTCCGCATCCACAAAGAAGCGACCTATTCATGTACAAAACAAATAACAAACCAATCAATTCAGAGAACAATTTCCCTAGTGTACTGGTGACTCTCCTCTGCTCCTCAACCGGTTCTCTAACATAACCATCAATCTTCACCACTGACACTTCCAGGGATACAAGGTAGTTGAATCTGACATGAGGCTCTAGAGAGTTTCCTCTTGATAAAAGAATATTTATCATTACATATCCAGAATACTTTTATTAATTAATTGTCTCTGCACACATACGTCACAGTATGCAGAGCACAAAGCACTCTGCATACATACTCTCTGTGATTCATACGTCAGGCTGCGAGCACCCGCGTTAAATAGTCTGGTTGAGCAGTCCAGCAACGAGGAGGCCTGGTCGACGATCGGGCCGCTGGGACGCTAAACCCCGGAAACACTTCAAGGTAACTTCAAGGTAACTGCAATTCCTTGTATTTTGCTTTAGACTCCAGCACTCATATTGATAATATTTTGCTTGGTGCCTCTTTATGTTTAAATAATCAGTACTAAATAACTAAAAAAAATTATTTAAATGCGGTATTAATAAATGTTATAATTATTATGATGAATTCTTATGGAATATTTCAATAATACAACCAGTGCAAAGTGTACAATATATTGCTCAACATAACATTATAATTCCCTGAAAATCATTCAGGTCCCGCAACGACTTCCCAATATGTTCATATTGGCCACTATATTACTTCACAGCACTTACCTCAACTACTGAGACAGAAATCTCTTACTATTTTATGGAATTTTGAGAACCGTGTGGCAGCTATCCCTGGATAAGGACTGTTATGGGTCGGGAGTGTACTGGAAAGCTGTAAGAGGGCACTTACAATTACCTGGACTGCTGAAACTTTATTACCAACCAAACACTTCACTGTACTATGTCAAAGGGTCCCAAATAAACACATAAGGCTATACTAAGAGACCCTTCTAAGACCTGTTAGGGGTCCTTGGAAGTAAGGCCCAGCCACCAAGGAAATACTCACAAAATTGTATCTGGAAAAGATGATGGCCTCTTGTGCATGGGGCACAGGTTATTATAATTGGATATAATTACTGATATTTAATATAAACTAAATCTCACTGAACATTACATAGAAAATTGCAGTACCTGTTTCATTTACACGACTTGCCAATAACCCCTTTGTATTTATTGTTGCTGTTTTAGATTTAGCTATTCAGAACGAAATGTCCATATAGCACGGACTATGGTGAGCCCGTAACTGAGTTCGGTTATTCTCGATAACCTTGTTACTCTGGTATTTGGGTCAAAGTTTTAATAACATTATCTTGTTAACATTTACATGTTTTAATAACATTATCTTGGTGGCGGATGTAGGTGCAGAATGTTCACTAGTGAGTACCATTCTTCAACGGCTTTTCTTTTCATTGTAGGCCCTGTGGAATGTGAATCTAATGCAGCTGCTGTCGTTGGATTAATGTTGAGATTAATGCGCAGGGTTTCAGTAGCTTCACATTCCAGTAAGTAGTGCAATAGTGGGGCCCCTGCTTCTGTTCCACAGATATGACACTCTTTAACTATTTAGTTTATTACCTCCCAGCAGCACTTGTAACCAAGTTTGAGTCTGTGTATGACCACTGCAATGTCTCAGGATATCTTTTTGTCAGGCTTGAAGGAGTAGTACTCAGTGGCTTGTTCGTACCATATCACAGTGCATCTTCCTTCCACTACTTTGGCTCTGTGGCGACTTTTGATAGTTGGGAGTATTTTCTTCTTAATGTGCTCCTTAATCTGTGAAGAACCTGGAGGTATTTGAACCTGTACAATAGGTAGAGCAGTGACAGTTTTTGCTAGTGAGTCGGCGTTTTCATTACCATCTATGCCAGTGTAACTTGGAATCCAATTTAAGGTGATTGACAGCCCTAGAGTATGGGCTTCTTTTCCTATATGTTGAATTTTTGTGAGGAGTTGTATATTATCTCTGTGCTGACTGGATAACAATGCCTGGAGCGAAGATTTAGAGTCGGTATGAATAATGACATCATGTAATTTATTCTTAATTGTATAGTTTATTGCCTCCTTCAGGGCATATAATTCTGTTTGCAATGTTAAGCACCCACTATTCATGCTCCAGTAAGCTTCAGGGTTGTAAGTGTAAACTGCTGACCCAGCAGAACCTCTTCTTTGTTCAACTAATCCATATGTGAAAATATGAGTCATTGTAGGTCTTGAGACGGTTTCCATTAGTCGTTCTATGACTGCTTTGAGCCTCTGCGAGTCCCATGCCGATTTTCTATCTGGTAATCCTTCAATGATAATCTTTAGACTCGATTCTTCCCATGGAGGAGGCTGCCGAAAGTGTTGATATGGTCTATCTTCTACTTTGTTTTTAATAGTCCATTTCAAGTCAACTTTCTCTAGAATTTGACTTAGATTATCCATCCATGCATTTGTTCAATATTGAAGGTTTCTCTGAAAGGATCTCTGTATGCTGTCTTTGATTGACTATCTGGCGGTGGCTTCAACAAGTTTTGCTGTTATGGTGGCTATCCTTTGTTTGATCCTATTTTCTAATGCTGGTAAATTGATTTCCATTCTTGGGTTCTCTCGACGCGTCCAAATAGATGCTCCCAGCATTGTTATGAGGGCATCATTCTGAGACATTTTCAGTTTCTCCCATTGGTTATCACTGAGGGATGTAAGAGCAGGAGCAGCATAGTCAATGAATAACCTAAATGCTTGAACGTAGTACATTTTGAGTACTGGTAGAGATGCAACATCTCTAAGACTTGTCAGGGAGCGCAAAGCGGAGTTTCTGGCTTTACAACGTTGCCGAAGATATTCAATTTCTTGAGTCAATTTCAACTGGCTGTCTGTTATGACTCCTAGGTATTGAAAAGAGGTAACCCACTCAATTTCATGTCCTTGTATTGCCAGTCTGATGTCTTGACTACCATTTTAACGCCATTGGTTTTGTTTTATTGCTGTTTATTTTATTGCTATGCGTTCCGCTTTCCTGCTGATAATATCTAGGCATTTTTGCACATGGTTCCTTGCGCCTCTGCTATTGATGATGACCACAAAGTCGCCTGCATAGTTAAGACGACTTGGCTTTTGGTAACTTGGGCTTCATGAATTGTTCCATGAGACAGTTGAAGAGGAAATGGCTTAGTATTCCTCCCTGCGGAGTTCCATTTTCCAGCCACTTTGAGGACGATGTTTTTCCTTGGAATTTGACTGTAGGTTCTTGGTTAAGCAGGCTTCCTTTGGCAAAGGCAAAAGCGTGTCCTTTGATTTCCTTATCCACAAGGCAGCACAGTGTAGCTGGAGCACTGGCTAACTCGAAGGCTTTTTCTAGGTCTAGAAAAGTAATGATTCCAGGTTTGTCATTGATTTGATCAAGAAGGGAAGTAAGGCATTCTGTGGTTCAAACATTTTTTTCTGTAAGCAAACATATTTTGGTGTAGTGGATTGGCTTTTCATTCAATTCGATTAGGAGCCATTCTTTCCGCAGATTTGGCCAGACAGCTTATTAATGAGAGGGGTCTTGGATTTCCTGGGTCTTTAGGCTTTGGAATGGGAACTATAATTGAAGAAAGTGGTCGAGTTCTTGTCGCCAATACTCTGTTGATGAGATTCAAGAAGGCTTCTTCACCCTTTTCTCCTAGGTTGGCTAGCATATTGTAAGTGATTTTGTCCTCACCTGGAGCTTTTTTAGTTTTCTTTGTGGCTCTTCTGAGTTCTTTGAGATTGATAGGTTGATCTAGTTCGTCACGTAAGGCTAAAGCATCATCTATTTTTTCCATCTTGCTGCTTGAAGTTTTTGTTAGTGAGTCAGAGTTGCTTGAGGAAGTTGAATGGTACTGGCTCTTGAAGCAAATAGATTTGCTAACCTTTCTGCTTCTTGCTCGAGATAAACATGATGTGGCAGAGAAGGAGGCGATTTTTCTTTGGCCTTGTTGATCCGCCTCAGGTGTCGCCCAAGGATGTATGCTGATTTAGCTAGGCACATCACTCGAGCCATTCTTCTTCTCCGATTTTTGCAGTTTCTACGTGCACATGATCTCGGACAGCTCTGGGAAGTCTTAGATCAGCTTTAGTTCTATCTCTTCGGAAATTCTTTCATTTTTTCGACAATTTCGTCTGTTATGTAGCTCCTTGATCCTATCACAGTAATACCAATCGTCCTTATGTTGTTGGGTAATTGTTTTCCTCTTGGGGATGGCGTAATTCGCTGCTCTATGTATTGCATTTACTAAATCTTTTTCCATTTTTTCGGTGTTTTCAGGAAGAGTGTAGTTTTGGTGCCAAATTTCAAGAGATTCCTGAAACTTCGTCCAATCTGCTATGATAAAGTCCCATCCGGGCTCGGGAGCTGGTCTGGCGCCCCTTTGCATAGAACCAGACTTATAAAAACTAGCAAAGGCACACCCAAACTCAGTTCTCCTCACGAACTTTTGATAAGTCACTGGACATCGACTTCAGAGTGTAGTAGTACACAGTTACAGTCACTCCCTGAGTTACATTTTTAGTACAGTGCAACCATGTCCCCCAGAATATGACTTTCCTAACCATCCTTCTGAAATTATTAACGTCAGAAGGACACAGTGATATAGTAGCAAGAGCAAGGAAAATTGCTGAAGATGACCCAACCCTCAACGAACCACCGTGGCAAAATGTAGGAAATGGAAAGGCAAACAAACGAAGAAGAACCGAAGAAACGCCCAAAGAAACCAATTTAGAAGCCAGTCAGAAGCCAGGAGGAGCCCCCCAAACCAATGCCAAGGACCATCTTCAAAACCAAAAAAAACAGTAGATGGTCCCACTTATGCTTTCATTGCCGCACTGGAAAAGGATAATCCAGGATAAGATCTCAGAGCCAAACCTGCCATTAGAGGCAGATAAAACATATCCACAGCTAATCCGGATATAATCACAAACCTCAGAAATACAGAAGACCTAGTTGAACTGAAACCAGAGGAAAAAATCACCAAAATTACAGTACCCCATTTCCCGGTTGAAGTTCATACAAACAAACTCTTAGAATGCGCAAATGTCACAACAGCGGAAAGATGTAAGCACAACAATGTAGAAAGAAGACAGGTCCTCATAACAATAAAAGGACCTCGCATCAATACTCTGAGTGTTGGGATCTATGGTCAATTCAGCCGAAGGCTGTACAATCCATAACCCAAGCGCTGTTACAGATGTCAGCGCTTTGGTCACCATAAAGATGGCTGCAGATGCCCGGAACGATGTGGAGTATGTAGCGAGCTCCACAACACTGGCATATGCAAGACTCTGCATAAAGAAGGCAAACAAACGAAAGCAAAATGTCCAAACTGTGGGGATACATGTCACGCCTGGAACAAACGATGTCCAGAAAGGGTAAAAAGAATACTAGCTTTCGGATCAACCCAGCAACCCAAAGTCACAACTTTTAGACCACAATCGACCAGACCCTCGGTAAAAAGCCAGTGGTACACTCCTCGGTAAGTCCGAATAAATGAAGATCAGCAACAGTCTAACGCACCAAATCCTTCTAGTCTGAGCAAGAACAGGGCCTCCAATAACTGGAGGAAACAAAGAAGCACTACTCCACAAGGCAACAGCAAAAGAATAGATCAGGGCAGCAAAA
>NC_091237.1:8745623-8819078 GCF_040958095.1 Procambarus clarkii | reverse complement strand
AAAGGTACTCCATTGAATAAGGGAGAACCTAAGCAACAGAAGACAGCGAGTCACTGTACGGGGTGAGGCCTCAGATTGGCGAGACGTCACCAGTGGAGTCCCGCAGGGTTCAATCCTAGGACCTATACTGTTTCTGATATATGTAAATGATCTCCCAGAGGGGATAGACTCGTTCCTCTCATTGTTTGCTGATGATGCAAAAATTATGAGGAGGATTAAATCAGAGGATGATAGTAGGAGGCTTCAAGATGACCTAGACAGATTGAATGAATGGTCCAACAAATGGCTACTAAAGTTCAACCCGAGTAAATGCAAGGTCATGGAACCAGGCGATGGAAACAGGAGGCCAGACACAAGACACCGAATGGGAAATGAAGTACTTCATGAAACGGACAGAGAGAAAGATCTAGGAGTTGATATCACATGAAACTTATCTCCCGAAGCCAAAATAAAAAGAATTACATCTGCGGCATATGCGAGGCTGGCTAACATCAGAACAGCCTTCAGGAACCTGTGTAAGGAATCATTCAGAACCTTGTACACAGCATATGTAAGACCAATCCTGGAGTATGCGGCCCCAGCATGGAGCCCGTACCTTGTCAAGCATAAGACGAAGCTGGAAAAAGTTCAGAGGTATGCCAATAGGCTAGTCCGAGAACTAAGAGGCATGAGTTATGAGGAAAGGCTGCGTGAAATGCACCTCACAACACTGGAAGACAGAAGAGTAAGAAGAGACATGATCACTACCTACAAAATTCTCAGAGGAATTGACAGGGTAGATAAGGATAAACTTTTTAACATGGGTGGTACGTGAACAAGAGGACACAGGTAAGGACTGAGTACCCAAATGAGCCACAGGGACGTTAGAAAGAACTTTTTCGGTGTCAGAGTAGTTAACGGGTGGAATGCATTAGGCAGTGATGTGGTGGAGGCTGATTCCATACACAGTTTCAAATCTAGATATGATAGAGTCCAGTAGGCTCAAGAATCTGTATACCAGTTCATTGACAGTTGAGAGGTGGGTATTAGTATTCAAATTGTACAACGGTTGGGGATAGCCAATCACAAATCAAGAAAGCCTCTGACGTTATTCTCCACAAAGAGCTGGTACGAGCCGTTCTGGAGACCAATCAGTATTCTCACAGACCCAGAGTTGGTAAGGACCTCAGCAGGCCAGATATATACTTGTTACCTTACACGATAAACTGTTGAAGTGACCATCTGTGTATTATCTACATGCCAAACAACAACCATACATCCACGAAGGTAACAAATATAACACCAAAGAGCCAAAGCTCAACCCCCGCAAGCACAACTAGGTGAGTACAAATAGGTGAATATACACACACACACACAATAAGAACTGCAAAACACCTTCCCTCTCCCACTACAGGAGAACCTTCCAAAACAGGGTTTTTGACACGTAGGTGACTGAGTGACCAGTGACTCCCTCCCTGCTTCATTCATTCCTTCCTTCTTCCTTCCCTCCCTCACTCCCACCTTCCCATCCACACACACACACAAACAACAAACCCACCCCACGATCATCCCTCCCCCAATATTTTATTGTGGGTTGGGTGTTGTCGTTGATCCTTCTCTGTGGATAACCCAACCCACAACTTGGTAGAGTGCGTATACTTTACCAGAAGATCACACTGGGCGCTTCTGACTCTTGGAGAGGGGCTTAACGTCACACGTTTAGGGGATGCGGCTCCAATACTTAGCCTCGTTGTCACATGCACACACCCACTCGAGCCGCTGTGACTCCCCACTCTCTCCTTATGCGATATGATCTCCTTAATTCTCTTTGACTTATTAGTATTACCTTCTACCCTGTCCACAGCAGTGGTTCTTGGTTCTCTCTCTCTCTCCTTCTTTTCTACTTCCTGGGAAGCCTCACTAGGACAAGGGCAAACACCAGCAAATTTGAATACATTTACTGGACAAAGCACATACACAATACATACACACATATAATAATAATGAATCCTACACTCTATACTATTTCAGTCAGGTTGCACTCCAACACCATCAGAACTCTATCACCTGCTTATCAAGTGGTATCCTATCTCCTGATTCACCACCTAATACCACCAACCTCCTCAAGTAGGTCAATTCTTATAACACAATGTTGCACTATATTATATAGACTGTGGGTTGGTTGGTGTTGTCGTCGTTGATCCTTCTCTATGGACAACCCAACCCACAACTCGGCAGAGTGCTTATACTAGGAGATCACCCTTGGCGCTTCTGGCTCTTGGAGAGGGGCTCAACGTCACACGTTCAGGGGATGCGGCTCCAACACTTAGCCTCGTTGTCACGTGCACACACCCACTCGAGCCGCTGTGACTCCCCACTCTCTCCTTATGAGATATGATCTCCTCAATCCCCCTATGACTTACCAGTATTACCTCCTACCCTGTCCACAGCAGTGGTTCATGGTTCTTCCTCTCTCTCTCTCCTTCTTTACTACCTCCTGGGAAGCCTCACTAGGACAAGGGCAAACACCAGCAAATTGTAACACATTTACTGAACAAAGCACATACACGATACATACACACATCTAATAATAATGAATCCTATACTCTATAATATCCAAATCAGGTTGCACTCCAATACCATCAGAACTCTATTATCAGCTTATCAAGTGGTATCCCAACTCCTGGTTCACCACCTGGTACTATTAACCTCCTCAAGTTGGTCAAGCCTACATACACTGTTGCACTATCAGCAAGATAATGTATATATAGAAAATCAGCATTTGGATGCAATAACATATATCAGTATAAATGTTCACTGATACACAACAATGATTAATCGATCCCTGTCAGTCCTCGAGCACATACATCTGTAGGTAATCAAGCCTACGACTGCAACTCTAAGCTTCAGAATAAATCACTCCTTGACATAAGAATGCAAACAGTCACTCACCTCTCACTGCGTCTTGCACGCTACTGACAACCAAACACTATCAACTCCCTACTAGTAATCCACCAGAACTTCCCCTTCCACCTCTGGAAGTTCACAACCCTAATATCCTTAGGTTCTTCCGGGCTTCACTACCAGGATCCTCTGCAGCTCCTCCAGGCTGCTATCATGAAGTTTCCTTGAGTAACTACGGTGCTTCACCCTTCTGTTAGGTTCTTCCACAGCTCTCTTGGCTGCTACACCACCTCTACAGAAGCACGTGACACTCCTCTTCACTGCTGCTTCTCCTCACAGCTCGAGGTCCTCTGCTTCACTACCTTGGAGTCTCATCAGCTACTTCCTCTGCTGGCTTCGAAGTTCTCAGCAACTTCTTCCCCAAAGAACAAACCTGCAACCCATCGACATTCCAATAAAATGTTCCCCTTTAACACATAAACACAAATAACCACACAATATGCTTGCCTCAAACCTCTATCTGTCCTCTACATACAGTGAGAGTGGACTCCCCCGTTTTGGGCGGGTCCATACTCCACCTCGCCTGGCGGCGGCGTCCTCACTCGCTGGGAGGGTCTTCCTCCATCCGGAGCCAGGCTCCCTCAGTCGTCCGCCAGCGCTCAGAGGGGACGGACGTCGCTCCGTGCTCCTCCCTCTCCACTCTCTTATTTCAGGCTTTCTGCCTTATTAAAACATGTCTAACTTATAAATAAACATCGCTACTGTCGCTGGGCACACGACCAAACTACAAGCGATCACTATGAACTGGCGTATATCGTGCTTACCACAGATTAACTGATCGAGGGCGCTTTTCCTCTGACGGCGTCTGGTCAGGGCGCTCCACACAGCCCACAATAATGCTTCTGGGCGATTTAATATCTGCTCGTCGACCAGGACTTGAGACCACAACGTTCCCAGCTCGATTCCACAGCTGGTACGTCCGCACACTTCTCTTCTCTGCGAGATATATCACTAGGGGTTCCCTTCTGGCGGGAGCTCAAACGGAGCGCGGCTTCCCCCTGCGATGTCTGGCACTCAAGTGAGGTCAAGGTCCTCCGGAAGCGAGCCTCACGCCTCCAGCAAAGTGTCCACATCTCCTAGCCAGTCATTTATCTATTTCCTTACTTACTGCCCATAATCTTAAATTGTTTTACATATCCAACCAGCCATTTTTCATATGGGTTATCACCTCAATATTTGCTAGACCTTCTAGTTAGGTCAGGCTTGCTGAATAACTCTCAAGAAGGGAGACTCGTTTCTCCTGCAGGCTGAGATCATAACACTCCCCTCCCCTTATTTTTGAGAGTTATTCCAGTGGCAAAGCTCGGGATAATACATCCGCCACCACACTGTCTCGTTCTTCACCCGATATACTCTCTTAGGAGTCTACAATTAGTTCGTTGCTCCTTGCAACATCTGGCTCACCTCTCTCCAGAACCATGATCTTCTCATAAACGATTTGACTTCTCTGGCACCTCTTGGCTAGGCTGTCCTCCTTGGACGCCTGCAATCCATTGGTCCACTCTACTTATTGTCTCCACCCTCCATTTCCTCGTCTTCTTCTCTTCACGTCCAGAGTCAGACATCTGCTGTCTGTACCTCCTCTGTCGTCTTCATACTTCCATCTACTGCCATTATACTTTCGCCTCCTGTCATCATACTTCACTCCCTCGTCTTCACCGACGATTCTCCCTTCCGTCTCCTCCTTTATCCGAGAGCTCATCCTGTCTGACTTCCATCGAGTCCTCGGCTTTCTTCTATCCCTCCATGCTTGCATCATCATCCTCTTCCTACACTTTTCACTTCTATACCACTCCATTTCTTCTCCTTCGACTCTTCTTCGTTCCCTAAAAGTTTGTTCGAGCACTGCACTACATCCAACAGCACTCGACCATACATGTCGCTTTACCTCTCCTTGTGTGCTCGTAAGCATCTCTCCACACATACTGTCTCTTCTCCTTTCATTTTCCCGGCTATTACTCTTCTTCACTATCCCTCCGCCACGTTTTCTGTGAAACATGTCGACTCCTGACATCTCAAACAACTTAACTCCACTATCCCTATGCCTCTGTGCTCGTGGACAACGTGACGCTCTACTCCCGTCCTCAGTATGTCCACATCTTTCCTCGTTCCTACTCAGCACAGCTGCATTCGCCTTCCGACCTTTAATTTCAGCAGCCTGGGCTCTACTCAGGTCCGCTCTCTTCTCACGATTCTTCTTCGGCTGGGCCATCTTCACTTTCGACCTCACCGAGACTCCATTTTCCTGGGCTGGATCTTCATCAAACAGCCACGCTATATCTACGTCGATATCTTCCACCGGCTGAATCGACACTGTATCATCTTCTCCAGCGTCTTCCTTGTCGGCCACCTCTGCCTTCCTCACTACCGAGACGGGGTACTCAATGGCTTGGCGGTCTCCTGACTCATCTCCTCGGATGTCAGTCAGGTTCACACTCTCAGGTGTCCCACCCGTGCCATGGCCTTCTGGGCACTCCTCTGGCACAGTCTCCGCTATGACTCTTGGCAACACCTTTGTCCCGCACAAGTCATTCCCCAGGATCACTTGGACTCCTGGAACAGGTATGTCGGGGCACACTCCCAACATCACCTCCGCCGACACATATTCCGACCTTAGCTGGACAGCACATACGGGCATGTCACTCTCCGACAATAACCCATATACTTTCATCTTCCCACTGCCAGCTAACCGTCGACCATCCCCAATCAGGCTTCTCGCAATCAAGCTCTGATTAGCTCCGGTATCTCTTAAGATACCAACTTCTACCTCAGGTTGGCCTCTTATACTGATCCAACCTTTACTCATGAACGGCCTATACCTCTCGTTCACTAAATTCGCTCTCTGTGGTTTGTCTCGGAACACATTAGTATATTTACTTCCGGGGTCACACATGGCCAGGGTCACAACTCTCTTGCCCTGTCTACAATCTCGCATCACGTGACCCAATCCGTTACAATTGTAACATCTCATCTGGGAAAAATCTCTTCTATATGTACCAGAGTAGCTCTGACTCTGCCCACTCGTATTGGAGTTCCTCGGGCCAGACGTACTACTCGTACTCTGTGGAGCTTTACTGGATTCTTGATTTCCTGGATACCGATCAGTTTCTCGTTTTGCTCCTCCATCTTCACTTTCAGACGAAGTGCGCGACCTACTCTTCTGAGTTTTTGGGTACTTACTTTTATCTGCCCATTTATCAAAATTTTTCTCACCCCAGACTCTTCTGGGTCTTTCATAATTTCTTCCTCCCCAGACTCCATTGGATCTTCCATTGCTGCGTCTCGCCTCGCTTCTCACTCTGTTCTCCCTTAAGCTCTTGTACGCTTCAGTAATCATATCCGCCCTATCTGCGGCATCTTTCACCTCCATTATCCCTGCTTCTTGGATCTTGAACTTTGTTTCGGGATGCATCATCTCCAAGAACTTCTCCATGACCATCAGTTGCTTTAGGTCAGCGTAAGATCCAACTCCAGCAGCCTCAATCCACTTCTGGAATCGTCTTTCCAGATCTCTTGCTGTCTCAGCAAACGTACACGCTCCAACTTTGATCATCTCTCTGAAGCGCTTCCTATAAGCTTCTGGGGTTAACTGAAACGAGCGCAATATGCTGCTCTTTACTGTGGCATAATCCTGGCACTCTTCCAGTGACAATTGGGTGTATGCCTCCCTGGCTGCACCGGTCAATCTTAACTGGACCAGCTGGGCCCATTCCTCCTGTGGCCACTCCTTGATACTGGCTACTTTCTCAAAATGCTCGAAGAAGCTCTCTGCCTCTTCGGGAACAAACAAGGGAATGTCCTTCTCCCTAACCCTAACCTCTGGTGGGTGTGATACCTGGGTGGTGCTCTCTGGCAACCCATGTTCAATCCTCTGTTCAGCCACGGTTCTATTCGCTTCTATCTGCATTTGTTTTGTTCTCTCTTTTTCTTTTTCGACCTGGGCTTTTTCTTTTTCGACCTGGGCTTTTTCTTTTTCGACCTCTAGTCTTGCTTTCTCTTTTTCTATTTCCAGTCTGGTTTTTTCTTTTTCCTTCTCTGCTTCATTTTTCATCTGGAGTTCTAATTTCATCTTCTCCAGCTGGAACTGTCTCTCCTTGTCCTCTCGTTGTTGCTGCATCTGGAGCTCTAACTGGAATCTCTCCAAGCTCCTATTTCGGCTACTCCTGCTACTGCGGCTACTCTTGCTGCTCCTACTCGATCCCTGGGATCTCACTTCATCCTGCCCATCATCCTCCTTTCCACTTTCAGCTCCTTTCTGGGCTCCTTGTTCTGCCGCTTCATTTTTGGCTCTTAACTGCCTCAGGATCTCATCCTTCATCCCAGCTACTTTAGATGCTTTCAACCTAATGCCACATTTTTCTGATATTTGTTTCAATTGATCCCTCGTGCAACCTTCCAAGTCCTCAGGCTTGCCTGACTCCACAAACGTTTGCACCTTATCCATCTTTGTCCTGTGAGTCTTCCCAAGAGAGAGAATATACACCTGCGTTCACACAGTTTATCTATTTCAGCAAGGGTGTACAAATCCACTCTTGGACAGGGTGTGGGTGTGTCAGTTCACTCTCCCGGACAGGCCCCCAATTTATTATATAGACTGTGGGTTGGTTGGTGTTGTCGTCGTTGATCCTTCTCTATGGACAACCCAACCCACAACTCGGCAGAGTGCTTATACTAGGAGATCACCCTTGGCGCTTCTGGCTCTTGGAGAGGGGCTCAACGTCACACGTTCAGGGGATGCGGCTCCAACACTTAGCCTCGTTGTCACGTGCACACACCCACTCGAGCCGCTGTGACTCCCCACTCTCTCCTTATGAGATATGATCTCCTCAATCCCCCTATGACTTACCAGTATTACCTCCTACCCTGTCCACAGCAGTGGTTCATGGTTCTTCCTCTCTCTCTCTCCTTCTTTACTACCTCCTGGGAAGCCTCACTAGGACAAGGGCAAACACCAGCAAATTGTAACACATTTACTGAACAAAGCACATACACGATACATACACACATCTAATAATAATGAATCCTATACTCTATAATATCCAAATCAGGTTGCACTCCAATACCATCAGAACTCTATTATCAGCTTATCAAGTGGTATCCCAACTCCTGGTTCACCACCTGGTACTATTAACCTCCTCAAGTTGGTCAAGCCTACATACACTGTTGCACTATCAGCAAGATAATGTATATATAGAAAATCAGCATTTGGATGCAATAACATATATCAGTATAAATGTTCACTGATACACAACAATGATTAATCGATCCCTGTCAGTCCTCGAGCACATACATCTGTAGGTAATCAAGCCTACGACTGCAACTCTAAGCTTCAGAATAAATCACTCCTTGACATAAGAATGCAAACAGTCACTCACCTCTCACTGCGTCTTGCACGCTACTGACAACCAAACACTATCAACTCCCTACTAGTAATCCACCAGAACTTCCCCTTCCACCTCTGGAAGTTCACAACCCTAATATCCTTAGGTTCTTCCGGGCTTCACTACCAGGATCCTCTGCAGCTCCTCCAGGCTGCTATCATGAAGTTTCCTTGAGTAACTACGGTGCTTCACCCTTCTGTTAGGTTCTTCCACAGCTCTCTTGGCTGCTACACCACCTCTACAGAAGCACGTGACACTCCTCTTCACTGCTGCTTCTCCTCACAGCTCGAGGTCCTCTGCTTCACTACCTTGGAGTCTCATCAGCTACTTCCTCTGCTGGCTTCGAAGTTCTC
The DNA here is from genome assembly GCF_040958095.1 of Procambarus clarkii. Taxonomy (NCBI): domain Eukaryota; kingdom Metazoa; phylum Arthropoda; class Malacostraca; order Decapoda; family Cambaridae; genus Procambarus; species Procambarus clarkii. Next base: position 8,810,401 of record NC_091237.1, on the reverse strand, counting down.
AGCAACTTCTTCCCCAAAGAACAAACCTGCAACCCATCGACATTCCAATAAAATGTTCCCCTTTAACACATAAACACAAATAACCACACAATATGCTTGCCTCAAACCTCTATCTGTCCTCTACATACAGTGAGAGTGGACTCCCCCGTTTTGGGCGGGTCCATACTCCACCTCGCCTGGCGGCGGCGTCCTCACTCGCTGGGAGGGTCTTCCTCCATCCGGAGCCAGGCTCCCTCAGTCGTCCGCCAGCGCTCAGAGGGGACGGACGTCGCTCCGTGCTCCTCCCTCTCCACTCTCTTATTTCAGGCTTTCTGCCTTATTAAAACATGTCTAACTTATAAATAAACATCGCTACTGTCGCTGGGCACACGACCAAACTACAAGCGATCACTATGAACTGGCGTATATCGTGCTTACCACAGATTAACTGATCGAGGGCGCTTTTCCTCTGACGGCGTCTGGTCAGGGCGCTCCACACAGCCCACAATAATGCTTCTGGGCGATTTAATATCTGCTCGTCGACCAGGACTTGAGACCACAACGTTCCCAGCTCGATTCCACAGCTGGTACGTCCGCACACTTCTCTTCTCTGCGAGATATATCACTAGGGGTTCCCTTCTGGCGGGAGCTCAAACGGAGCGCGGCTTCCCCCTGCGATGTCTGGCACTCAAGTGAGGTCAAGGTCCTCCGGAAGCGAGCCTCACGCCTCCAGCAAAGTGTCCACATCTCCTAGCCAGTCATTTATCTATTTCCTTACTTACTGCCCATAATCTTAAATTGTTTTACATATCCAACCAGCCATTTTTCATATGGGTTATCACCTCAATATTTGCTAGACCTTCTAGTTAGGTCAGGCTTGCTGAATAACTCTCAAGAAGGGAGACTCGTTTCTCCTGCAGGCTGAGATCATAACACTCCCCTCCCCTTATTTTTGAGAGTTATTCCAGTGGCAAAGCTCGGGATAATACATCCGCCACCACACTGTCTCGTTCTTCACCCGATATACTCTCTTAGGAGTCTACAATTAGTTCGTTGCTCCTTGCAACATCTGGCTCACCTCTCTCCAGAACCATGATCTTCTCATAAACGATTTGACTTCTCTGGCACCTCTTGGCTAGGCTGTCCTCCTTGGACGCCTGCAATCCATTGGTCCACTCTACTTATTGTCTCCACCCTCCATTTCCTCGTCTTCTTCTCTTCACGTCCAGAGTCAGACATCTGCTGTCTGTACCTCCTCTGTCGTCTTCATACTTCCATCTACTGCCATTATACTTTCGCCTCCTGTCATCATACTTCACTCCCTCGTCTTCACCGACGATTCTCCCTTCCGTCTCCTCCTTTATCCGAGAGCTCATCCTGTCTGACTTCCATCGAGTCCTCGGCTTTCTTCTATCCCTCCATGCTTGCATCATCATCCTCTTCCTACACTTTTCACTTCTATACCACTCCATTTCTTCTCCTTCGACTCTTCTTCGTTCCCTAAAAGTTTGTTCGAGCACTGCACTACATCCAACAGCACTCGACCATACATGTCGCTTTACCTCTCCTTGTGTGCTCGTAAGCATCTCTCCACACATACTGTCTCTTCTCCTTTCATTTTCCCGGCTATTACTCTTCTTCACTATCCCTCCGCCACGTTTTCTGTGAAACATGTCGACTCCTGACATCTCAAACAACTTAACTCCACTATCCCTATGCCTCTGTGCTCGTGGACAACGTGACGCTCTACTCCCGTCCTCAGTATGTCCACATCTTTCCTCGTTCCTACTCAGCACAGCTGCATTCGCCTTCCGACCTTTAATTTCAGCAGCCTGGGCTCTACTCAGGTCCGCTCTCTTCTCACGATTCTTCTTCGGCTGGGCCATCTTCACTTTCGACCTCACCGAGACTCCATTTTCCTGGGCTGGATCTTCATCAAACAGCCACGCTATATCTACGTCGATATCTTCCACCGGCTGAATCGACACTGTATCATCTTCTCCAGCGTCTTCCTTGTCGGCCACCTCTGCCTTCCTCACTACCGAGACGGGGTACTCAATGGCTTGGCTGTCTCCTGACTCATCTCCTCGGATGTCAGTCAGGTTCACACTCTCAGGTGTCCCACCCGTGCCATGGCCTTCTGGGCACTCCTCTGGCACAGTCTCCGCTATGACTCTTGGCAACACCTTTGTCCCGCACAAGTCATTCCCCAGGATCACTTGGACTCCTGGAACAGGTATGTCGGGGCACACTCCCAACATCACCTCCGCCGACACATATTCCGACCTTAGCTGGACAGCACATACGGGCATGTCACTCTCCGACAATAACCCATATACTTTCATCTTCCCACTGCCAGCTAACCGTCGACCATCCCCAATCAGGCTTCTCGCAATCAAGCTCTGATTAGCTCCGGTATCTCTTAAGATACCAACTTCTACCTCAGGTTGGCCTCTTATACTGATCCAACCTTTACTCATGAACGGCCTATACCTCTCGTTCACTAAATTCGCTCTCTGTGGTTTGTCTCGGAACACATTAGTATATTTACTTCCGGGGTCACACATGGCCAGGGTCACAACTCTCTTGCCCTGTCTACAATCTCGCATCACGTGACCCAATCCGTTACAATTGTAACATCTCATCTGGGAAAAATCTCTTCTATATGTACCAGAGTAGCTCTGACTCTGCCCACTCGTATTGGAGTTCCTCGGGCCAGACGTACTACTCGTACTCTGTGGAGCTTTACTGGATTCTTGATTTCCTGGATACCGATCAGTTTCTCGTTTTGCTCCTCCATCTTCACTTTCAGACGAAGTGCGCGACCTACTCTTCTGAGTTTTTGGGTACTTACTTTTATCTGCCCATTTATCAAAATTTTTCTCACCCCAGACTCTTCTGGGTCTTTCATAATTTCTTCCTCCCCAGACTCCATTGGATCTTCCATTGCTGCGTCTCGCCTCGCTTCTCACTCTGTTCTCCCTTAAGCTCTTGTACGCTTCAGTAATCATATCCGCCCTATCTGCGGCATCTTTCACCTCCATTATCCCTGCTTCTTGGATCTTGAACTTTGTTTCGGGATGCATCATCTCCAAGAACTTCTCCATGACCATCAGTTGCTTTAGGTCAGCGTAAGATCCAACTCCAGCAGCCTCAATCCACTTCTGGAATCGTCTTTCCAGATCTCTTGCTGTCTCAGCAAACGTACACGCTCCAACTTTGATCATCTCTCTGAAGCGCTTCCTATAAGCTTCTGGGGTTAACTGAAACGAGCGCAATATGCTGCTCTTTACTGTGGCATAATCCTGGCACTCTTCCAGTGACAATTGGGTGTATGCCTCCCTGGCTGCACCGGTCAATCTTAACTGGACCAGCTGGGCCCATTCCTCCTGTGGCCACTCCTTGATACTGGCTACTTTCTCAAAATGCTCGAAGAAGCTCTCTGCCTCTTCGGGAACAAACAAGGGAATGTCCTTCTCCCTAACCCTAACCTCTGGTGGGTGTGATACCTGGGTGGTGCTCTCTGGCAACCCATGTTCAATCCTCTGTTCAGCCACGGTTCTATTCGCTTCTATCTGCATTTGTTTTGTTCTCTCTTTTTCTTTTTCGACCTGGGCTTTTTCTTTTTCGACCTGGGCTTTTTCTTTTTCGACCTCTAGTCTTGCTTTCTCTTTTTCTATTTCCAGTCTGGTTTTTTCTTTTTCCTTCTCTGCTTCATTTTTCATCTGGAGTTCTAATTTCATCTTCTCCAGCTGGAACTGTCTCTCCTTGTCCTCTCGTTGTTGCTGCATCTGGAGCTCTAACTGGAATCTCTCCAAGCTCCTATTTCGGCTACTCCTGCTACTGCGGCTACTCTTGCTGCTCCTACTCGATCCCTGGGATCTCACTTCATCCTGCCCATCATCCTCCTTTCCACTTTCAGCTCCTTTCTGGGCTCCTTGTTCTGCCGCTTCATTTTTGGCTCTTAACTGCCTCAGGATCTCATCCTTCATCCCAGCTACTTTAGATGCTTTCAACCTAATGCCACATTTTTCTGATATTTGTTTCAATTGATCCCTCGTGCAACCTTCCAAGTCCTCAGGCTTGCCTGACTCCACAAACGTTTGCACCTTATCCATCTTTGTCCTGTGAGTCTTCCCAAGAGAGAGAATATACACCTGCGTTCACACAGTTTATCTATTTCAGCAAGGGTGTACAAATCCACTCTTGGACAGGGTGTGGGTGTGTCAGTTCACTCTCCCGGACAGGCCCCCAATTTATTATATAGACTGTGGGTTGGTTGGTGTTGTCGTCGTTGATCCTTCTCTATGGACAACCCAACCCACAACTCGGCAGAGTGCTTATACTAGGAGATCACCCTTGGCGCTTCTGGCTCTTGGAGAGGGGCTCAACGTCACACGTTCAGGGGATGCGGCTCCAACACTTAGCCTCGTTGTCACGTGCACACACCCACTCGAGCCGCTGTGACTCCCCACTCTCTCCTTATGAGATATGATCTCCTCAATCCCCCTATGACTTACCAGTATTACCTCCTACCCTGTCCACAGCAGTGGTTCATGGTTCTTCCTCTCTCTCTCTCCTTCTTTACTACCTCCTGGGAAGCCTCACTAGGACAAGGGCAAACACCAGCAAATTGTAACACATTTACTGAACAAAGCACATACACGATACATACACACATCTAATAATAATGAATCCTATACTCTATAATATCCAAATCAGGTTGCACTCCAATACCATCAGAACTCTATTATCAGCTTATCAAGTGGTATCCCAACTCCTGGTTCACCACCTGGTACTATTAACCTCCTCAAGTTGGTCAAGCCTACATACACTGTTGCACTATCAGCAAGATAATGTATATATAGAAAATCAGCATTTGGATGCAATAACATATATCAGTATAAATGTTCACTGATACACAACAATGATTAATCGATCCCTGTCAGTCCTCGAGCACATACATCTGTAGGTAATCAAGCCTACGACTGCAACTCTAAGCTTCAGAATAAATCACTCCTTGACATAAGAATGCAAACAGTCACTCACCTCTCACTGCGTCTTGCACGCTACTGACAACCAAACACTATCAACTCCCTACTAGTAATCCACCAGAACTTCCCCTTCCACCTCTGGAAGTTCACAACCCTAATATCCTTAGGTTCTTCCGGGCTTCACTACCAGGATCCTCTGCAGCTCCTCCAGGCTGCTATCATGAAGTTTCCTTGAGTAACTACGGTGCTTCACCCTTCTGTTAGGTTCTTCCACAGCTCTCTTGGCTGCTACACCACCTCTACAGAAGCACGTGACACTCCTCTTCACTGCTGCTTCTCCTCACAGCTCGAGGTCCTCTGCTTCACTACCTTGGAGTCTCATCAGCTACTTCCTCTGCTGGCTTCGAAGTTCTCAGCAACTTCTTCCCCAAAGAACAAACCTGCAACCCATCGACATTCCAATAAAATGTTCCCCTTTAACACATAAACACAAATAACCACACAATATGCTTGCCTCAAACCTCTATCTGTCCTCTACATACAGTGAGAGTGGACTCCCCCGTTTTGGGCGGGTCCATACTCCACCTCGCCTGGCGGCGGCGTCCTCACTCGCTGGGAGGGTCTTCCTCCATCCGGAGCCAGGCTCCCTCAGTCGTCCGCCAGCGCTCAGAGGGGACGGACGTCGCTCCGTGCTCCTCCCTCTCCACTCTCTTATTTCAGGCTTTCTGCCTTATTAAAACATGTCTAACTTATAAATAAACATCGCTACTGTCGCTGGGCACACGACCAAACTACAAGCGATCACTATGAACTGGCGTATATCGTGCTTACCACAGATTAACTGATCGAGGGCGCTTTTCCTCTGACGGCGTCTGGTCAGGGCGCTCCACACAGCCCACAATAATGCTTCTGGGCGATTTAATATCTGCTCGTCGACCAGGACTTGAGACCACAACGTTCCCAGCTCGATTCCACAGCTGGTACGTCCGCACACTTCTCTTCTCTGCGAGATATATCACTAGGGGTTCCCTTCTGGCGGGAGCTCAAACGGAGCGCGGCTTCCCCCTGCGATGTCTGGCACTCAAGTGAGGTCAAGGTCCTCCGGAAGCGAGCCTCACGCCTCCAGCAAAGTGTCCACATCTCCTAGCCAGTCATTTATCTATTTCCTTACTTACTGCCCATAATCTTAAATTGTTTTACATATCCAACCAGCCATTTTTCATATGGGTTATCACCTCAATATTTGCTAGACCTTCTAGTTAGGTCAGGCTTGCTGAATAACTCTCAAGAAGGGAGACTCGTTTCTCCTGCAGGCTGAGATCATAACAACTATCAGCAAGAGAATATATATATATCTATAAACATGTGCAAGGAAAACAGCGTATGACTGCAATAACATAAATATTAGTATAAATGTTCCTCGATATACAACAATGTTCAATCGATCACCCTATCAATCCTAGAACACATATGTCTGTAGGTTATCCAGCCTACGATTGTAACTCTATACTTCAGTATAAGTACTCCTTGGCACAAGAATGGCAAACAATCACTCACCTTTCACTGCGTCTTGCACGCTAATGACAACCAAACACTCTACCAACTCCCTACAAGTAATCAACCAGAACTTCCCTTCCACCTCTGGAAGCTCACTACCCTGATCTCTTCAGGTTCTTCTGGGTTTACCTACCAGGATACTCTGCAGCTCTTCCAGGCTGCTACACCATGAAGTCTTCCTTGAGCAACTATGGTGCTCCAAAACTTCTACTAGGGTCCTCCACAGCTCTCTTGGCTGCTACACCATGAAGTTTCCTCGAACAGAACTGGAGTTTCGCCACTGGTATTACAGAAGCACGTGACACTCCTCTTCACTGCTTCTCCTCACAGCTCGAGGTCCTACTCTTCCACTACCCTGGAGTCTCATCAACTACTCCCTCTGTGCTGGCTTCGAAGTTCTCAGCAACTTCTTCTCCAAAGACATTCCTGCAACCCATTGACACTCCAATAAAATCGTTTCCCCTTAAACACAAACGAAAATAACCACACAATATCTTTGCCTCCAATATCTATCTGCTGTCTACATACTGTGAGTGGACTCCCCCGTTTGGGCTGGTCCATGCTCCGCCTTGCCAGGCTGGCGGCTCCTTAACTCTGGGAGGGTCCCCCGCTGCCAGTCAGTTGGCTTCAGACGGTCGACGGGAGAGGACGTGCTGCTCGTCCCTCCAGCTGTCTCTCTCATCTCCGTCCTCTTATTTAGGCTTTTTGCTTTACCAAAACTATGTCTAACTTATCAATAAACATACGCTACTGTCGTTGGGCACACGGCCAACTACAAGTAATCACTATAGACTGGCTTGAATCGTGCTTACCACAGATTGTCTAGTCGAGGGCGCTATCCCTCTGACAGCGTCTGATCAGGGCACTCCCATGGCCCACGATAAGGTCTCTGGGCGGCTTAATAAACACTCCTCGCCATCCAGGACTTGAGACCACAACGTTCACAGCTCGATTCCACAGCTGGAACGTCTGCACACTTCCTTTCGCTTGGAGATATATCACTAGGGGTCCCTCTCTGACAGGAGCTCACACAGAGCGCAGCTTCCCCTCGCGATGTCTGGTACTCAAGTGACTTAAGCTCCTCTCTAAGCGAGCCTCACGCCTCTAGGAAATTATCCACATCTCATAACCAGTCATTTATCTATTTTCTTATTTACTGCCCATAATCTCAAATTGTTTATGAAATCCAACCAATTATTTTACATCTGTGTCTTCATCTCTATATTTCCTAGACCTTCTAGTCAGGTCAGGCTTGATAGAATAATTCTTAAAGGGGAGACTCGTTTTTCGGCTGCCTGGGATCATAACACCCAACCAGTAGAGACCCTTCCCAGATAAAGCCCCCCCCCCCTGCTCCCTGACCCCAGGTGCCCCTATGTTTCCCTCCATGCCCACCTTTCCCAACCCTTCCCCCCACCCCAGGCCTCGCTGTTCCCACACCCCATGCCCTCCCCAGTATCCCCATCCCAAGCCCTCCATCCTATCACACCTCCCCCCTCCCAAGCTCTCCATCCTATCACACCTCCCCCCTCCCTCCTTGCCGCCCAACACTCTGGCTCCCCTTTTCTCCCTCAACCCCACCACAGGCTCCTGTTTCCTCCCCAGCCCCACCTCAAGCTAACCATCCTTCCATCCCCCCCCCCCTTTGCCTCCCTGTTGCCCACCCCAGGCTCCTCTTCTCTCTCCCCCACACCCTTACCTCCCGGCTCCCCTTCCCTAGACTCACTTTAATCCTCCAAGCAATGACCTAACCCCTTTCACATGCCCACTTTCCTTTGCCATCCCAAGCATGAGCACAACCCCATACTCCTCCAAGCTTCCCCATACAGGATACTCCCAGCCCCCTCTAACCCCAGATCCCCCAGGTTCACTTTCCTAGGCCCTCCCATCCCAGGCACACCCTTGCCCCTCTACTCCAGTGGAACCAACAGAAACTGAGAATGGAAGGAAGAGAGTTAGTTTCAAGAAAATGTGCTTAAAACATTGATGGGATTACAAGCAAGGCAAGTGAACTTAGGGAAAGAGCACAAGAAGGCAACCCCAGATGTTATTGGACTCATAGAAACAAAAATCTCAGGAATTATAACGGATGCCGTATTTCCCCAGGAATGCACTGTAATAGGGAGAGAGAGAAAGGGGAGGAGGAGGAGTGGCCCTACTGATAAGAAAGGAGTGGAGTTTCAAGGAGATGGTTATCCCTGGCTGTGAGAGGTTCAGAGACTACATAGCAGGTACCAAGACAATGGGAGGACAAAGAGTAGTAGTAGCAGTGATATATAACCCTCCACCAAATGACAGATGACCCAGGCAAAAGTATGACAGAAACAACATGGCAGTCAACACTATAATTGAGAGAGTAGCCACTGCTGCCTATAGAAATAGATCCCATATGCTCATTATGGGGGAATTCAATCACGGATAGATAGACTGGGAAAACAAGGAACCGCATGGAGGGGAGGAAACATGGAGAGCTAAACTGTTGGAAGTGGTGACAAGGAACTTTTAAAGTCAGCATGTCAGAGGATGCACAAGAATGAGAGGCAATGATGAACCAGCAAGACTCGATCTAGTTTTCACTCTAAATGACTTTGACATAAAAGAAATCAGTTTCGAAGCCCCTGTGGGAATGATTGATCGCAGTGTATTATGTTTGAGTATTTCGAAGAAGAAGGGTTAATGAACTCAAGGAAGGGCCTAGAAAACAAAAGGCTAGCATTCAGAAAGGAAAACTATGATGAGATTAGAAAATTCCTAACAGATATAACTTGGGAAACAGCTCGGAGGAAAGACGGCCCAAGGAATGATGGACTTCCTCATACAGAAGTGTAAGGAAGCAACAGACAAGTTCGTCTCTGTCCAAAAGGAACAAATATATAATGCAGATGAGAAATGCATAGTTTAATCAGAGATGTAAGCTTGCAAAGAAATAAGTGCAAGGCATGGAGAAACTATAGAAATAATAGGACACTAGAAAACAGAAATAGGTACCAGAGTGCCAGGAATTAATATGTCACATCAGTTCAACTCAGGAAAGTGTAAAGTAATGAAATTAGGGGAAGGGAGCAAAAGGATGAACACAAGGTACCATCTGGGAGGTGAAATCTTGCAAGAGTCAAGTAAAGAGAAAAATTTGGGGGTTGATATCACACCGAACCTCTCCCTAGATGCCTACATCAAAAGGATATCATTGTGAGGGATCTAGATCCCTCAGCTAGTTTTCCTAGTTTCTAGATTAGGCTAGTCACTCTAGAAACTGAAGCTTTCAAAATAACATATGCTTGTTGGGTGTTGAATGAAAGCTTATGTTATGGACTATCATTTGTGAGTGGTTAGAGGTCTGTGATTGCTCTGTAGAGAGAATTACAGAAATTTTCCTGTTTCTGTGAAATAGGACGAGGAGGTACTTGACTAAAACCGTTAGAGGTGGGGGAAGAGTGGAGTGAACGTTGCCTTTCCCCCCCACATGGGAGACATCGCCCCTTTGTTTTAGGCCTCACCCTCCTTGTGACGTCACAGGACGCCCGAGGGTGACGGAGAGAGGTGATTGGTTTAGGCATGTGTGCTCCAAGCCTAGTTTTTGCGCGAAGAGCTGTGGTTGGAAGCGGCATCTTGGTAGTGTGCCGGCTTCGAGCTGATTGGTCAAGACAAAGTAGGGAGAAGGTATGGGTATTTGAGTTTCCCTGCCGCCAGGGAGGGAGTTTGAATTGGGCGGCCAGGGGAGGAAAAAGTGTCTGGTGGAGGTGGCACGCCGGCCACCTCCACCCCATGTTAATCGCTTCTCTCGTCCAAATTACTCATCGAATATGGCACTCCTGCCATCAGGGGTTGTGTCAAGGCCAAATTAGGTGAATTGGGGCCAAGGATTTACGGAAGGAACAGTAAAAAGCTAAAGAGACAGTTGACTGTGTTCACGCATGAGGCAGCTGGCAGAGCCTCATGGTGTAACAGGTGGGTCGAGTATCCTGTCTAGTGGCAATGGACAATTGGTGTTGGGCAGTGTAAGTGAGTGTGATATTACAGGCCCATGTTGGACTTTGCATTCCGCCAGGCTGCATCAGTGTGGGGACGCCGTCGGCCATTGTCACCCCAGTGTAGAGCAAGGCAGGCTCTGGTCTGCTGGAGTTGTGGGCGATTCCTCAACCACGTGTGTATGCCCGGGGGGCCACCCCGGCCACCTGCCGCATGGTCCGGCCACCCCACCCGCCTGCCCCCGCGCCGGCCACCCCACCCGCCTGCCCGCGCGCCGGCCACCCATCCAGGCCACCCGCGCGGCCAAACCCCATCCCTTCCTCTCAGCTCGGGAGGGGCGCTGTGGGCCACACGGTGGCCACATGCCTTGGCCACTTTCCCGGGACAGCCTAGGGCCACATCTTGTCGACGCATGAGGAGCAAGCAAGCTAAGTGTTGTCAGCTAGTGTGGTAGTGACTTGGGAAATGAGGAAAAAATAAGGAAAAATGTGATGCATACCGGTGGAAATTCACGGTAAGAGTTGTCTCAGAGCCTCGCCAGGCTAGAGAAGCAGCTGAGTGACAGCTGTCAGTAGGGTCCAGGTGATTGGTAGAGCGGTACCTGGAGATAGATATTATACACGGGACCACACTGTAGTATCATAATGTATATATATAGTAGACTGACTAGAGTATGTAACCGGTCAGTGTAGAGATTTACCATATAAGTGATCCAGCCTGTCGATTCTATATAATCGTTCAGACTGGATTAATGCCATAGAGTACCATAAAATTATAATCATTAGAGGTAAGCAGGCCCGGTTGCAGGGATGTCAATGGGGGGCCCCTGAGGTCTGTGTAGTTAGTTACATTTACTTGATGATTAATTTTCGTTGATTATGTGAATGCCATTTCTATGTGTTCATTTGCATGTTTATGTACTGTGTTGTGTGGTGAGTCAGTAGATGTGATTGCTGACTGATTGCCTAATGATGTCATTAGCATGTGGGGTATGGTGACGGCATCATTATGTTGCAGGTTTGTGCAGTGTTGTTATCAGTTTATACGATATTATTGCCCAGAAACTGTGTTGAGGGTTTAAGGGTCCTCTAGGATTATTCAGGGGAATTCACAGTACTTAATGAGAGCAGGCAATTGATGGGTTAATTGCCTTGCTGAGGTAAGTGTGTGTGTTGACAGTAGTCCTTTGCAATGGGTGCAAGAAAAAGAAGGGGGGGCAGTAATATTCGTATACTCTTGTGTGTTGCACAACCGTGTGTCATTATTGTGTGGGCACAGTAATTAGCGAGTTGCAGTAGCCGCAACCATATGTGGGCAATGCTTTTATGATGTTGCATGCCATTGTAGTGTGACCTATGTAACGCTGGGGTTACTTTGTTTCTTTAAGTTGTGTTGAGGACTTAAGTATTCAGTGAGTTAATTAAGTAAGGGGTAATTAACTGGATAAAGGGTGCACACTTAGTATTGTGGAGTGAGTGAGGGCTGTTATGAGAGAAAACAGTGTTGAGCTTGAGTGAGATATGTCTCGGGAGCAATTAATTGTCCGTGTGACAACTAATTGACCATTCTAGCTAATTATGTAATTAGTCTTCTCATCATGAATTCACGTAGTGGGAGAGGATCTGTCAGAGTCTGTCAGTATTTGTGTTAACGTAATATGCTCGAGACTAATTACCTTTCTGGGGTATAGCAATTAGTGGCTTAGGTTAATTAGTGGAGTAATTAACATTGGAGAGCTCCGATGACTCGGTAAAGCGAGGTCATGGAGCTAGCATAAATCGTTGTATTAATCATATCCTGTCTGAGAACAGTGGATTAGTGGCACATCTTGTTAATTAGGGTAATTAACTCCTTTCCCGTGAATTCACAGTGTTTGATGAGACCTGCTTAGGCAGTGCAGAGTGAGACGTATTTATGGATGATTAATTATCGGTCCTGGTGACAGTTAATTAATTGCTCAGAATTAATTAGGGACTTAATTAGGGTAATTAACACTCACTAGTAATTTTTTGACACAGACTGTGGAGAAGCTACCAAGTTAGGGTAGGCTTAGTTAACGTAACTCAATGGGGATGTAATTAGTTGTCCGTTTGACCTTAATTGAGAATTACTCACTGAATACTTGCTAGGAGTCAAGTGTGATGTAATATAAGTTTGAGTTATTGTTAACAAGAGAGAGACAAGTGTTAATGATTAACGTAGAGTATCATCATGATGTTGTCTAGTGTGAGACAATTGTTTGTGATTACCGTAGTACTTTGTTGCTGACTGCTGCGATCAGTCAATTAACGTAATTAATCACTTAAGGCAATTTCTTTTGGTTGTCGTCTGGTGACGAGAGTAGAGTCATCTAGGGATCTGTGGAGCTGTGTCCCAGAATCCCGCCTTGCCTGTCTTTGTTACTGTTTACAACAGTGCAACTTGTGGGGAAATTCCAGGCAGCTAATCTCTCTTTTTCAAATTGACTTTAATAAAATAAAGTTGTCTTATTTATTTTCTTAGTAAGTAAGAATTAATTAAGTGGACTGTATATACTGGTAAACTGCCTGAAATCTTCTTACACACTATTGGGAGGGACAATTGGTAGCCTAAACCACTTTGTTATGGCTCCTTCTTAAACTACCAATTGTTTACCTTTTAATCTGTTATTTCAGTTATTTCAGTATACCACATATGGTGGTCTAAACTACTAATATAATAATTAATTATGACTACTACTACTAAAAGCATAAATGGCTTAGCTATGCCAGTAGAATGGGCCTGGTAAGGCGTGTAGGTGTAGCCTCAGATTGGGTGTGGCCCGGTGCCTCCTGGTGCCACGTAATGGCGGCTTGGGGGAGAACAATGCCTGGCAAGCAATAGTTAATGTGTATGAGCCAACTGTCTGCTCTACTTCTTGAAGCTCCTCTCACAATTTACCTGTATGGGATGCAAGGAATTAATCAAAGTTCCCTAAACATATCAATTACAGGTATGACATGAACTGTGAGGGTTGTAATGGAGTACACATACGTTGTATTTAGGGAACTCCTACGACCTAACCATCTACTATTAATATTTAACAGTGCACTAGAATAATATACAATACTTGGTAGACGGATACAGTCGTTGTTGTGATGTTGTTAGGCTGTGTAGCTGGTGTTGACACGTAAATAGGGTGTCTAGCTGTTTACACCAGTTAACCAAGACAGCGTGGTAGGCTGATCCCTGGTTGTTGTTGTTGAGATGTGGACGCCTTCCTCCCCACTCGGGCCAACGCCCTTATGCTGGTTCCTCTCTCAAAGTAATTTTACATTAACAAGGTAACCTAGCTACAATACTGTGTAAATAATTATATTCGGTCTTATTGATTACTTTTTTGTTAACTCTAGAGACTAAACTAGTCTATTAACAATGTTTGATAATGTAAATATACGATGACTTCCATGACGTCACGGAGTCGATGACGTCACGGAGTCTCCCATTTTCCATCCTGAAGGGAGTACAGACTAGGGGAGACTGTGTTATTTGTGTGTGTGGTTGTGTGTGTGTCGGTTTCCCGACATAATTCCCAGGGGGCAGAACACGGGTCGAAGTCCCGGTAAGGACTGCGATCACTTTATTCTTCTCCCTCAGAATTATAGTGCTGCTTTAATTTGAGTTTACATTGTTGTGCAGCAGTCCGTTGGGGACGTATGTCCCGTACTGGCGTATCGGGTGCTGGAAGTCGTTGTACGTCTTCTTTCCTGGCCAGTTCTAAAGGTACTAATTTCTCTAAAGTTTTGAGAGTAGTGTTGCCTTTGCATTTTACTTTCACTATTCTCAAGATGCCCTGGCTGTCTGGATGAACAGAGACTATTTCTCCTATAGGCCACTCCGAGCGTGGTCCATCACTATCCACCAGAACTATGTCACCAGGGTTCAAGTTAATTCTGTTATAGGGATTGTTTGCCCCGTAATGATACTCCCTCAGAGCTGTTAGGTATTCACGAGTCCATACGTCATTCCACCGACTTATCACCCCTGAAAGATGTTTGAAACGTTGAACCAAATCACTCTCTTTGACATATGAAGGATCCTCTGGTTCCTCATCCGTAAGGGACACAAGTGTTTTGAGAGGTCTCCCATACATCAGATGAGCTGGACTTAATGGTTCACGCTGCAAAGCATCATCAGAGAGGTAGGTAAGTGGTCGGTTGTTAACTCGTGCTTCTATTTCTATGATTACTGTTTGAAGCTCCTGAAGGTCAATGTTTTGGCGGTGTAGGGTTTTCCGTAAAGACCGTTTCACCGTACCAACCATCTGTTCATAGAAGCCTTCATGCCATGGTGCTCTGGGAGGTATGAATTTCCAATAGCACTGCCGTTGAGTTAGGGCTGTGCGTACCTTTGGGTGTGTCCAGATTTTCCTCAGGCATGCTTCTCCTGCCACCAAGTTGGACCCATTGTCTGAAATCATTAACTTGGGACAAGATCTACGTGAAGCAAACCTGCGGAAAGCCTGTAAGAATGCTTCGGCACTCATATCGGGAGTCACTTCTAGATGGACTGCCCTTGTTGTGGCACAAGTAAAAAGACAGATATAGGCCTTTACTGGTTTCTTGTCTTTAGTGCCTGTCAGTGTTAGTGCTCCTGTGAAATCTACTCCTGTTGTCTCAAAAGGATGAATATGTACGACTCGTTCCTTCGGAAGTGGAGGAGGGCCAGGATATGGACACACTCTGGCATCGTATCTCCGGCATACAACACAGGATTTGATTATGGATTTTACTGTCTGTCTACCTTGGGGTAGCCAGTACTGTTGTCTTAATTCTGTGAGAGTATCTAATACCCCACCATGCAGAGTGCAGTATTTGTGTATATGTAACACAATTAGTTTGCTTACTATGTGGTGACGAGGGAGCAATATTGGATTTTTTGCTTCCAGATCTATGTCAGCATGTTGTAAGCGTCCTCCGCATCTTATCAAGTTATAATTGTCAGTGTCTAACCAGAGACCCAGATCATGTTGTAGCTTCTTAGGAACATTGTCAATTTCTGTCCCGAATGTGTCGGTCTGAGCTCTTTTAACCCAGTACCTTAAGGCACTAGGGAATTTATGCTTGATTCCTATTTTCTTTAGAAAATCAAACACTACTTGGGTGACACCTACAAGTTTGTTCAGTTCAGAGTACCGAGCAGGATCAATTACCAAAGTCCGAGGTAGTTCCGGGTTCTCAGTGGGAACAGTGACATTGGTCACAATGACTTGTGGCTTTTGTTCAGGCCACTGGTCGCTGATTAGCCACTGAGGTCCATTGAACCACATCTCAGCCTTTGTTAATTGCCGTAAAGTCAGGCCTCGGGAGAGATAGTCAGCTGGATTCTCATTAGTAGGTACATATCTTAGTTTATACCCTGCTGACAACTCTCGTATTTCCTTAACGCGGTTACTCACGTAAGGATTCTTACTGTTATTGTTTTTTACCCACTGTAGCACTGCCTCATTATCTGACCATACTACTGTTTCTTTAAAGTGGATGTGGCTTAAGGCCTTGATCAGATAATGAGCCAATCTTACACCTTGCAGTAGGGCTGTTAATTCCAGTTGTGGCAGTGATCTTTTCTTTAAAGGTGCCACTCTGGCCTTTGATGTGAGCAAACTGGCTTGCCCATTTGAGACCAGGTAAGCTACTGTACCATAAGCCTTTCCTGAGGCATCACAAAATACATGCAGCTTAATTGGTTCCTTTTCATTTACTACTGTGTTCCTAGGAAACTTGACAGACTCTAGGATACTTAAATCTTTCACTAACCCTTGCCATTTTTCCTGTAGGGCAGGTGTTAGAAGATCATCCCAGCCTATCTTTTGTTGCCAACATTCCTGTATTATCATCTTCCCATTAATTAGTATTGGACTTAATAAGCCTAATGGGTCGAAGGGTTTGCTGACTTGTGATAGCAATTTTCTCATTGTTAAGTTAGTGGTATCTGTCTCCACTGACTTGATTGTCAACTGATCGGTTGTCGTGTTCCATTGGACACCTAGAACCTTTGTCATCTCGGGTACTTGGTAGTCGGGAAATTCAGTTGTGATCAGTTGTTTTAATTTGTCATTGTTAGAGACCCAAGACTGGAGAGGCATATTGGCTCCCATTAATTCTTGATTGGCCTCATGGTATATGTCCAACAACTTACTTTCACTGTTGGCTGTTCCTTGAAAGTTATCCACATACAGGTTTTCGCTAATTTCTGTCTTGTTCGGGCTATTGGACTTCTTCAAGTGCGTATCCAAGGAGCTTGAAGCAGAAATGGTGAGCTTGTGGCTCCGAACAAAACAGACGCAAACCGATAAGTGATTATTTCACTGTTTGGATCATTAGGATCCTTAATCCATAGGAACTTTGTGTAGTTCCGGTCTTCTTCTTGAAGACCTACCCTAAGGAATGCCTTGCTAATGTCGGCCGTATATGCATAAGTCCCTATACGAAACTTTAACAGCACGTCATAAAGCCTTTGTGTTAGACTTGGGCCAGTTTGAAGGCAATCATTTAACGAAACACTATTCTGCCCCATCTTAGCACTGCAATTAAATACTATCCATAGTGGGGTAGTAGCAGAATTCTTCTGAACATGGTGGTGTGGCAGATAATGTCCTTCCTTTGGGTTATCATTTGTTACAACTTCGATAAATTTGTCATCGAGCTGCTTCTGTATTATTTCATGGTACAACTTCAAGTTCTCAGGTTGTCTTTGTAAACGTAACACCTGTGATCTTAATTGATTTTGTGCCATGAAGTAGTTGATGGGTAACTGAGGGTGATTCAGCTTCCATGGTAACCTGACCCAGTACTGATTATCTCTGTAGATAACTGAGTCTAGGTATTGTTTATAAGTCCAGTCATCATCTGGACTAGGTTGTTCAGGGACAATGCCGAGAGTTGCCAGGTCCCATAACTTATATACTGGGGGATCAAGCTCATCCTCGGAAATGTCTCTGAGTTGCAGTGGAGACTGTTCTCCTAGTCATGCAACCATTACTGTGTCGGCATGTTGGTGATCCACAGGTGCGGGTTGTTTTAGCCGTAATACTAGGCCTGTTAGTAAATAGCCACCTGCAGATGGTAACACGTTCATACCGTGGTAATCTTCCTTTCCTATGATAAACTTATGGTAGATATCTGATCCCATAAGGATTCCAATATCGGAAAGGTTGTCCGATGTAATGTTATCAGCCAAAGGAATTCCCTTTTCTTCCAGGAATTTGGCTGTTGTTCCTAGACCTTCTATATACAGGTCTGTTGGGAATCTATCTACTACCAGTGCTGGTACTTTTCGTACATAACCTCCTAATCTTACTATGGGTCGTACTACCCTGTAAGTTCGGGCTCCTGAGTTAGTCAGGAATCCTGCTATGTTTATCCGTGTCTCCTCTACAGGTGTAAGTTTCAGTTTATCTACCAACTCCTTGGATATAAAGGTCAGTTGGAACCCTTGATCAAATAATCCACGTACGGTGGCTTTATTCTTTCCATTTCTAATGATCAATCGGGCAGTAGGTAGAGCTGATTTATGGTTAGACCTGGTTGTGAAGACACTTATGTCAGGTAACACAGTACAAAGCTTTACTGATGCTGTAGCTCCTTCCTCCTCCTGTGGTTTGGGAGACTTTATACTTGTGTCCCCACAAAGTGCAGTATGGTGTTGACCCTTATGGCACTTAGTGCAGATGCGCATTGCTGTTGTGCAATTGTCGGGATGATGTTCCCTTATACACTTGCTACATCTATGTAACTCCTTGAGTCGTTTTATGCGTGTTGCACGATCAGGGTAGCGTCTGCAATTGTACATGGAATGTGATTGCTCACAAAACACACATGGTCTCCAGACATTAACAGTATCTTGAGGAGTCACCGTCTTGGGTGACGCGTTAACTGTAGGTTTAGAGGGACCAACTGCATATGTTCCTACACTGCCCTGATTCCACTTTGTGGAGGGGGAAGATGTTTTAGCTTTGTTTGGAGTACTGTTTGTACTCTGTTGTTTACTATTAGTAGCAGACGTAGGTTTAGATGTCGTTTTTTTCTTCTGGATTAACTCTTTCTCGTTCTATGATGGTTTGTAAACCCTTTGTAATCTCATTTACAGTCAAGGATGACTTACCTACGAATACAAACAACTTATCCAGTATGTCCCTGGGTAATTTCCGTGTCATATGGACTTGTATTATCCAGTCTGACTCATCCAGGTTCACTTTATTTTTAAGTGCCTTGAGCATGGACTCAAGCTCCAATCTGAAGGCTTCGAGGGAGACTGCAGTATTATCTGGAGGTTTAATGTCTAACAGTCTCTGTGTTAGAATTCTGATAGTCCTTTCAGGTTTAGCGTAATTATCTTTCAGGAGTTGTACTGCATTGTCATAATCATCATCTGTGTGATTTAGATTACAGACTACCTGATACGCTTCATCCTTCAAGACACTCTGTAAGTATGTAAACTTTGTTGTTTTTGGCACATTAGCATTAGAATCCACAGAATCGACAAATTTGCTCCAGAAACCGTCCCAACTCTCGTCTTCTGTTCCAGAAAAAGTTGGTAAACTAAGTGATGGCAATTTGACTTCTGGTGCTGTCTGGTTCTGGGAAGTTGTGGTTACAATATTTATATTGGCTTTATGGGCATGTATGATATCATCAAAGTGTTGCAATTCTTTAAACATTGCATCTTC
Source organism: Procambarus clarkii (assembly GCF_040958095.1). Classification (NCBI taxonomy): domain Eukaryota; kingdom Metazoa; phylum Arthropoda; class Malacostraca; order Decapoda; family Cambaridae; genus Procambarus; species Procambarus clarkii. The sequence goes on along the minus strand of NC_091237.1, from coordinate 8,791,216 downwards.
ATAATCGGAATGTTCTTGTATAACATCTTGTAATGTTTCTCCACCAACACTGGTATTCTGAAGTAAAACTTGATATTCTTCCATTTGTTGCAACACACGGTCATATTTGTTCCGTGTAAGCTTAAGATAATTTTCCAATGCTACATAGTTAACTGGAGTTTGTTTACTCATGTCTTCACATGTGCTAATCTGCCGTGATAAATGATCCCTCAATCCTGTGAGGGTTATTTGGACATTTTTGACAGTAGACATCTTGGAAGTACTTGTTAGTCGTATAGACTAGTGTCAGGACTATTTATGGCACTTGTATTAGTAAAGCCACTAGTTTCCGAACTAGAGCTACTTTTCATTTAAATATACACTGTATAATCATACACACTATAATTTGAGTGGTAGACCTGTATCAATGCTGGTATCCGCAAGTTAGCCCATCATTATCACTCTTGGTTGGTACAGAGACACAGGTTAACACTCAAAGGTGAAATGATTATAGTTAAATTATACTAATGTTATATTGATATCATATTGACAACACAACTCGGGTTGTCTTAAATACTGCATAAAAATATGTACTTGCTAGGTTGTAATATGTGTTCAACTCTAGACAAGTGTAAAATTCTTACCCTTACACCAGGTTAGCACAATAAATTAGACTAGGTTGCTGTACAACACCAGCCTAAAATGTTCTACCCTTGTGCAAGAATTAGTAGTAAATGATGTGGCATGCAGTAAATGTTACAGTAATGGCAATAATAATGCAATAATTACAAAAAAACATATATAAGTAACTTATAAGTAAAGCAGCCTCTTATCAACCTCTTGTAATGAAATGAAAAAAGCACAATTGTTCCTTTGGTACTGCCAGAACAATAATAGTGCTTGTTGTAAGTTCTGTTTGCTATGAGATTGAAAAGTTAGGTTAGAAAATATGCAAAAAATATAGCAGTGTCTTCCTGCTATAATGTGTGTAGGTAATATTGCACTATATGTATATAATATCTAGTTCAAAGAACTAAATATAATCCGGTTCCGTAGGACCAAAATAATGTGGGGAAATTCCAGGCAGCTAATCTCTCTTTTTCAAATTGACTTTAATAAAATAAAGTTGTCTTATTTATTTTCTTAGTAAGTAAGAATTAATTAAGTGGACTGTATATACTGGTAAACTGCCTGAAATCTTCTTACACACTATTGGGAGGGACAATTGGTAGCCTAAACCACTTTGTTATGGCTCCTTCTTAAACTACCAATTGTTTACCTTTTAATCTGTTATTTCAGCATACCACATACGGTGGTCTAAACTACTAATATAATAATTAATTATGACTACTACTACTAAAAGCATAAATGGCTTAGCTATGCCAGTAGAATGGGCCTGGTAAGGCGTGTAGGTGTAGCCTCAGATTGGGTGTGGCCCGGTGCCTCCTGGTGCCACGTAATGGCGGCTTGGGGGAGAACAATGCCTGGCAAGCAATAGTTAATGTGTATGAGCCAACTGTCTGCTCTACTTCTTGAAGCTCCTCTCACAATTTACCTGTATGGGATGCAAGGAATTAATCAAAGTTCCCTAAACATATCAATTACAGGTATGACATGAACTGTGAGGGTTGTAATGGAGTACACATACGTTGTATTTGGGGATCTCCTACGACCTAACCATCTACTATTAATATTAAACAGTGCACTAGAATAATATACAATACTTGGTAGACGGATACAGTCGTTGTTGTGATGTTGTTAGGCTGTGTAGCTGGTGTTGACACGTAAATAGGGTGTCTAGCTGTTTACACCAGTTAACCAAGACAGCGTGGTAGGCTGATCCCTGGTTGTTGTTGTTGAGATGTGGACGCCTTCCTCCCCACTCGGGCCAACGCCCTTATGCTGGTTCCTCTCTCAAAGTAATTTTACATTAACAAGGGAACCTAGCTACAATACTGTGTAAATAATTATATTCAGTCTTATTGATTACTTTTTTGTTAACTCTAGAGACTAAACTAGTCTATTTAAAATGTTTGATAATGTAAATATACAATGACTTCCATGACGTCACGGAGTCGATGACGTCACGGAGTCTCCCATTTTCCATCCTGAAGGGAGTACAGACTAGGGGAGACTGTTATTTGTGTGTGTGTGGTTGTGTGTGTGTCGGTTTCCCGACACAACTTCTTGTAGGGAGTTGCAAAGAGTGTTCACACTGGGTTGTGATAGGGGGGGGGGGGGTCACTGTTGGACTCCCGCCTAGTTACGTGGGTCTCTCCTGGGGGGCGGGAGGACCCCCAAGTTTGTGATTATAGTAGCTGTCAGGGAAACCGAGACACTATTGATTGCATGCTTGTGTCTTTGTTTTCAGAGGATATCCTTCATTTGTTCAGTTAGTTCATGTTGTCAGCCCGAAGTGTCAGCAAGATGGAGCCTGCTGTCACTTCTCGAGGGGCTGTTGAATAGCTGTGTTGCAAATGCCACTTGATGGACAATAATGTAACCATTCGCTGTGGTGTAACTTAGTCTGTGATATTTTTCTTTGTTTTGCAATATTGCGTCATCAGTGGGCACACCTGTGTTCAGGTTAGTTCAGTATGCAGCCTCACAGCAAGGGTTGCTATTTAGCTGTTTGTTATCGTGCCACTGGATGGACATTAACGTAACGTAAACTCGGTAATGTAGTAGTTAGTCTCTTGTTATTAATAAATTGTTATTTTATAGAAAACGGTCTTTGATGTCAACCCTTCAACCATATTATTGTACCATATTTCTGCATATTATTAAATGTTGATGTGATCTTGATAAGGCGGCTGTTCTTGGGAATTCGAATTCCAATTCATAGCGCCACATCAAATATTAATATTTGATTGTGAGAACCCATCGGTTACCCTTTATTAGTTTTAACGTCCCGTTTAACTAGGTGGAGCCAGCGGCCTATTGTGGACAGGTTTTCACCCTTGGTGGTGGAGGCCTGGCGGTTTGCTCCCGCTTTTCCTTTTTCTATTGGACTCATGCTTAACTGCCGTGAGCAGCCTTTAAACTTGTAGTCCACCTCCTAAGGGAGGTAGGCGTAGAGAAAAATCTCACAATCATCAGTAGCATCTGCTAAATTGGCCAACATAAGAACAGCGGTTTAGAAACTTATGTAAGAAATCGTTCAGGACCTTGTATACCAGCTATGTCAGACCAATCCTGGAGTATGTAGCTCCAGCCTGGAGTCCATACCTAGTTAAACACAAGACAAAGTTAAAGAAGATTTAGAGGTATGTTACCAGACTAGTCCAGAACTGAGAGGTATGAGCTACGAGAAAAGGCTACGGGAGCTAAACCTCACGTCCCTGGAAGACATAAAAGTAAGGAGAGATATGATAGGCACCTACAAAATTCTCAGGGGAATTGACAGGATGGACAAAGACAAACTTTTTTAGCATGGATGGAACACGGACAAGGGGACACAGGTAGAAACGTATTACCCAAATGAGCCACAGAGACATTAGAAAGAATTTTTTCAGTGTCAGAGTAGTTAACATAGGAATGCATTATTCAATGATGTGGTGGAGCCTGACTACATACACAGTTTCAAATGTAGATTTGATTGAGCTCAATAGGCTCAAGAATCTGAACATCAGTTGATTGACAGTTGAGAGGCAGTAACAAAGAGTCGAAGCTCAGTCCCCGCAAGCAAGCACAACTAGGTGAGTACACACACAGACAGCCATACACGGGGATCTGGTAGCTGAGTGGACAGCGCACTGGACTCGTAATCCTGTGACGCGGGTTCGATTCCCTGCGCAGGCAGAGACAAATGGGCAGAGTTTCATTCACCCTGATGCCACTGTTACCTAGCAATAAATAGGTACCTGGGAGTTAGATAGCTGTTACGCGCTGCTTCATGTGTGTGTGTGTGTGTGTCAAAAAAAATATTAGTTAGATTGAGAGTTGAGAGGCGGGCAGAAAGAGCAGAGCTCAGCCCCCGCAAGCACAACTAGGTGAACACACACCAGGAGACAGGAGTCACACTGTAGCAGGCTCCAAGAAAATCCAAATGCCTAAGTATTGTGGAACAGGTTGAGAGCTGAAAGTGGTGTCCCAGGATACATGATGTTTTAGGGAATTTGAAAAGTAACTAAGATATATAAAATCAGTAAAAGTGAAGGAAAAATCAGGATAGATAAAGTGGATATTTCAAAACAGAAGTATTTCAACAACAAAGATGGCCGCCATCACAGGGGAGGAATACACACCAACAGATGAATATTTGAAAGGATTTTCTGCACAAGATATCATGAAAGGAGGTTTTCTTAGCAGATTAGTGATTATCCAGGATTTGCTAAAGATTACGAAGAAAAAGTAATTAAATTGGAATAAGAAAATGAAGGTCTCAAGTTTGCATTTTGTAATTTAATAGGAAGTATTTTCCAGCATGGTAAGGAAATTACTAACTTGACTGATAAAGTAAGGATACAGGAGGTACTGTTCAAAGAACTAGTGAAAGATAGTCAGATACGGAAAATGAAGAAGACTGAATTTGAAGAAATTCAGAAGAAAATAGACTCATATGGTGAACAACTCAAAGTAACCCTACAGGCTAACATGGAGTTAGGCAAGGATATCCTAAAAGAAAATTCACTGGCAACTTAAATAGAGGAGGTTAATAAAGGACTGGAAAGGAACAAATAGTAGGAAATAAAAGAAACACATGCGCAAATTATGAAAGAGAAAGAAACGATCAAGAAAGTGTGTTTGAAAGTTAATACCAGAAGTGACCAACAAAAAGTACAAATTTGACAATCAATTAGGAAAGAACTGATTACGAACAATAAATTAGTAAAAAAAAACTGGAGATAGAAGTAAGTCAATAATAATTTTAGGATGTATAGAACAGGAATTATCATCTTAGGTAGAAAGAGCAGCAGAAAAGGAAAAAAATCATTGAGAAAATAATAGTTTTTTGGGAAGGCCTCATAACAAAGGAAAACGTCAGTGATTATAGGATGAAAGGCAATGAGAAAGACAAGAACTGCCCCTTAAAGGTGACATTTATGTAGTGAAACAAATGGCGGAAGTGCTAATAAATTCCAGGAAACTGCAGAATGACAGTTTCATTAAAAGGGTGACAGAGAAAAGCTAAAATTAAACCACGATGAAACGAAACGTCTAAATGTAAACAGAAATGAAGAAAGCAATAATTTGTTCTACACTGTGATAAGGACTTAAAAGACTGTGAATTGGTACACAAGAACAAAGCAACAAACTCATTAGAGGAAGGGGGAGAAAAGGACAAAGGGAGAGGAAAAATGTTTCTGAAAATTTTATATACCAACATATATGCAGTGAGATAACAAATATTGAAGCTAAAAGATATAATTCATCTGAAAGTTCCCCCTCCCTTTCTGGCTCGTTGTCGTCGTGAGGGGGCTTGGTGGGCGGCTGCTGGAGTGTGATGCTCCATGGGTCAGTCCTCTGTCCTTTTGAAGCCTTATGCTTCGGCTGCTGTCTTTACCAATTTTGCCAGAACTCTTTTCCTTTTCCTTGTGTTTCGTTTTTCTCCCCCTCCCCCCTCTTCTCCTTTCTAATTGTCATTTCCTGCTGACCTTTTGCCTGTTTTGATTATTCTCTTGGACTTCTATTTTGACGCCCGGGTGTTTGAGGAGGCATACTCTTGCACCCGTAGAACTGTAGTACCCAACGTCGAGAGCGAGGGGAACCTTTTATTGTCAATCCTCCTTTCGTCACTGAACACGATCTCGACGGACTCACGGTTCTTAAGGTGACGTTTGTGGGGCGTATACTCACGCCGCACCCCTGGGGGGCCCCGGCAAGATCGGCGATAGCTTCTTGTTGGGTGTCCTGCCTCTAATTTTGGCTTCATGGTGGGTGTGGGGGCACATTCGTGAATAAAAGTTTTTTCCTCGTTTTCATGGCTGATAATATTTCCCTTGTTCCTTCTCAGGCTTGTGGGGTGGGCAACCAAGTCCCTGAGTCGGACTGTGTTGGAAGACCAGGCCCTGTAGCCCCCTCTGCATTGGGCCCCGACCCCATGACTACTTCCCTCAGCTCCACTCACTCCTCTGCGGTAGGGCTGAGTTCCCAGCCCCCCAGTGGTGACCACCTCGTCCTCTGGCACGGCTCCGTCTCTCATTGTGACTACTGCGCCTTTATACCCCCTCTCTCTCTCTGGGGGTATAAAGGCGCAGTAGTCACAATGAGAGACTATTGCGCCTTTATACCCTCTCTCTCTCTCTCAACGCCGTCCGCGCCACAGCTGCACTCGCACGATCCCTACCCCTTAACTCTCCCCTTATTAATACTTACAACGCCTTGTTTTGTCCCGCTACGTGGGCTAAATACTTTGATCTCCACCATCTGGATTCTACTCCTCTTGACAATTTCTCCCTCCATAAACACCTTGTTGATTCAGTAGATGCCTCTGTTACTTTTAACTCCACCAGTTACGGTACATGTGTCGTCGCTGCTCCTTCTCAGGATGCAGCTACTCGCTTGGCTGCTTCGTCCTGCATTGGAGAGACCCCTGTTCGGGTCTCCAAAAACGCTCGGTTATATGCCAGTGTTGGCACTGTTCTCCTCCCACACCATGTTGCAACTGGTGTTCGGGACCTCAAAGATTGCCATGAGGATATTAAACATATCCTCGAAGCCCAAGGCCATTCTGTCTTCCAGGTGGATACGTTTACTCGACCCCCCTCGTGGTCGTCGCCGTCAGCCCCTTCGAGTTGTTAAAATAACCTTTGATAGTAGGACCCTTCTGCCCTCTATTATTCTTGCTGGTGCCAGATGCTCCGTTCAGGAGTACATTCCCTCTCCTAGACTTTGCAATAAGTGTTGGAAGTTCGGGCACGGTGTTCTCAAATGCACAAGTACTGTGCGTCCCCCATGTGTGGGGACGATAGTCATTCTAAGTCCGAGTGCACTTCTCCCCAGGCTCGCTGCCTCAATTGCGGTGAGGTCCACCCTACTTTCTCACGCTCGTGTATACACTACAAACTCGAGAAAGCCGTCCTACACTTGAAGAACAGTGATTGTCTGTCTTTTCCTGAAGCGAGACGCCAGGTTCATCGTCTCACCCCTTTTGCGGGCGTATCCTATGCTTGCATGTTGGGTTCAACCTCTCCTCGTCCTTCCCATCTTCCTCAGTCTCACTACCGTTTCCAGGCCTTAAACCCAACCACACCCACCACCTCCTCCCCTATTCCTTTGTCTCCTGTCCCAACAGGTCTCCCTCCTGGTTCTCCGTTTGGGGTGTTCCCCCTTCCTACCCAGTCCACCATATCTCCTAAGTCTTCTTCCCCATCTCCCCCCACTCTTTCTTCCCGGGCCCTCGCTCCAGTCTCTTGACCCTCCACACCACCTGTCTGTCCAGGCTGATATCCATCATCCTCCCAGCAATCTTCGTGTTCTTCACTCCCATTCCTCTTCTCCTTCTGAGACCATTGAGTCTGTCGCCCGGTACGTTGTCACTGGCATGCCTGTCTCTTCGAGTCAGAAACGTAAGCCTGGCTCCTCTCCTTCTTCCTCTCCAGCGGGTAAGAAGGCTTCGCTTTCTTCCCCGCCCCCTCCCTCTGATTCTGTCACTACGTTCCCTCCCATTTCAGTGGTCGAACCCCCTGTTCCAGATATGGAGGTTTCTTTTGCCCCCGATTCCCTCTCGGTTGCTGCCCTTGCTGAGGTGCACTCCCTGATTTCTGTCCCCCCCCCCTCCTCCAGCTGTCCTTGCCTGCCCCTCTCAATTGTCTTCTCCACCTTAGGACCTCGTCAGTCCGCCTCTGGACTGTCCTCCCGCTTCCTTCCCTCCATCCTTACTCAGTTTACCCATGCCCCTTAACTCTGATTTTGCTGACCCTGCTCCTGATCCTGACCCTGATCCTGAGATTCTTTAATAAACTGTGCCCAAGTTTATTAAAAAGTTATGGGCCCCAGCTCTTAGTGGGGCCCATAACTCTACTACTCTCTTAATTCGTTCTGATGTTCCCTTCGTCTCCCTAATTCTTTCGTCACCTATCCATTGTTCTGCTGCCCGTGTTTTTGTGGGAAAATGGTATACAGTCTGTTCCATTTATCTCCCTCCAAATGCCCCACTTTCCCTTCCTGATCATAAGCACCTCCTGGATTCCTTGCCAGAGCTGGTGCTCCTTTCGGGTGATTTCAACTGTCGACCTACCCTCTGGGGTGATGTTCTGACAAACACCCGAGGCCGTCTTCTTGAACCGTTCGTCTTTGCTTCTTTTCAATCTCTTCTGAATTCTGGTGAGCCCACTCATGTGGACTCTCGAACTCGCACCCTTTCCAGTCTTGGAAATCCTATGTTTCCACCATTACGTCCGATACTCCTCTGCCACAGATCTGGAAGAAGATCCGCAAGATTGCGGGCAAGTTCATTCCAGATGTCTCCCCGGTTCTCCACCTCCGGTACTCTTGTGGAGGACCCAGTGACGGTCGCGACCGAACTGGGTTCCCACTTTTCTTCTGTTAGCTCTGGTTCTCATCTTCCTCAATCCTTCCTTCATCGTAAGCCTGTTCTTGAATCCTATCCTTTAGATTTCCACACTCATCTCCACCTTCCTTATAGCGATCCTTTCTCTGTTTCTGAATTTCAGTCTGCCCCAGGCCCTCTGTGGATCTACAGCAGCGGGCTCGGATGACGTTCACTATGAGATGCTTCGCCATCTCCCTCCGTGCACGTCTCAGTATTTACTGAGTCTGTATAACCAGGTCTGGGGGTCGTCGTCTGTCTCTGAGGACTGGCTCGATACAGTTGTACTCCCTATTTGGAAACCAGGGTCTCTCGGTACGTCCTCTAAGGACTTCCGACCCATTGCTCTCACAAGTTGTGTCTGCAAGCTCTTTGAGCCGAGTTCCAGCGGTGTAAGGGCGCCGAGAACTGTGAGCTGATAGTCTTGGAAGAGTAGTGAGAGTTACGACGGCTGAAGTAGTGAGTGGCTCGCCGTCAGTGGAACTCCAAGGTACTCAGAGCTGTTGTGATTGGATCACGCCCCCTGGGAACTCAGAAGGGAGAAGACGCCTCCTGATCCATGAGTGAGTGGTCTCGGTGAAATAGTGCTTGAGGGGAAACGACGTGTGCAGTGACGACTGGTGCTGTCAGTGCCCAGAAACTTCGCTAAGGGAATGAGTACAGCGATGACGAGGGTCTTCACGACACCTATGAACTGGTGACTCATCTGGAACGTCAAGAAACGACGTGAGGGACAGAGGATCCAACGACCACCGGAGTCTAGGCGTCTGAGGGCAGGATTCGATAAGGTAGATAATTCCCCCCCCCCCATATTTTACTTGATGTTAGGCAAGACAGACGTCTAGGCATTTACTAGAGTGTTTATAGTAGTCATAGGCTGTGGGACGGCACATATATATTATCTACTGTCAGAGTTCACCCCCTTCCAACCTGTGGTTGGGGTCGTCCCACGGGTCTTAGCCCCTCAATACCAGGCGCCACTGCTCGTCCTTGGGCTCCACCAGTCAACTAAGGGCTGGCCTTATTCACCCCTAGCGAGTGGGGAGGTTCAAGCTTCTTATAACTCACGTAAACCTGCCTGTCCTGACACTGGAACATTTTCTCTTGCTTTATCTGGTCTGTCGCCAGCTGGATGTTTATACTCGTGTCCCAGCAACACGTCAGTGGTCTCATTAATTATCGTGGCTAAGGATGCAATGTCACGTGCAGTGCAAGGTGTCACTAATGGTCTCATAAATATATAATATATATAGCCCTAGAGAATGGAGGCTCACTTAAACTCCTCAGTTAGTTTAAAAGTTTACTGAAGAAAAACATATATACACATATAAATGGCATAATGAAATGTCTATGTTTGGAATCATCAGCTGGCAGCAACCTTCTCGATGACACGTCTCTGGCAACACGGTCAGCTGGCTGGGTCCACTCCTCCATTACGGGCACACACCTCGCGCCTCTGGCAGCACGATCAGCTGACATCTCCAGCTGTCAGAACGTCGTGATTTTCCCACGACTCTAGCAAGGCGATCAGCTGGACGTTTCAGAGCTCGTTGCTGGCTCCTTGCACACCAACTACCCTTCCAGGATCACTAACATCACCACGTTAATGCTCACACGCACCAATTCACGCCTAAATGCTATTGGCTCCTAACCTAATATTCTATCACTTAGACAATAAAATGAGAAGAAATGTTCACAATATTCAAAATACTCTAGCTCGCCTAGCTCAAAAGGGGTAAGGGAGGAGCCTGGTCTTGGCTTCTGGTCTCCTCACTCTCACTGGCACTGTCGACTCCTCACAGTCTAGCACAGCTTCCCCTCGCCTTAACTGGCAGTAGATTTGGGCCTGGCCCTAGCTTCTCGCTTGATGTGTAAGACGTGGTCCTCTAGTGGGCGTCCCAGACGTCACCAGCCCAACGTCCCCTCTGCTGCAGTCTCTAGACAGGGCTCTTGGCTCTTCAATCCCGCCCGTCCTTGCCTCTGGGCACTCCACAGAAGTTGGATGGCTTCTCAGACTGTCTGCAGAATCGAAGCGAAGCTTAAATCTACTGGTATGGGCTCTCTAGGTCCGGAGCTCGCTCGAGCGCATCTCCCTTCTATGACGGCTCGTGAAGTACTGTTCCCGCCCAGGCGCCCGCTGCCCCGGGCCCTTCGCCTCATGACGTCACACCGCCCGTGGGCTCTCGTCTTTGGTCACTTCCGGCACGTGACCTCACCTGGCCAATCAGGTGCCGGGAAGCGTCAGGACGTCTTGGCGGAAACAGGATGGCTCGTCACCGTCCTGTGGTTCAAAAAGCGTAAGCTCCTTGCATTATCAAACTTAGCTGGCCACTTTACAGCCAGCTTAATCACGCTCTACGCTTTCCCACACATGAAAATGTTCCCTGAACATTTGGGAATATCTAGGCTACGGAGATATGACTCTTCTAAGCTGGGAAGGAAGAAATACAGGGGTGGACACCGACACATACCCCTCCCCTTAAAATAACAGTCATATCGAATGAGCAGCATTGGAGAGGGCAACTATGCTCTTGCTCCCTCCATTCCTGAAGTGTTACTTCTCCAGTCTGTGTCGTGGCTCGTACCACCTCGCCAGTCACTTGTGTTTCTACACTTCCAACTCGCACTGGACCGGGTGGAGTGGGCGTTCCATGAACACATATAAGGGATCCTCCTTCCATGTCCACGAGTGCGTTCCAACGACTCGTTAGCACTGCAAAGTTCAGTGCATGTAGAGCCTCCACTGCGTCGTGCACTCTGAGGTATCCTTGCACTCCCACCACGTCCTACAGGTACTCCATGCTTCCTCTCAGAATCTCCTCTTCGCCATTCTTCTCTCTTCTCGGTTCCTCTTCTCCCGTAAGTGCGCTGTCTCCTCACAGCGACACCTGTTACCTGTCCTCCATCCATCAACTTCATCTTTTCTACACTAGGCTTTTGCGATGGCCCAATGCCCCTCTGGCTAGGCCGGTGCCTACCCTGGGTATACCTGTCCCCTGCTTTATTCCAATTACCTTTCCTATACCATTCGTTCCTTCATTCCCAACGAAAATCTTCACTCCTTCATGAGATTCTCTTCCCGGTAGACGTCTTCTTCGGTTCATGGTTGGGCTCGTCCACCTCCCTGTGGTTCACCTCACCACGGTGGCTCATCTTGCACCTCCCACTATTCATCCGGCTGGCCTAAGGTGCACTGCGTCGTGGCTCCTCCACTCTGCACCTCACCGCCGTTTGCTCATGCACTGAGCTCACCCTTTTTGGTGGAGGGAGTGCGGTCTCCAGCAACTTCACCGCCCCAGGCGCTTGTACAGCTACTCCTCGCCACTTCTCCACACGCATCATTAGGCTTAACTGCAGGTCCTCGTCGGGGTTATCCACTCCTCCGATGACCTCTCTGTCTTTTCGCCTTTGTTGTTGAAACATGTTACTGTTGTAACATATCACCTCACCCAAATGAGGGTATATAAGATGAAAGCTGTTTAAATGATAGCATAGTAAAAATCTGTTTAGTGTTTGCAGGTTATAGTTGTGTGTGGGTAAACTAAAGTCTTTGAAAATGAATTAAGTTATTACGAAACGCGTTCAAGTGTCGCGTCAGACTTGAAATAAAAATGAATTTTGGAGAATTGATTTTTCAATTACCATCGACAGTGAAAAGAAACATAAGAAATATTGAGAAAATTCGTGTTAGAATTATTAATCTTACTTTTTCGGTCATATTATTAATTAATTCATGAAACTTGGCTTATTAGGCAAATCGGGCCTTGCATAGAAGGCCGAGAAGTATAAATATATATATACATATATATATATATATATATATATATATATATATATATATATATATATATATATATATATATATATATATATATATATATATATATATATATATATATATATATATATATATATATAAAAAATGTACATACAAAAGAATGGGGGTGGTAGGAAAAGATAATATTAGTGTTCAGTGAGAAACCACAAGGTCTCCTCTGAATACTTTTTATTTTCTTCTCCGAGGCTATGGGTCCCCACATTGGCACCAGAGGTGGTACCCTCACAAACTTATATATATATATATATAAATATATATATATATATATATATATATATATATATATATATATATATATATATATATATATATATATATATATATATATATATATATATATATATATACTTCTCGGCCTTCTATGCAAGGCCCGATTTGCCTAATCAGCCAAGTTTTCATGAATTAATTGTTTTTCTACTACCTAACCTACCTAACCTAACCTAACCTAACTTTTTCGGCTACCTAACCTAACCTAACCTAACTTTTTCGGCTACCTAACCTAACCTAACCTATAAAGATAGGTTAGGTTAGGTTAGGTAGGGTTGGTTAGGTTCGGTCATATATCTACGTTAATTTTAACTCCATTAAAAAAAAATTGACCTCATACATAATGAAATGGGTAACTTTATCATTTCATAAGAAAAAAATTAGAGAAAATATATTAATTCAGAAAAACTTAGGCAAATCGTGCCTTGCATAGCAGGCCAAGTACGACGTTCTGGCTACTACGTAAAACATATATATATATATATATATATATATATATATATATATATATATATATATATATATGTGTGTATATCACGAAAATAAACACGTGATTAAGAATGTGACAATGTCAGACCATGGAGGAAAAATGAAACAGGAAATGTCCTTAAGTACTTTCGTATATTAAATACATCTTCAGAAGGTCCTTCTGAAGATGTATTTAATATACGAAATTACTTAAGGAAATTTCCTGTTTCATTTTTCCTCCGTGGTCTGACATTGTCATATATATATATATATATATATATATATATATATATATATATATATATATATATATATATATATATATATATATATATATATATATATATATATATATATATATATATATATATATATAAAGCTCGAACTAGCGAACAAAGAGCGGGAACAACAAAAAGAAGCTCTCCAGATACAGGAACGAGAGGCTGCCCTAAAGCGTGTCCACCTGCAAGAACAAGCTGCATTTGAGAAAGAAGCTCTACAATGAAGAGAACGAGAGGCTGCCCTAAAGAAAGAAGATCAGGAACGTGAGGCTGCCCTACACCAAGAGAGTGAGCGAGTACAGCTTGAAGCAAGAAAACGTTACCTGGAGATGCAATGTGAGCACGATAAGAAGCAAGCTGAGAGCGTTCTAGCATATCGTCAACAAGAACTCAACTTGGAAACTACACACCACAATCAGCGCCAACAAGCTACAGCTAGTCTTCCCGTAAGTTTCAATGTCTTCCATGCAAGTAAGTTAATGCCATCATTCGTTGAGACAGAGATAGACGTGTTTTTTACCACTTTTGAGACCCTAGCAAAAAAACTTAGCTGGCCTGAAGATCAATGGTCTACCCTTCTCAGAGTGCATCTCACAGGTAGAGCTGCGGTTACTCTCAGTACCTTAGCGTCTGAGAATGACTACCAGACCCTGAAGCAAGCAGTTTTAGACGCCTACCTTCTCTCCACCGAAAGCTACAGACGAAAATTCCATGATTATCTAAAGGCAAGTACCACCACCTTTTTAGAATTTGCCAATACAAAGAAAAGATATTTCATGAAATGGCTGGAAGCAGCACATGTCTCTACATTTTCAGAACTCGTCAACCTCATTCTAGTTGAGGAATTCTTTAGACGTGCTCCCCCTTCCATCCGCTTATATTTAGCAGACACAGAAGAAACCGACTACATCAGATGTGTGAAGTCGGCTGACACCTACAGCCTCATACACCGGCTAACACCAGACCCACCTTCCAGTAAGAAGTCTTGGTATAGTTATGACAAAGTGAGTACCGATCAAGCGAGCTCCCAATTGTATTGTAAGTATTGCAAGCTCTATGGACATCTTGAATCTTGAAGGTTATCTTGAAATGATTTCGGGGCTTTTAGTGTCCCCGCGGTTCGGTCCTCGACCAGTCCTCCACCCCCAAGAAGCAGCCCGTGACAGCTGACTAACACCCAGGTACCTATTTTACTGCTAGGTAACAGGGGCATAGGGTGAAAGAAACTCTGCCCATTGTTTCTCGCCGGCGCCTGGGATCGAACCCAGGACCACAGGATCACAAGTCCAGCGTGCTGTCCGCTCGGCCGACCGGCTCCCTCCCTCGGCCGACATACCATAGATAAATGTGGGAAAGCTCAATACAAAGGCTATAGTGAAACTCCTAAACCCAAACCGACTCCTCCAAAGTCCGGTAAGCCTGTGATGAATGTTGGTGTTCCTGTTAATGATCTTTCTCTCTTCAGCAAACACCTGTGTCCTGGAACTGTCTCTGCCAACAGTACAGATTCGGAGATACGTTTCAAATTGAAGATCTTGAGGGACACAACGGCTCTTCAGTCAATAATATTGAAATCAGCTGTGCCTAACATCACCTACACCGGGAAAACCGTCCTTATCACTGACCTCACTGCTACCACTCCGTATCCATTCGCCAGAGTCCACCTGGATTGTCCTTTTGTGACCGGTGAAGTCCAAGTCGCCATCAGGGAAAAGCCTTTTCCCATGTCTGGAGTGCAACTTCTCCTGGGCAATGACTTGGCCGAAGATCTGCAACCTTCCAACCTGAACATCATGGACAAACCCCAGGTGTGTAACTCTGTAGTGGACAATCCCATCTTAAAGTATGTTCCAGCAGAGGTCCAAGAAAGTGATGAAGTTTCTCCTCCAGTTTTGGTGACCACCCGTGCACAAGCTGCACGCCTGCAACCAGCTGACTCTACTGCAACCACTGTCCCTCAAGACCCTCAGAACCAACCACCAATCCTTCACCACCTTCCCTACCCTCCACCACCTTCCCTCCCCTCCACAACCTTCCCTACCCTCCACCAACATTCCTACCCTCCACCACCTTCTCTACCCTCCCTCCACCAGCTTCCTTACCCTTCACCAACTTCCCTATCCATCTCTACCTTCCCTACCCTCCACCTCCTTGCCTACCCTTCACCAACTTCCCTACCCTCTACAACGTCCCTGCCCTCCACCACCTTCCCTACCCTCCACCACCTTTTCTACCCTTCACCACCTTACCTACCTCTCAACAACTACCCTACCCTCCACCACCTTCCCTGCCATCCATCACCTTTCCTATCCAACACAACCTACCCTACCCTCCTCAACCTTCTACCCTCCATCACCTTCCCTACCATCCACCAGCCTCCACACCCTCCACAACCTTCCCTACCCTCCACATCCTTCCCTAAATCCACAACCTTCACAACCCTCGAAAACCTATCTTACACAACCTTCTCTACCCTCCACAACCTTCCCTACCCTCCACCACCTTACCTACCCTCCACCACCTACCCTACCCTCCACAACATTCCCTAGCCTCCACAACCTTCCCTACCCTCCACCACTTTCCCTACCCTCCACCACCTTCCCTACTCCTCACCACCTTCCCTACCCTCCACAACCTTCCCTACCCTCCACCACCTTCCCTACCCTCCACCTACCCTATACTCCACCACCTACTTTACCCTCCACCACCTTCCTTACCCTCCACCACCTTCCCTACCCTCCACTACCTCCCCTACCCTCCACCAAATCCCCTACTTTCCACAACCTTCCCTACCCTCCACCACCTTCCCAACCCTCAACCACCTCCCCTACCCTCCACCACCTCCCCTATCCTTCACCACCTTCCCTACCCTCCACCACCTTCCCTATAATCCACAACTTTTCCTACCCTCCACCACCTTCCCTACCCTCACAACCTTCCCTACCCTCCATCACCTTTCCTACCCTCCACCACCTTCCCTACCCTCCACAACCCTCCCTACCCTCCACAACCTTACCAACCCTCCACCACTTTCCCAACCCTCCACCACCTTCCCTACCCTTCAAAACCTTCCCTACCCTCCTTCACCTTCCCTACCCTCCATCACCTTCCCTACCCTCCACCACCTTCCCTACCCTTCGCCAACTTCCCTACCCTCCACCAACTTCCCTACCCTCCACAACCCTCCCTACCCTCCACCACCTTACCTACCCTCCACCACTTTCCCAACCCTCCACCACCTTCCCTACCCTTCAAAACCTTCCCTACCCTCCTTCACCTTCCCTACCCTCCATCACCTTCCCTACCCTCCACCACCTTCCCTACCCTTCGCCAACTTCCCTACCCTCCACCACCTTCCCTACCCTCCACAACCCTCCCTACCCTCCACCACCTTCCCTACCCTTCAAAACCTTCCCTACCCTCCATCACCTTCCCTACACCCCACCACCTTCCCTACCCTTCGCCAACTTCCCTACCCTCCATTGCCTTCCCTACCCTCGACAACCTACCCTACCCTTTACCACCTTCCCTACCCTCTACCACCTTCCCTACCCTCCACCACCTTCCCTACCCTCCTTCACCTTCCCTACCCTCCACCACCTTCTCTACCCTCCACCACCTTTCCTACCCTCCACAACCTTCCCTACCCTCCACAACCTTCCCTACCCTCCACAACCTACCCTTCCCTCCAACACCTTCCCTACCCTCCAACACTTTCCCTACCCTCCACCACTTTCCCTACCCTCCACAACCTTCCCAACCCTCCACAACCTTACCAACCCTCCACATCCTTCCCTAACCTCCACCACCTTCCCTACCCTCCACATCCTTACCTACCATCCACTACCTTCCCTACCCTCCAAAACCTTCCCTACCCTCCACAACCTTCCCTACCCTCCACAACCTTCCATTCCCTCCACAACCTTCCATACCCTCCACCACGAACCTACCCTCCACCACCTTCCCTACCCTCCACCACCTTCCCTACCCTCCACCACCTTCACTACCCTCCACCACCTTCCCTTCCCTCCAACACCTTCCCTCTCCTCCACCACCTTCCCTACCCTCCACAACCTTCCCTACCCTTCACCACCTTCCCTGCCCCCTGCCCTCCACAACCTTCCCTACCCTCCACCATCTTCCCTACCCTCCACCACCATTCCTACCCTCCACTACCTTCTCTATCCTCCACCACCTTCCCTACCCTCCACCACCTCCCCTACCCTCCACCACCTCCCCTACCCTCCACCACCTCCCCTACCCTCCACCACCTTCCCTACCCTCCACCACCTTCCCTACCCTCCACCACCTCCCCTACCCACCACCACCTCCCCTACCCTCCACCACCTTCCCTACCCTCCACCACCTTCCCTACAATCCACAACTTTTCCTACCCTCCACCACCTGCCCTACCCTCCACAACTTTCCCTACCCTCCACCACGAACCCACTCTCCACCACCTTCCCTACCTTCCAACACCTTCCCTACCCTCCACTACGAACCTACCCTCCACCACCTTCCCCACTATCCACCATCTTCCCTACCCTCCACCACCTCCCCTACCCTCCACAACTTTTCCTACCCTCCACCACGAACCTATCCTCCAACACCTTCCCTACCCGCCACAACCTTCCCTACCCTCCACAACCTTCCCTACCCTCCATCACATTCCCTACTCTTAACCACCTTCCCTACCCTCCACCATCTTCCCTACCCTCCACTACATTACATACCCTCCACAACCTTCCCTACCCTTCACCACCTTCCCTACCCTCCACAACCTTCCCTACCCTCCATCACATTCCCTACCCTCTACCACTTTCCCTACCCTCCACCACCTCCCCTACCCTCCACCACCTCCCCTACCCTCCACCACCTTCCCTACCCTCCACCACCTTCCCTACCCTCCACAACTTTTCCTACCCTCCACCACGAACCTACCCTCCACCAACTTTCCCACTATACACCACCTTCCCTACCCTTCACCACCTCCCCTACCCTCCACAACTTTTCCTACCCTCCACCACGAACCTACCCTCCACCACCTTCCCTACCCTCCACAACTTTTCCTATCCTCCACCACGAACCTACCCTCCACCACCTTTCGTACCCTCAACAACCTTTCCTATCCCCCACCTTCTTTTCTACCCTCCACCAGCTTCCCTACCCTTCACCAACTTCCCTACCCTTCACTACCTACCCTCCCGTTAACCACCTTCCCTTCCCTCCACCACCTTTCCTTCTCTCCACTACCTTACCTACCCTTCACCCCCTTCCCTATACTCCATTACCTTCCCTATCCTCGAACACCTTCCCTACCCTCCACCACCTTCCCTACCCTCCACAACCTTACCTACCCTCCACCACCATCCCTAACCTCACAACCTTCCCTACCCTCCATCACTTTCCCTACCCTCCACCAGCTTCCCTACCCTTCACCAACTTCCCTACCCTTCACTACCTACCCTCCCGTTAACCACCTTCCCTTCCCTCCACCACCTTTCCTTCTCTCCACTACTTTACCTACCCTTCACCCCCTTCCCTATACTCCATTACCTTCCCTATCTTCGACCACCTTCCCTACCCTCCACAACCTACCCTACCCTTTACCACCTTCCCTACCCTCCAATACCTTCCCTCCACCCCACCACCTTCCCTACCCTCCACCACCTTCCCTACCCTCCACAACCTACCCTACCCTTTACCACCTTCCCTACCCTCCAATACCTTCCCTACCCTCCACCACCTTACCTACCCTCCACCACTTTCCCAACCCTCCACCACCTTCTTTACCCTTCAAAACCTTCCCTACCCTCCACCACCTTCCCTACCCTTCGCAAACATCCCTACCCTCCACCACCTTCTCTACCCTCCACCACCTTCCCTACCCTCCACCACCTCCTTACCCTCCACCACCTTCCCTACCTTCCACAACCTTCCCTAAACTCCACAACCTTCCCTACCCTCCACAACCTTCCCTACCCTCCAACACCTTCCCTACCCTCCACCACCTTCCCTCCCCTCCACAACCTTCCCTACCCTCCACCACCTTCCCTACCCTCCACAACATTCCCTACCCTCTACAACATTCCCTACCCTTCACAACCTTCCCTACCCTCCACCACCTTCCCTCCCCTCCACAACCTTCCCTAGCCTCCACAACCTTCCCTACCCTCCACCACCTTCCCTACCCTCTACAACATTCCCTACCCTTCACAACCTTCCCTACCCTCCAACACCTTCCCTACCCTCCACAACCTTCCCAACCCTCCACAATCTTAACTATCCTCCACAACCTTCCATACCCTCCACCACCTTCCCTAGCCTCCACAACCTTACCTACCCTCCAATACCTTCCCTACCCTCCACAACCTTCCCTACCCTCCATAACCTTCCCTACCCTCCACCACCTTCCCTACCCTCCACAACCTTCCCTACCCTCCACAACCTTCCCTACCCTCCACTACCATCCCTACCCTCCACAACCTTCCCTACCCTCCAACACCTTCCCTACCCTCCACAACCTTCCCTACCCTCCACCACCTTCCCTACCCTCCACCACCTTCCCTACCCTCCACCACCTTCCCTACCCTCCACCACCTTCCCTACCCTCCACCACCTTCCCTACCCTCCAACACCTTTCCTACCCTCCAACACCTTCCCTACCCTCCACCACCTTCCCTACCCTCCAACACCTTCCCTACCCTCCACCACCTTCCCTACCCTCCACCACCTTCCCTACCCTCCAACACCTTCCCTACCCGCCAAACCTTCCCTACCCTCCACAACCTTCCCTACCTTCCACAACCTTCCCTACCCTCCACCACCTTCCCTACCCTCCACAACATTCCCTACCCTTCACAACCTTCCCTAGCCTCCACAACCTTCCCTACCCTCCACCACCTTCCCTACCCTCCACAACCTTCCCTACCCTTCACAACCTTCCCTACCCTCCAACACCTTCCCTACCCTCCACCACTTTCCCTACGCTCCACAACCTTCCCAACCCTCCACAATCTTAACTATCCTCCACAACCTTCCCTACCCTCCACCACCTTCCCTACCCTCCACAACCTTACCTACCCTCCATTACCTTCCCTACCCTCCACAACCTTCCCTACCCTCCATAACCTTCCCTACCCTCCACCACCTTCCCTACCCTCTACAACCTTCCCTACCCTCCACAACCTTCCCTACCCTCCACTACCATCCCTACCCTCCACAACCTTCCCTACCCTCCACCACCTTCCCTACCCTCCACCACCTTCCCTACCCTCCACCACCTTCCCTACCCTCCAACACCTTTCCTACCCTCCAACACCTTCCCTACCCTCCACCACCTTCCCTACCCTCCAACACCTTCCCTACCCTCCACCACCTTCCCTACCCTCCACCACCTTCCCTACCCTCCAACACCTTCCCTACCCGCCAAACCTTCCCTACCCTCCACAACCTTCCCTACCTTCCACAACCTTCCCTACCCTCCACCACCTTCCCTACCCTCCACAACATTCCCTACCCTTCACAACCTTCCCTAGCCTCCACAACCTTCCCTACCCTCCACCACCTTCCCTACCCTCCACAACCTTCCCTACCCTTCACAACCTTCCCTACCCTCCAACACCTTCCCTACCCTCCACCACTTTCCCTACCCTCCACAACCTTCCCAACCCTCCACAATCTTAACTATCCTCCACAACCTTCCCTACCCTCCACCACCTTCCCTACCCTCCACAACCTTACCTACCCTCCATTACCTTCCCTACCCTCCACAACCTTCCCTACCCTCCATAACCTTCCCTACCCTCCACCACCTTCCCTACCCTCCACAACCTTCCCTACCCTCCACAACCTTCCCTACCCTCCACTACCATCCCTACCCTCCACAACCTTCCCTACCCTCCACCACCTTCCCTACCCTCCACCACCTTCCCAACCCTCCACCACCTTCCCTACCCTCCACCACCTTCCCTACCCTCCACCACCTTCCCTACCCTCCACCACCTTCCCTACCCTCCACCACCTTCCCTACCCTCCAACACCTTCCCTACCCTCCAACACCTTCCCTACCCTCCACCACCTTCCCTACCCTCCACCACCTTCCCAACCCTCCACCACCTTCCCTACCCTCCACCACCTTCCCTACCCTCCACCACCTTCCCTACCCTCCACCACCTTCCCTACCCTCCAACACCTTCCCTACCCTCCACCACCTTCCCTACCCTCCACCACCTTCCCTACCCTCCAACACCTTCCCTACCCGCCAAACCTTCCCTACCCTCCACAAACTTCCCTACCCTCCACAACCTTCCCTACCCTCCATCACATTCCCTACTCTTAACCACCTTCCCTACCCTCTATCATCTTCCCTACCCTCCACTACATTACATACCCTCCACAACCTTCCCTACCCTTCACCACCTTCCCTACCCTCCACAACCTTCCCTATCCTCCATCACATTCCCTACCCTCCACCACCTTCCCTACCCTCCACCACCTCCCCTACCCTCCACCACCTCCCTTACCCTCCACCACCTTCCCTACCCTCCACCACCTTCCCTACAATCCACAACTTTTCCTACCCTCCACCACCTTCCCTACCCTCCACAACTTTCCCTACCATCCACCACGAACCTACCCTCCACCAACTTTCCCACTATACACCACCTTCCCTACCCATCACCACCTCCCCTACCCTCCACAACTTTTCCTACCCTCCACCACGAACCTACCCTCCACCACCTTCCCTACCCTCCACAACTTTTCCTATCCTCCACCACGAACCTACCCTCCACCACCTTTCGTACCCTCAACAACCTTTCCTATCCTCCACCTTCTTTTCTACCCTCCACCAGCTTCCCTACCCTTCACCAACTTCCCTACCCTTCACTACCTACCCTCCCGTTAACCACCTTCCCTTCCCTCCACCACCTTTCCTTCTCTCCACTACCTTACCTTCCCTTCACCCCCTTCCCTATACTCCATTACCTTCCCTATCCTCGAACACTTTCCCTACCCTCCACCACCTTCCCTACCCTCCACCACCTTCCCTACCCTCCAACACCTTCCCTACCCTCCACCACCATCCCTACCCTCACAACCTTCCCTCCCCTCTGAAACCTTCCCTACCCTCCACCAAATTCCATGTCCTCCTCCACCTTCCCTACCCTCCAACACCTTCCCTACCCTCCACAACCTTCCCTACCATCCACAACCTTCCCTACCCTCCACCACTTTCCCTTCCCTCCACCACCTTCCCTTCCCTCCAACACCTTCCCTACCCTCCACCACCTTCCCTACCCTCCACCACCTTCCCTATGCTCCATCACCTTCCCTTCCCTCCATCACCTTACCTACCCTCCATCATCTTCCCTATGCTCCACCACCTTTCCTACCCTCCACCACCATCTCTACCCTCCACCACCTACCCTACCCCTCCACCACCTTCCATGCCCTCCAAAACCTTCCCTATCCTCCACAACCTTCCCTACCCTGCACCACCTTCCCTACCCTCCACCACCTTCTCTACCCTCCACAACCTTCCCTACCCTCCATCACCTTCCCTACCCCTCCACCACCTTCCCTGCCCTCCACAACCTTCCCTACCCTCCACAACCTTCCCTACCCTGCACCACCTTCCCTACCCTCCACCACTTTCTTAACCTTCCATCACCATCTCTACCCTCCACCACCTTCCCTACCCTCCACCACCTTCCCAACCCTCCACCACCTACCCTACCCTCCACCACCTTCCCTGCCCTCCACAACCTTCCCTACCCTCCACAACCTTCCCTACCCTCCATCACCTACCCTACCCTCCACCACCTTCCCAACCTTCCACCACCTACCCTACCCTCCACCACCTACCCTACTCTCCATCATCTTCCCAACCCTCCACTACCTTCCCTACCCTCCACCACCTTCCCAACCCTCCACCACCTACCCTACCCTCAACAACCTTCCCAATCCTCCACCACCTACCCTACCCTCCACCACCTTCCCTACCCTCCACTACCTTCCCTGCCCTCCACCACCTTCCCTACCCTCCACCACCTTCCCTACCCTCCACCACCTACCCTACCTTCTACCACCTTCCCTACCCTCCAAAACCTTCACAACTCATCACCAACATTCCAGTCAGTCACCGCCTTTCTTACCCGTTATCTTCCGTCTACCAGTTACCTTAACCTTGGAAGTATCTTCACTACACACTGTCTTCACTCATTAATACACATCATTAGACAAACTTACAGAGCAGATAATAATGATCTTCACGACTCTTAGTGAGGGTTGCGGGTGGTTGTACTGAGATTGGAAGTTGGTATTATTTGCCGTTTGTTGCACACGTGAGACATGGAGGTCTACCTCGACCTGCCTATGACCAGCCCCAGGTAACCACCAATCACCCTACAAAGTTTGTTGAGGTTAGTTTCAAGATGCGTTATCACGAAATGACAAATAAATTTTTTTTTTTCTCTACATAGATAAAAAGTTGAATTGTAATTAGCTTAGAAGCGCCTATTCTGACCTAACTAAATTACTTCATCTAATATATTAATTCAACGGTTGAAACTGGGAAGGAACTATATGTGACAACCTTCAGAGCAAGAGCACGTCTCTGGAAGGAAATATTGGAAGGTTCCTCAAATATGGAGGACAGCGATTCATTAAGTTCCATGTCGTTTAATGGAGATGAGGAAGTGTCTCTGCATCTCCATCGCAAGAAGCGGCAGCTCCGGCTCCTCGCTGAGGTGGGGACACGCGACCTGAAGTTCGTGGTGGACACCGGTAGCCCCGTATCCTTTATCTCCGAGAGGAAAGCAAATTTGTGTGACTTAGATATCTTTATTGATTATAATGGTCAGTCTTCGGGTGTTATAGGCGAAATTACCGATGTTCCTATAAAAGTTTTCCTGGGTTGTGGTACCGGCATTTATGTTTATCCTCCAGTCATTCTCGTACGTAAATAGCCCACATACGAAGCCGTTTTGGGATTGGATTTTTTACTCGCTTACGATTGCTCCATCATCAATGATTCAAGATATCCACGGCTTGTAATTCGGTCTTAGCAGCATCCCTCGCTTTCCACCACCAAGATAGTTGTGGAGACTCAAGTCAACGGGAAAGCAGTTGATGCTGTTGTAAACACAGCATCCCCAGTAACCCTCGTTCCAAAATTTCTTGCGGAAGAACTGGGCCTCACAAGTCAGCCGTGTCAAAAGGAAACACGTTTATCCATCGGCGATGAAAAATATGTTCCACTCGAGGTCATTCGGGATAAAGAAATTAAATTTGAAGGCTTCACTTTCTCCACACACATGTACGTTTGTGAGGGGGAGAAGAACGTCATAATAGGTGCGGATGTTACCAGATACATTGATATTACCTTCACATAAGAAAAAAATATTTTCCAGAGGAATAAAAATCACGCGGAGTCTAACCATATCAAATGTGAAGTTAAAACTAAATCTCTGAGAAAGAGTATGCAAAAGTTCTTCTCAGGGGTAAAGACTGCCTTCAGCAGGCTGGTGATTTGTGGTTGAAAAATAAACTGAAATTATCAAATGTCTTTTGACTTTTTGTTCTAAAATGCATTCTGTATTCATCCCAGTTAGCCTTAGGTAGAAAAAAAGAGAATAAAGTTTTTTTTTGTGTGTGTGTGTGTGTATACTCACCTAGTTGTGCTTGCGGGGGTTGAGCTCTGGCTCTTTAGTCCCGCCTATCACCTGTCAATCAACTGGTGTACAGATTCCTGAGCTCTGTCATATCTACATTTGAAACTGTGAAGGGAGTCAGCCTCCACCACTACACTACTTAATGCATTCCACTTGTTAATTACTCTGACACTGAAAAGGTTTTCTCTAAAACCCCTGTGGCTCATTTGGGTGCTCAGTTTCCACCTGTGCCCCCTTGTTCGCGTACCACCCGTGTTAAACAGGATTATCTTTATCTACCCTGTCAATGCCTCTGATAATTTTGTAGGTAGTGATCATGTCTCTCCTTCTTATTCTGTCTTCCAGTGTCGTGAGGTGCATTTCACGCAGCCTGTCCTCGTAACTCATGATACCTGCTTGATTGGATTCTGGGAGTTGTTCTACTCCCAAAGCCCGGCCCGAGGCCAGGCTTGACTTGTGAGAGTTTGGTCCACCAGGCTGTTGCTTGGAGCGGCCCGCAGGCCCACATACCCATCACAGCCCGGATGGTCCGGCACTCCTTGAAGAAAACAATCTAGTTTTCTCTTGAAGATGTCTACGGTTGTTCCGGCAATATTTATGATGCTCGCTGGTAGGACGTTGAACAACCGCGGACCTCTGATGTTTATACAGTGTTCTCTGATTGTGCCTATGGCACTTCTGCTCTTCACTGGTTCTATTCAACATTTTCTTCCACATCCTTCACATCCAGTACGTTGTTATTTTACTGTGCAGATTTGGGACCTGTCCCTCCAATATTTTCCATGTGTATTTGGTATCCATGTATTTGGTATCTCTCTCTTTCTCGTCTCCTTTCTAGTGAGTATATTTGGAGAGCTTTGAGACGATCCCAATAGTTTTGGTGCTTTATCTCGTCAATACGTACCGTATATGTTCAGGGTCAGTTGTGGTGTACTACTGGGGTCAGTCGTGGTGTACTACTGGGGTCAGTCATGGTGTACTACTGGGGCCAGTCGTGGTGTACTACTGGGGTCAATCGTGTTGTACTACTGGGGCCAGTCGTGGTGTACTACTGGGGTCAGTCGTGGTGTACTACTGGGGTCAGTCGTGGTGTACTACTGGGGTCAGTCGTGGTGTACTACTGGGGTTAATCGTGTTGTACTACTGGGGCCAGTCGTGGTGTACTACTGGGGCCAGTCGTGGTGTACTACTGGGGTCAGTCTTGGTGTACTACTGGGGTCAGTCGTGGTGTACTACTGGGGTCAGTCGTGGTGTACTACTGGGGCCAGTCGTGGTGTACTACTGGGGTCAGTCGTGGTGTACTACTGGGGTCAGTCGTGGTGTACTACTGGGGTTAATCGTGTTGTACTACTGGGGCCAGTCGTGGTGTACTACTGGGGTCAGTCGTGGTGTACTACTGGGGTCAGTCTTGGTGTACTACTGGGGTCAGTCGTGGTGTACTACTGGGGTCAGTCGTGGTGTACTACTGGGGTCAGTCATGGTGTACTACTGTGGTCAGTCGTGGTGTACTACTGGGGTCAGTCGTGGTGTACTACTGGGGTCAATCGTGTTGTACTACTGGGGCCAGTCGTGGTGTACTGCTGGGGTCAGTCGTGGTGTACTACTGGGGTCAGTCGTGGTGTACTACTGGGGCCAGTCGTGGTGTACTACTGGGGTCAGTCGTGGTGTACTACAGGGGTCAGTCATGGTGTACTACTGTGGTCAGTCGTGGTGTACTACTGGGGTCAGTCGTGGTGTACTATGTTATGAATCCCACTAGGATTCTGCCATTACTCTTGATTCTCATATTACTTTATTGTCTTGTTCTTTAATATAGCATCTAGTTGTATGATATAAGATTTTGTATGTTATATATATATAGTATAGCATGCAGTAGTGTGCATGAGTTACATTATATTGTGTGAGGCTTTTGGTGTTAATTTCTCATGTAGTTTCTCCGTGTGGGCGGTTGACCATATTTGGATATGGCCAGTGTGGGAACATTGTTGTCAATCGAGTGTTTATAGTTGTACATTGATTATTCCCATATTTTGGTTTCTGTATTATTGTATGGAATGTTGTACCAGTGTTTACTACTCTTTAGTTTAACAATGTTTTGATTATTAGTGCTGCGTTTTATTATTAGAT
The DNA here is from genome assembly GCF_040958095.1 of Procambarus clarkii. Classification (NCBI taxonomy): domain Eukaryota; kingdom Metazoa; phylum Arthropoda; class Malacostraca; order Decapoda; family Cambaridae; genus Procambarus; species Procambarus clarkii. The sequence continues at coordinate 8,764,087 of NC_091237.1, read as the reverse complement.
TTTCCACAGTGTTTGTGTGGACGGTTAGTTGATTTTTTGGTAGACGCTTGGCCTGCGGACCAAGGCGTGGGCAGAAGCGTGGCGGCTGCGGTCGTGAGGAGTCATGTTTTAAGTTAAGTCATTGGTCACTGTTATTTTAGCCCATATAAATGTTAATTATCTGGTTAGATGATATTGTATATATCTCTCTAATTAATCCATGTCTTGGTGATAGTGCTCATGTCTCAATAAGGAGGTTATTCTATGATTTGCATGCTGAAGAATATTTCTGGTTATTATTTATACATTTAAGTGTTGTTATCATTGTCCCCCTTAGCATAAATATATTGTTCTCCATTTTATGCAGTGATGTATATTTACCCCTAGACAGTTGTTGGCAAGGCCGATTTATTATTTTCTTTATTGCACTGCGGGGAGAAGAACCTTATTTAGTCTCAAGGGTGGTAACAAATGAGGGCCTGTGTCCGGGAGAATAAGCCTTAATTCCCTGTAATGTTGTACAATTAACAGTGCTAATTATTAATAGCAATTGCCTTCCTAGGTACTCTGTGATTATCTAGTGACACCTAATCAAGCCTGTGAAATTATCTGTTCAATCTGAGCTGCTGTGAAAACTTCTCAACGCTTCACGATTTGAGGAAAGTGTTCACTTGTGCCAGGGGCCAAGCATAATTTTCAGTGTTGTTTCAAGTGTAAGTTGTGATTATTGAGCCAACCATGGAGGATCAGGTTGCTGCGCTGGTAGATCAGCCAAATTTTGGTAAAATTAAAGACTTAAAGAAGTCTGGTTTGTTATTGCTGGCTGATAGATTGAACCTAGCTATTTCCAGTAAAATGTTGAAAGCTCAAGTGTTAAGAGTGATTGTCACACACTTGGTGGAGGAGGAGAGACTTGAAGAAGAGTGTTTGGGAGAGTTAGAAGAAGAGTCAAGTGACAAGGTGGCAATCTTAAAGTTGGAGTTGGAGACTCAATTAGAATTGGCTAGGCTGGAAGCAGACAAGCAGAGGTTGGAAGTAGACAAGCAGAGGTTGGAAGCAGACAAGCAGAGGTTGGAGTTGCAGAACCAGACAAAACACCTTGAGTTGGAGGCTCAGTTAAGACTAGCAGAGCAACAAACTAAGCAAACCGAGCAGCAGACTAGACAATTAGAAATTCAGCAGAGTATTGCTGAAAATAATAACAGGTTAGAACAGCAGAGAATTGCAGCAGGGCAAGGTAACACTAGTAATAATCCAGAGTACAAATAGTTCTTCCAAGTACAGTAAACATGTAGAATTACCTAAGTTTAATGAAGAAGATCCAGAAATATTTTTCTTGCATTTTAAGAAACTAGCAGTCAGCATGAACTGGCCTGTCGATCAATGGGTTAGCATATTACAAGGACAATTTAAGGGTAAAGCTCAAGAGGTATTTGCATCTTTGCCGGCTGAGAATTCTTTCGATTTTAAATTTGTTCAGCAGAGTATTTTGAATGCTTACCAGCAGATCCCAGAGGCACATAGAATCAAATTCAGAAGTTTAAAAAGAGCACATGACCAGACTATTTCTGACTTTGTAAGAGTAAAATTAAATCACTTTGACAGATGGATTAAAGCACTTAATATTACAGAGTTTGAGACTTTAAGAGACCTCATAGTAACTGAGGAAGTAGTGGGATGTCTACCAGAGAAATTAGCTTTATTTATGGCTGAAAATAAACAAACCACTGATCTTATCAAATTAGCCAAGCTAGCTGATGAACATGAACTACTTACTAAAGTACCTTTCAGAGCACCAATTAACCATTTTAATGTTAAAACTAATCATTATGCTCATAAAAATCATGTTTTCCAGACTCGACCAGCTACTTCACCTTCTCCCCTTAACCCTTCTCCTGTAAAGCCTAAATCTGAGGAACAGACAGGGTTGTCAACCTCAAGTAATGTAGTGATTAAGCCTGCAGTGGGTTCGGCTGTTCCGACCACTAGCAGGTATTGCACGCATTGCAGGAGAAGAGGTCATGTGGTAAATTCATGTTATGCTTTGCACCCAGAGTTAAGACCAACTGGTCTCATTTATTGTAGAGGTGTGCAAAATAAATTAACTAAGGAACATGTAACTGTAAACCCCAATTAGGTGAAACAGTATTCTCCATATATGTCTTCAGGTGAAGTTTTGTGAGTTAATGGGAAATGGAAGCCAGTGGTTCTTCTTCGTGATACTGGTGCTTCCCAAACCTTAATTTCTGCCAGTATACTCTCTAATGTTGAAAAGAGAGATACTAGGAAGTCTGTAGTTCTTCAGAGTGTTGCAGGATGTAAAACTGTACCTCTGATAGATGTTCTTTAAGATCCACCATTACTCCAAGTGTATGCACTGTGGGTGTTAGTACCCAGTTGCCCTTCCCAGGTGTGGCCCCCTCCCCGCTCAGCTCGTTGTCGCCGTGTGGGGGCTTCGTGGGCGGCTGCTGGAGTGTGATGCTCCTTAGGACAGTCCTCTGTCCTTTTCTAGCCTTGTGCTCCTGCTGCCGTCCTCTCCAATTCTGCTGGGCACCTTTTCCTTTTCCTTCTGTTTCGTTTTTCTCCCCCCTCTTCTCCTATCTGCTTGCCGTTTCCTGCCGACCTTTTGCTCGTTCTGGTTCTTCCATGGACTTCTTCTATTTTGACGCCCGGGTGCTTGAGGAGGCATACTCATGCACCCGTAGAACTGCAGTACCCGACGTCGAGAGCGAGGGGACCCTTTTATTGTCAATCCCCACTTCGTCACTGAACCCGATCTCGACGGTCTGTCGGTTTCTTAAGGTGGCGTTTGTGGGGCGTATACTCGCGACGCACCCCTAGGAGGCCCCGACAAGATCGGCGATAGCTTCTTGTTGGGTGTCCTGCCTCTAATTGTGGCTCCATGGTGGGTGTGGGGGCTCATTCGTGAGTGAATTCTTAATTTTGTCAAGATGATAACCCCTGTTTCGGCTGCTTCTGGCTTACCTTTTCAGGCTCGTGGGGTGGGCGACCAAGCCCCCGAGTCGGTCCGTATTGGAAGACCGGGCTCTGTAGCCTCCGCTGCATTGGGCCCCGACCTTGCTCCTCCTTTGGCCTCTCTGACTCCTTCCCCTGGCTCCCCTCCCTCCTCTGTGGTTGGGTCGAGCCCCAAGCCCCCAGTGGTGACTACCTCGTCCCCTGGCGCGGCTCCTTCTCTAGTTGTAACTACTGCGCCTTTTAACCCCTCTCTCTCTGGGGGTTCTCACCGCCGTTCTCGTCACGGCCGCCCTCGCTCGATTCCTTCCAGTTCTGCTACCTATCAAGCCTTGTTTGGTCCCGCTTCGTGGGCCAAATATTTTGATCTCCTCCCTCTTGATTCTGCGCCTCCTGACGATTTCTCCCTTCATCGACATCTCATTGATTCCGTGGATGCCTCCATTACTTTCAACCCCACTCGTCTCGGTACACGTGTCGTTGCTGCTCCTTCTCAGGATGCTGCTTCCCGCTTGGCTGCCTTATCCTGCCTTGGCGAGACCCCCGTTCGGGTCTCGAAGAACGCTCAATTGAATGCCAGTGTTGGCACTATTTTGCTCCCGCCCCATGTTGCAACCGGTGTTCGGGACCTGCGCGACTGCCACGACGATATTCGCCATATCCTCGCTGCCCAGGGCCATTCTATTCTCCAGGTGGACACGTTTACTCGTCCCCCTCGTGGTAGTCGCCGTCAACCCCTCCGGGTTGTGAAGATTACCTTTGATGGTAGGACCCTTCCACCCTCTGTCATTCTTGCTGGTGCTAGGTGCTCTGTCCAGGAGTACATTCCTTCTCCTCGGCTCTGCAACAAGTGCTGGAGGTTTGGGCATGGTGCCCTCCGCTGCTCCGGGACTGTCTCTCTCTGTCCTTTGTGTGGTGGCGAAGGTCACTCTAAGTCGGAGTGCACTTCTCCCCAGGCTCGTTGCCTCAACTGCGGTGAGGCCCATCCTACCTTCTCCCGTGCGTGTGTCCATTACAAGCTTGAGGCAGCCGTCCTCAACCTGAAGCACCGGGAGCGTTTATCTTTTCCTGAGGCGAGGCGCCAGGTTCGCCGGCTCCCGCCTTATGCTAATATCTCTTATGCTCGCGTGTTGCGCTCTTCCTCTCCTCGTCCTTCCCGCCTTCCTCAGACTCACAACCGTTTCCGGGCCTTGGACCCTGATGCGCCCACTGCCCCCCTCCTCTGTTCCTTTGGGTTCTCTCCCGAAGAATCCTCCTCCTGGTCCTCTGTCTGGGGTTCCCCTTCCTTCTACCCGGTCTGTCGTGTCTTCTGTGTCTTCTTCCTCGTCCCCCTCCGATCCTCCTTCCCATCCTCTTCCTCCATCTATTGGCTCTCCCCACCGCCTGTCGGTGCGGGCGGATGTCCATCGCTCTCCTAACGGCCGTCGTGTGTGCTCTCGTTCGGCTTCTCCTGTTGAGACACTGGAATCCGTTGCCCGGTACGTAGTTGCTGGGACACCGGTCTCTTTAAGTCAGAAGCGTAAGCCTGGCTCCTCTCCTTCCTCTTCCCCGGCGGGTAAGAAGGCTTCGCTTTCTTCCTCAGCTCCTCCTTCTGGCTCTGTTGCTCCTTCCCCTCCCGTTTCAGTGCTTGCGCCCCCTGTTCCTGCTATGGAGGTTTCTTTGGCCCCTGCTTCCCTTTCGGTTGCTGCTCTTGCTGGGGTGCGCTCCCCTCTTTCTACTCCCCCTCCTCCTGCTGCTGTCCTTGACGGCTCCTCTCCGTTGCCTCCTCCTCTTCCTCCTCCTCCTCCAGACCCTGCCCGCCCACCTCTGCTCTGTTCTCCCGTTTCCTTCCCTCCGTCTTTGCTCAGTTTACCCATGCCCCCTAACCCTGACTTTGCTGACCCTGATCCCGACCCTGATATTCTTTAACGTGCTCTGTTGGTCTTTCGCCTTTGTTTCTTCCTTGTTCTCTGTTTTTGTCCTTTCTCTTCTCGTCGTTGTCCATTCTTCAATGGAACGTTCGAGGTTATTACGCCAATTTCCTCGAACTCCAACTTCTGATTTCGCGGTTTTCGCCCCTTTGTGTCTGTCTCCAGGAGCCCATGCTTGGTGCTCGTCCTGGTCGTTTTCGTGGCTATTCCTTTCTCTCCCCCCCCCCAGCCATTGCTGGGGCTTCTAATTCTTCTGCTCTTTTGATTCGGGCTGATGTTCCCTTTGTTCCTTTACTTTTTCCTTCGCCTCTCCATTGTTCTGCTGCTCGTATCTTTGTGGGGAAATGGTACACAGTTTGTTCCATTTATCTCCCCCCGAGTGTCCCGCTCTCTCTTCCTGATTTGAAACACCTCCTGGACTCCTTGCCGGAGCCTGTGCTCCTGCTGGGTGACTTCAATTGTCGTCATTCTCTTTGGGGTGACGTTCTGACGAATACCCGGGGTCGCCTCCTTGAGCCGTTTCTCCTCTCTTCTTCCCTGTCTCTTCTGAATTCTGGTGAGCCCACTCATTGAGACTCTCGGACTCGCACCCTTTCTTGTCTTGATCTTTCTCTCTGCTCTTCTTCTCTTTACTTAGATTTCACGTGGCAGGTTCTTGATGACCTCCATGGAAGTGATCATTTCCCCATCCTTGTTTCCTTTTTCTCTTTTCGCCCTTCCCTCTCTTTCCCTAGGTGGCAGTTTGCTAAGGCAGACTGGACCCTATTTACCCTCAGTGCTGCTCTCCCTGACCTCTCCCTTCTGCCTCTCTCTCGCGCTCTCCTCCTTTTTCATGACACTGTCTTCAACGCTGCCCTCCGCTCTATTCCTCGCTCTTCCTCTCGGGGTCCACGGAAGTGCGTTCCCTGGTGGAATGCGGACTGTGCTCGGGCTGTCCGCTGTAAGCGTGCAGCCTGGAAGAGGCACCGCCGTAGGCAGACGACCGATTCTTTTCTTTTCTTTCGGAAAGCGAGTGCGGTGGCCCGTAGGGCCATCCGTACGGCTAAACGTGAATGTTGGGCATCTTATGTCTCCTCAATTACGTCCGAGACCCCTCTGGCCCAGATCTGGAAGCGTATCCGCAAGATAGCGGGTAAGTTCGTTCCCGATGTTTCACCGGTCCTTCACCTCCATGATACTCTTGTGGCGGACCCGTTGCAGGTCGCTTCCGAACTGGGTTCCCATTTTTCTTCTGTTAGCTCTGGTCTTCATCTTCCCCAATCTTTCCTTCTTCGTAAACCTGTCCTTGAGTCTCGTCCTTTAGATTTCTGCACTCATCTTCAGCTTCCCTATAATGATCCCTTCTCTCTCTCTGAACTTCGTTCTGCCCTGGCCCTCTGCGGTTCTACGGCGGCGGGCTCCGATGGTATTCATTATGAGATGCTTCGCCATCTCCCTCCGGGCACGTCTCAGTATTTACTGAGTCTGTATAATCGGATCTGGGAGTCGTCGTCAGTCCCTGAGGACTGGCTCGATGCCGTTGTCCTCCCTGTTCGCAAACCGGGGTCTCTGGGTACTTCCCCTAAGGACTTTCGCCCTATTGCTCTCACAAGTTGTGTCTGCAAACTCTTTGAACGTATGGTTAACGTTCGTCTGATGTGGTTCCTGGAACACCATCACCTCCTCTCCCCTTCTCAATTTGGTTTCCGCAAGTGCCGCAGCACGACAGATGTCCTGGTGAACTTGGAGGTCTATATTCGTACTGCTTTTGCTGCGAAGACCTCCGTTGTTGCCGTCCTTTTTGACCTGGAAAAGGCTTACGACACCACTTGGCGTTATCATATCCTCTCTCAACTTCATTCTTTTGGCCTTCGTGGTCATCTCCCTCTCTTTCTCCGCAGCTTCCTCTCTCGTCGTTCCTTTCGGGTGCGCCTTGGTACCGCTCTCTCTCCCTCTTTTCAGCAATACGAAGGTGTGCCCCAGGGTAGTGTTCTGAGCACTACTCTTTTTCTTGTTGCCCTCAATGGTCTTCTTTCCTCTCTTCCTTCTGGTGTCTTCTCCGCTCTCTATGTCGATGATCTTACCCTTTGTTGTCAGGGTGATGATTCGCCTCTCCTTCAACGCCGGCTTCAACTTGCAATTGATGCCGTGTCGTCTTGGGCCACAGGTCATGGCTTCAAGTTCTCTACTTCTAAGACTTGTGCCATGACTTTTACGCGGAAACGGGTTGTTCTTCGTCCCTCTTTGTCGCTTTATGGTCATCCCCTTGAATACAAAGATTCCGCGAAGCTTTTGGGGTTATTCCTTGACACTCGTTTGTCTTGGTCTCCCCATATCTCTTACCTCCGTGTTGAGTGCTCTAAGGCCCTTACCCTCCTTCAGGTCTTGTCCCATACTTCTTGGGGGGCAGATAGGCGCACTCTCCTTGCTTTACATTCCTCTCTCGTCCTGTCTAAGCTCGATTATGGTTGCCCTGCTTACTCGTCTGCTTCTCCTTCTACTCTTCGCCGTCTTGATGCTTTGCACCATACTGGGTTGCGCCTCAGTTCTGGTGCCTTTCGTTCGACTCCCATCCTTAGCTTGTATGTTGACACTGGCTTCCTGTCTCTCCAGGACCGCCGTGATCGCTACTGTCTTCGCTATCTTGCGCGGTCCTTGCAACATCCTTCCTCTCGCCTCTGTCGTGCTTTAACTTTTACCCCTCCTGCGGTTCCTGTTCCTCTTCACCACCTCCCTCTTTCTGTCCGGTTATCTCGCCTACAGGATTCTCTCTCCGTTCATATTTCTGATGTTTCTCCTCGTGTTGTTCCTTCTTTGCCCCCGTGGAGGGTCCCTCTTCCGCGGTTTTGTACTTCCTTGACCCGTATCACTAAAGCTTTTACCCCTCCTGCGGTTCTAAAACGCCTTTTCCTCGAGCACTTTTCTTCTCACTCCCGCTCCGTTTCTGTCTTCACCGATGGGTCTAAGTCAGCGGATGGTGTTGGCTACTCTGTTGTTTTTGCTGATCGCACTTATATGTGTCGCTTGCCTCCGGAGACTAGCATCTTTACAGCAGAACTTTATGCTATTCTCTATGCTCTTCGTCTCCTGCTTTCTCGTTGTCAGTCCTCCTTTGTGGTTGTTGTTGACTCTCGTAGTGCCCTCATGGCTCTCGGGTCCTTTAATCCGGTTCATCCAGTAGTTGTCGAGATCCAGCATTGGCTGTTTCTCGTTCACAGTAAATTTAAGTCGGTTGAGTTTTGTTGGGTTCCCAGCCATATTGGTGTGTCTTTAAATGAGCGTGCGGATGCTGCCGCTAAGGAAGCTGTCCGCTCTTGTCCCATCTCTCGTAAAGGCATTCCGTATTCCGACTTTTACCCAGTTATCCATTCCTCAGTTCTTACCCGTTGGCAGGCTTCTTGGTTGTCTGTTACTGGTAACAAGCTACGTACTCTTAAATGTTGTGTTTCCTCGTGGCCGTCCTCCTTCCACCGTAACCGGCGGTGGGAAACAGCTCTGGCGAGGTTGCGTATTGGCCATACTCGCTTAACCCATGGTCACTTGATGGAGCGCCGCCCTGCTCCTTATTGTCCTGGTTGCATTGTCCCTCTTACGGTCGTGCATGTCCTTCTTGAATGTCCTGACTTCCAGGACGAGCGTGTGTCTTGCTTTCCGACCGCCCCTCGCGGTCACCTGTCCCTCGATAGAATTCTTGGTGACTCGGATACTTTTGATATCGTTCGCCTTATGCGTTTTTGTTCTCGTATTGGCATCCTTGGTGATATTTAGCGCCCTCTGATTATTTTGCGTATTTGATGGTGCTACATAGCCTTCCCGGTTTGGTGCCTTCTTTTGATAATTACTTACTTACTTCCCAGGTGTGGATGTTATATTGGGAAATGATGTGGCCATAAATCATGTTGTGGGTAAGATTGATCCCCGTTTGTGTAAACAGCCAGTTGCAGACCATGTTTATTCTGCCTGTGCTGAAGTTAGTTCTATGAATGAACCTGTTGTAGAAGATGGTTTTGTCCATTCTACCTGTGCTGATGTCAGTACTAATATAAATCCAGTTGTCAGTTCTGATGTTGTTACTCAAGCATTTGTTCCAGTAACCAGTACCCCTTCAGTGGAGAAGTGGGATGTGGTTGTTCCAGATTCCTGTGTGGCCGATTTAGTTGTTGAGAGTAAGCCTGATACTATGACTCTGCTTTATTCCAATAAATTGGGAAAGGATGTCCATGTACCATTGTCTTGCCCGCTCACTACGAACGTTGTGCCAGGAGTTGAGAGAAACTTAAAAGCCACGACTCTGTATTCCAGCCAAGTGAATGGTTTAGGACAAGATGTCGGGTTGGCAGAAGTATTCCCGCTCACTCCAAGTTTAGAATCAGTTGTCGAGAGTAAGTCTGTTGTAGAGGCCCCGCCTCACCCTAGTCAAGGTGATATAATAGGGGAGGAGGTCAAACTACCTGTTACTTGCCCGCTCGTTTCAGATTCCCTTAATTTATGTGCATTGAGTAGAACTGACCCTAAGATTTCAGAGAGAAGCAAGGAGACAGTCTGTACTGTAGATCCAGTTTTGGAGAGTGTGGGAAAGCAGCCAGAGGATCAGCTTCTGTTGAGTAGATGGAGACCCAGTGAGCCTCCCTCTTCAGTTGTCTGTGAGGATGTGACCCAGCTTGGTAGTGATATTATTGATTGTGAGCAGACAGTACTCCGAGCCGCTCCAGAAGTCATGGGAGGAAATTGTGGTAAAACAATTAAGAGTGGTAAAGTAGCATTTGGATCTAAGTTGCGGAGATTTGTGGGTTGTGATTCTTATTCCATGTGGAGTAAGTATTTCTCATTGGGTACATTGAGTCAGTGTGTGTAGGATGTTGAAATCTACTTTTATTCTGCAGGAGCCATTTTCTTGTGAAGTAATGGACTGTGGGACATCTTTGTCCAGCCTTGTGGTTGAGCAGAGAGAGTTTACTCAAGTAGGTTGTGCAACCAGTAGTTCTGAGGAAGTGGTGAGTTATACTAGAGCAGTATCTCTATATTCAGATCCAGGTAATTTTGATGCACGAGTGATAAAAGTGTATGTTCCACTCAAGTGTGGTGTTGACTTTCAGAGTCATATTGTGGGTGAAGGATTAAATCATACTGGGGAGCAGATGTTTGAGGCTCCAGGTGTGTATTTCAAGTTGGGGGATAAGGTTATCCTACCTAGTGTTAATCATTGTGAAGGGTTTCAGATTGTCCTTGGGTGTTTCCCAGGTAATCTGCTGTGCATCTTCAAGATGTTAAGACCCTTAAACCTCTTGGTTGATTGTTTGTCATCAGACGTAAATCACTTGGGAAGTGATGGTGAGGGTTGTCAAGTTTTCGGCATGTTTTACTTAGTCTTTTGGAAGACTAGAAGGTTGATGATAGTGTGTGTTGTGTTCAAGTTCACCATCAGGAGGTGTGAACTTGTCTTGAGAGTTATGATTGAGATATGGTGCCTAGGCATATGCCTGTTTTCTTTCACTGATCGTTATGACAGAGTTATGAAGCAATTGATTTCTGGGTTCCTTATGGATCATCTGAGTCAGTTCGATCAGGTAGTCTTTGCACTTATCTTGGGTTGTATTTCTTGGTTTGAAGGTCAAAGGTTTGCTAAGTCGGTGTCTTGTGTTTCGGAAGGTTCTATGAATGGGAAAGTTTTATACATAATTGTGAGGTTTAATGCTAATTTCTCTAATTTTAGTATCCATTGGGCGAGAGTATGTGTTCCACAGAGGATCAAGAGGGATGAAGAGCAGATGTCTGTGTCAGAGCATACCCAGGAGAAGTCCCAAATCTACTCAACATCCAGTCAGCTTCAATTAAGCAGTTCAGCTCCAGAAAAAGGGAGTAATGGGAAAGGGAGTCTGTCTTGGAAAATGTCACCATATAGAAAATGGATCAATTGGAAATATGGGACTGATCTCAGAGAAATAGTAGCAACAGATAGAAAGATAAATTGCCGTGATAACTGTGTGAAAGCAGCTACCTTTCTTGACAATTCTAATAATGATAATGTTGTAGATAAGAGTGTGAAATATGATCTGAAACTAAGTGATATAAATGAGATAGTACCCTGGAGAGATAAATTTGCATACTCAGTGAAACCTATGTAGTGTTTCTATTCATAAGATGTATGAAATTTTTGTATTTTTTTTACTGTGTGAGATTTCATTGCTTTGTACTTGAATTTTAGTCGAAGCATTTTCATGTTTTATTTTCATGTTATCTTACACGTTATATTTCATGCAGTCAAAAAAATGAAATCAACCTTCAGTTAATTTCATTTTTTTCTTAGGGGACGGGAGGGATGTTACGAATCCCACTAGGATTCTGCCATTACTCTTGATTCTCATATTACTTTATTGTCTTGTTCTTTAACATAGCATCTAGTTGTATGATATAAGATTTTGTATGTTATATATATATAGTATAGCATGCAGTAGTGTGCATGAGTTACATTATATTGTGTGAGGCTTTTGGTGTTAATTTCTCATGTAGTTTCTCCGTGTGGGCGGTTGACCATATTTGGATATGGCCAGTGTGGGAACATTGTTGTCAATCGAGTGTTTATAGTTGTACATTGATTATTCCCATATTTTGGTTTCTGTATTATTGTATGGAATGTTGTACCAGTGTTTACTACTCTTTAGTTTAACAATGTTTTGATTATTAGTGCTGCGTTATATTATTAGATTTTCCACAATGTTTGTGTGGACGGTTAGTTGATTTTTTGGTAGACGCTTGGCCTGCGGACCAAGGCGTGGGCAGAAGCGTGGCGGCTGCGGTCGTGAGGAGTCATGGTTTAAGTTAAGTCATTGGTCACTGTTATTTTAGCCCATATAAATGTTAATTATCTGGTTAGATGATATTGTATATATCTCTCTAATTAATCCATGTCTTAGTGATAGTGCTCATGTCTCAATAAGGAGGTTATTCTATGATTTGCATGCTGAAGAATATTTCTGGTTATTATTTATACATTTAAGTGTTGTTATCATTGTCCCCCTTAGCATAAATATATTGTTCTCCATTTTATGCAGTGATGTATATTTACCCCTAGACAGTTGTTGGCAAGGCCGATTTATTATTTTCTTTATTGCACTGCGGGGAGAAGAACCTTGTTTAGTCTCAAGGGTGGTAACATACTACTGGGGTCAGTCGTGGTGTACTACTGGGGTCAGTCATGGTGTACTACTGTGGTCAGTCGTGGTGTACTACTGGGGTCAGTCGTGGTGTACTACTGGGGTCAATCGTGTTGTACTACTGGGGCCAGTCGTGGTGTACTACTGGGGCCAGTCGTGGTGTACTACTGGGGCCAGTCGTGGTGTACTACTGGGGCCAGTCGTGGTGTACTACTGGGGTCAGTCGTGGTGTACTACTGGGGTCAGTCGTGGTGTACTACTGGGGTCAATCGTGGTGTACTACTGGGGTCAATCGTGGTGTACTACTGGGGTCAGTCGTGGTGTACTACTGGGGGTCAGTCGTGGTGTACTACTGGGGTCAATCGTGGTGTACTACTGGGGTCAATCGTGGTGTACTACTGGGGCCAGTCGTGGTGTACTACTGGGGCCAGTCTTGGTGTACTACTGGGGTCAGTCGTGGTGTACTACTGGGGCCAGTTGTGGTGTACTACTGGGGTCAGTCGTGGTGTACTACTGGGGTCAGTCATGGTGTACTACTGGGGTCAATCGTGGTGTACTACTGGGGTCAATCGTGGTGTACTACTGGGGTCAATCGTGGTGTACTACTGGGGTCAATCGTGGTGTACTACTGGGGCCAGTCGTGGTGTACTACTGGGGTCAGTCTTGGTGTACTACTGGGGTCAGTCGTGGTGTACTACTGGGGCCAGTCGTGGTGTACTACTGTCCAGTCGTGGTGTACTACTGGGGCCAGTCGTGGTGTACTACTGTCCAGTCGTGGTGTACAACTGGGGCCAGTCGTGGTGTACTACTGTCCAGTCGTGGTGTACTACTGGGGCCAGTCGTGGTGTACTACTGGGGCCAGTCGTGGTGTACTACTGGGGCCAGTCGTGGTGTACTACTGGGGCCAGTCGTGGTGTACTACTGGGGCCAGTCGTGGTGTACTACTGGGGCCAGTCGTGGTGTACTACTGTCCAGTCGTGGTGTACAACTGGGGCCAGTCGTGGTGTACAACTGGGGCCAGTCGTGGTGTACTACTGTCCAGTCGTGGAGTACTACTGTCCAGTCGTGGTGTACTACTGTCCAGTCATGGTGTACTACTGGGGCCAGTCTTGAGTGATGGATGTGAGGGAGTGTGGCATTGAGGGAGTGTGGCATTGAGGCAGTGTGAGGGAGTGTGGCATTGTGGTATGAGGAAGTGTTGCATGGGGCGGCGTGGCGTCCCCTCCTTCCACTTTATACTCGCTAATCTCCTCCTTTCTCGTATTCATACGGTATGCAACATTTTTGCCCTCTTCAATTTAGCTTTCTTTGACAAGAAAGGCATCGTGAATACAAACGTTGAAAGGGCGAATAAACCACGGGATACACGCGATGAGGCGCGTCGCAACCCTTCCTCTCTCTATGACAGTCAGTCACTGAGGTGGTGGCGAGGTGAGCTATGAAGAGTTGCCACCGAGCAAAAGTTCTCTTTCTATATGTGTATTTTTTCAATCTTTTTTGCATAAAATCCGATTCAGGTGGGAAAGCAATCAGGTGAGATCACTATAACGTGCTGCATTCGTTGACTATGGGTTGCACCACGCCCGGATTTATTTGTAAAAATAATTGTATGACATCTCTTTGTTATCATATTTGGGCTATAATGTCATGTCCCCTCAGTTGAATCTATCCACAAATTGTGGTATCTCGATACAAGAGGAATACTTCCCGAACAGCCAAGCCCAGATAATACATGTGCATACAAATAGTATTTACATACTGTACTGAATAAAGATTGGCAATATTGTATGAGGTTACCATGGAAAATATAGCATAAAACCTTTCCTACAAATATGACATGGCTTATAGCCAATTTAATTCACAAATAACAAAGCTAAAATGAAACCAGAGCACTTAAAGCTACTTCACGAGGTTATTACACAAGAACTACAGCATAATTTCATAGAAGTCGTGAAACATGACAATAGTAGATTTGAGCATTATTTGTCACCTATATGTAACAAATAATGAACAGTAATGCCCGTTATGAGCGAGTCGAAAAATACTCCTTTACAGATTGTTTTCAACTGTAGTTGTAAAGCTGGATCACAAGCAACAAGTCTTGATGACTGCCTGCACACTGTGCCAAGTCTGACACAAAGGTTGTGTGACATTATTAAAATTCAGAGTAAACAGATTTGCCTGTATGGCTGACATAAGCAGAGCTTTTATTAGAGTTGGCTTACAGGAGAAAGATACAGACTTTACAAAGTTCTTGGTGGTTTAGAACCCAGAAGATGAAAATAGTAATATTGTGACTTACTGATTTTCGTCTATTCTCTTTGTAGAATTAAATCCACACTAGACTGAAATCAACCAAAATCTACATCTAGATATTTTTCAGAGGACAGTTAATTGTGAAGCTAAACTGTTGCAAATATATCAAGAGGCCAACCAGAAACTAAATAGAGCTAATATGCCACTACAGTCATGGACCTCAAATAATAAAACCTTAAATTAGCAAATTCAGAGAGAGAATACCCTAATTATATCGCATCTCAATGTCACACGGCATTGGGTATTGGATGGGACATCAACTCTGATACTTTATCAATCAAATCTGTACCAGTAAACCCTTGCACTGTTACAAAAAGGTACTCGCTTTCTTATTTCAGCGAAGTATTTGATCCACGTGGTCTGTTAAGTCCTGTAACAATCAAACGGCATAGGCTGGTACGAGAAGCCTGGAAGTACAAAGGTTGGTTGGGATGGTCCGTTGCCTCTCCATTGTGTCCCCCCCAAAAAAATTGTCCCATATCACCAAAAAACTTGGATGCAAGTAGCACAGGAACAGGCCTTAGTTGAACAGATAATTTTTCCGAAGCAAGTAGTTGAGTAAGATATGAAAATGACATGCATTTATTTTGTAGTCACAGACCCCTCAGCTAGAACTTTCAGAGCTTGTGATTATTTTGTCACACCACACCAATCATATTTAATCACTTCCGAGGCAAAAGTTGCTCTATTAAAGAAAAGGACTTAACGCCAGATGGAACTAGCAGCACTGCATACAGGCATTCACTTAACAGTGCACACAAAGCAAACCCTGTGTACCATAAATATCATAAATTTTATTATAAGTTCTGACAATGAAGCAGTCTTACAATGGATCAATTATATCAAACGAACCCCATATGTAAGCAACCGATTTGCAGAAATTTAAGAAATTTCTGCACGATTTTAAGTGTTGCATGTACGCACAAAGGATAATCCGGCCAGTCTATTATCAAGAGACATGATGTTTAAACAGTTCAAAAGGGCTGATATTAGGCTTCATGGTCCTGGTGGTTGGTTATCAAGAGTTTGCTAGAACATGAGCCACATTGTGATAGAGTCCATGACTACCTCCGAGGAACACGTTCAAGCATCGGTTATTCACTATTCATTTCTCATCACTGACAAAATTAATAAAAGTTACACAAATTGTGTTTCTTTTTCTCTGGAAAATGGGTGTAAAATACACCTTTTCAGGAGCACTTATCTATTGGGTAAGACAAGCTCAAGGGAAACTTATGGGAAAGATTATGAAAATCTCCCTCATTAGTTGACAAAATTTAGGTCTATGTATAGACAAGATAAATACAGTCTCCTTCATTATGAAGGCAGACTGAAACATGCAAATATTAGTCTAGATACGGGGCATCCATGGCTTTGGCCAAAGAACCATTGGATCACTAAGTTGAATGTGCTACCTACAAATCAACTAATCACCAAAATGGTGGAGTGTTAGATACTCTAACACAACTCAGATAACAGTACTGGATTCCTCAGTTAAAGGCATTCTCGAAAATTGTATAATATACAGAAGGAACGATGGACGAGTTTGCCCATACCCAGGTCCACCCCTGCTCCCTAAAGAGACAATAGTGCATCTATGCTCTTTCGAAACGACAGGAGTAGACTATACAGGAGCTATCTATCTTATACGTTTCCTATCAAATAAGCATCTTATCAAAGCGTATAACTGTCTAATCACCTGTTCCACAATCTGGTAAATTTATCAAGAAGTAACACTTAATATGACTGCTCAGTCATTTATCCAGGCTTTCTGTAGATTCGCAGCACGCCGATCATGCGCTAAACAGATGATTTCAGATAATGGGGTTAAAGTGATGGCTGGAGAAACATGACTACAGGAACTCTGTTCCAATCCTGCTTTCTGTTCAGTGGAACAGACCCACTGCAGATGAAGATTTATCCCTCTTAGAGCTTCAGGTCACCGAGGTTTTAGTGAAAACTTGATAGGTATGGCGAAGAAGGCTTTGAGAAGGCTTTGAGAATATCTACATTGATATTTAAAAAAAAATAAACTTTTCTTTGTTCCAGTCAGGAGTCATGGATATAGAAATGAATACTTCCAAAATGTGTTTGATTAAAATGAGATTTTCAGAGAACTAGACACAATACGATTTTCTAGGCATCTCTGTGTGCCGGAATCACAACAGATATATGGAAAACGCAAACATAGTTCCCTTCAACAGAAATGGGAGAAGAGAAGACTGTCACGAGTGGTGAGGTGATACTGTGATTCTTGTTGTGGTAGACTTGAAGTGAATACAGCATGATGCTGTTCTCCTGGGCGGCCTCATTACTTACAAACATACCACACTGCACACCCTCCACGTAGGGAAAATCAAGGCCCGGCCCCCAGGAAAGGAATCCCACAATTTAATTGTCATACGTTATTACAGCCCCCTCAACACTGTGCACAAGAAATAAAGTCTTTTTCTTTACAATTTAATCGTCACAGTACCCATTAAAAACCTGGCACTACCTATCGGCATTTACATTAATGTTCAGTACCAGGCTTTTGGAAGAGAAACCAGCTCACAAACAAGATATTCAGCCAGGTCCAAAACCTCTTAACACTTGAAAATGTCCCTCACTCCCACAATACATCAAAGAACCTCTACAATCTTATTACAACCTTCTCATTTTTACTCTACTCACACCTCTACCAAGACATTCTAGCCCCAAAATCCCTCGTATCAAACCCACTCCAACTTTCCACCTACCAATATTCAAAACACCCTCTCAATGCACCCTTCTCCCAGAGGGCACAATGGGCCACCGAGACACCTGGCTAAATCTTGGTGGGCCAGTGGATTTGAGGGCCTGGGCAGGTGGGCCTGGGCCGGTGGGCCTGGGCGGTGGGGTCTAGGCCAGTTGGCCTGAGCCGGTGGGCCTGGGCGGTGGGGTCTAGGCCAGTTGGCCTGAGCCGGTGGGCCTGGGCGGTGGGGTCTAGGCCAGTTGGCCTGAGCCGGTGGGTCTGGGCCGGTGGGTCAGGGCGGGTGGGCCTGAGCCGGTGGGCCTGGGCGGTGGGGTCTAGGCCAGTTGGCCTGAGCCGGTGGGCCTGGGCGGTGGGGTCTAGGCCAGTTGGCCTGAGCCGGTGGGTCTGGGCCGGTGGGTCAGGGCGGGTGGGCCTGAGCCGGTGGGCCTGTGGACTGGTGTCACGTAATTAAGAAAAGTCATTTTATATTTATAAAGAACTTGTGGTTTGTGTTACACATAATGTTCCTGTTACTCTGGTGAATTACGATAGGATGTTCAACACCTAACTTCAGGAAAGAGACAGGAACTGGGCGTATGCAGGCAGCGAGGAAGGAGACGATGAGTATGTTAGAGAATTAATATTTTTGACATTTTCTTTCTTTATTATGCACCCCATACCCATCCCGTGGGCGGTGGTGTAAAGAATTACAGAGGCACATAATCGGTTTAGGAACTGAACCCTCTAGTTCATTTAGCTAAGCAAATAACAATCTTTTGACGCTAGTTACAAAATTATTAATGTTATATATACATGTACACATACTCATGCATACATGTACATATACATATGTATACATATATACATACACATACGTATACATATATACATACACATACATATTTAATCGCCCACACAAATACACACATCAATAATCTTTTGTGTCACAAGTGATTCAACAAGAGGCTCACAACAGTCACTATACAAGGCACTTTACATCTATGATGAGTCGCACAGTTACTAGTCTTGCTGCACACCCATAGGGAGGGATAATGAGGGAAATGTGGGGAGAGAGTGTAGGGTGAAATAGGAGGTTAAAAGCTTAAGGTTAAAATCTGAACTGAAGAAAACTTTATATGGGGGACCTCCTGGCTTGGTTATATAAATAATAATAAATATAAATAAATAAATGTTTACTCTGGTAAGGTACATACATACAAGAGACTTTACAAAATTTTATAGATTTATAGATAGAGCTAGTACATACAATGCCTAAAGCCACTATTACGCAAAACGTTTCGGGCAGGAAAAAACATTAAAGACTAAAACTAACACTAATTGAGTTTAAAGTATAAAATGTGTTGAGAACAAATAAAAATAAAAATAAAGAGGGGGGAACATGGCTGAAAAAGCAGCACAAATACAATTAGGTAGACAAAC
>NC_091237.1:8615623-8740623 GCF_040958095.1 Procambarus clarkii | reverse complement strand
CCTTCATTCCTAATCTTCAGCAACTATTATTCTTCTGCAACTGCAGGGTCAATCACGTAGCAACGCTACCAGTACATCATACAGCAATGCTGTGACAAAATATCGTGCCTAAACTCAACAAGAGAGAGTTAATCAGTCTGGCACCTTGTCAGACAGGCACCCCGACTTGCCGAGAAGTATATTGAAGGTTATTTTGGTATATGATTGGCCAATTGTATGCTTGTGTGACTTTAATATCCTATAAATCTGTCTGTTGGTTAAAAAGCGAGGCTAAGCCTCACATTTCAGTAAGTTTATTAATATTGTAGATGAGCAGCAGGTCCTTGTCCAGGCAATAAACCTCATGAGTGTCCAGTTGTCAGAAAAAGATTCAGTCGCAATGCGAAAATAAAGTCTCATGAGTGTCCATTGTGTGGAAAAGGATTCAGTCAAGCTGACTACATCATAATACAAATTGAATATAAATATGTCTGCATATATATTTGAATATATAAATAAAGCTAACAATTGCTTGCTTAGTTAATTTATAAGTTATCATACAAGTTTATTTAATTTAATAATTTCTAGTACTTAGTTAAGTGCTTAGACTACATTTAAAGTCATTTATTATACTTTTGCAATTTGTTGTTCATAGTATAAGAACCTATTGGCTGTTAGTTATGGTGCTAGGTTAGACTATGTATGTTTAAATCTCTGATTTAAACAGAGCCAGTGTTCAGTCATATAACTGAATTTATCAAAACTTATCCTTGTATAATATACAAGCTGATGTGAGATCCCTGTCTACAGGTGGACTGGAACTTCTATAAACTAATCCATTCATCCCACCTGTCCCTTACAGCCCACAATCTATCATTAGGAAAAGAGGAGCTAGGATTTACGACCCTAGCTAAAGATTCTAGGAATTAATTTGCAGACAGTAATTTTTTAATTTAGTTCAGTCCAAGTCTCTAGTAGTCTCCTCTTATATCAATCCCAGCAGGTTTTTCCCACATTAATGGTCCTTCGAACCTAGATATTAATGGTCCTTTGAACCTAGATATTTATGGTCATTCGTTTACCAAATATCATTCCAGCAAATACATAAGAAACTTCTTGAGTTTGCATTGGAATAATTTTTACATATTCTAGCCTAACCTAGCTATCAGCCAATATTTATCATAGCTATATATCTTAAATAAACATATTGTTTGCAGTGGCTTAAGCCTCCATATCCATTAACGAGTAAGCATTCATAGCATACTGATACTGTTTTGTGTTTAGAAACCACAGTACTTAATTATATCAGTGTCACAAACACAACTGCATCTTAATCATAAAATACCATCTACCTCACTTGTGGTAACATTACATACATATTTAAGTGTATTATCTAGCATTATCTCTAATCAACTGATTTTCAGAGCTGCTCATTACATAATATCCTTTAAAAAGTATTTTTATCACTGTAAGAGCATTTCATTACAATCTAACTATAATCAACTATATCATACCCTATTACAGGTAAAACCAGTAGACATTCTACTGTATTTTATCAAGCAACTATTAGGGTAACAGATCTTGTAATAACTTTGCAAAAATAGTGCCATTTACTATTTTTAAAAAATTATTACAGGATTTACCAACTTGGTGCATTCGGGTCACAAATCAAATTATTACAGTAATTTTGATAATTGAACACCTGCTACAACCAGATTCCAGGGAGGAAATGAAGGACGATCTTTGGAATCATTACCTAAGTAGACAGGAAAGCTCATATATCAAAATACATTAACATCATACATATTTATCAGAAAAAAGAAAATAACTCGGAAAATGTCAAAATGGCTGACAGTATTCCACCAGCAGCTGAAACAGGAAATAGAAGGACACTTATTGGTCTACAAAATCACCTAACTCAACTGATTGACAAATGTCAAAAGTTGGCTAGACAACCATCTCCTGATTTAATAATTTTGAATACCAGAGTAAAAGCAGCTGTTGAAAAGTATGGACAAATCAAACGCCATGCAGAGATTTATCTAACAGAAATGGCTACTGTAGATTTAACCCAAAGGGAACTTCAGGAAATCATTGCTGAAATGACAATGTATGAAGATGAAATCCAAGATCAACTTGATCCTGTAATCAAACAAATATCTCAAGCAGGAACCCAATCCAATGTGAGCTCATCCACTCAACAGAGCAATGCAACTATCACACATATAGCAGCAGAGCTCCCAAAGGTACATTTACCATATTTTGAGGGCAAGGATGAAGACGATTGGGATACCTTCTGGAGAGCCTTTGATTCTATAATAAACTCCAACGCTTCTCTCAAAAAAGCGACGAAGTTTCAATATTTACAAGGCCAGTTATGAGGAGAGGCAAGGCAGGTCATTGCTAATTTGTCATTAACAGATGATGATTACGACCATGCCTTACAGTTGTTACAAGATAACTACAGTGATAAGGAGACAGCTATTGCTCGTCTCACATACAAATTATTGGATTTACCCTCTCCCAATAAAAGTTATGAGTCACTACAATCATTTCGATTGTCTATAGAATCAATCATCAAAGCCCTTAGTACAAAAGTACCTGTAGGAAATGCAGAGTGGCTTACAAAGTTATTCATTCAAAGGAAACTTCCTAATGAGGTCATAGACAGCCTATGCACCCATTATAACACCAACATCTTATCACAGAGCCAAATCTTTGATGGACTTCGAGCTTACGTACAAAGATTACGAAGCCGAGGAAAACTTAGATCACAAGAAAAAATCACTAAAAGTGAATCCATGGACAAAAACAAAAATGTCCAAACTGGCAGTCAAAAATCAAGGCAACAAAACTCCTCTTCTGCAAAGTGGAAACAGAGTGATGTTGGCTCTTATGCTATATCCCCCACAGTTAACAGAACTGTAGGAAATAAAACTCCCAAGACAGATAAGACAAAAGGAGCTGCAAGTGCCCTAAAATGTTTATTCTGTCAAGAAGCACATACCATTTATCAATGCACAGTTTATGAAGGTCGTGCCAGTCGAATCAATCGACTGAAATCTCTGAACAGGTGCATCCGTTGTTTATGGAAGCATGATACAAGTGAATGTAATACTCAATTGCAGAACTACCAATATTGTCATAAAAGTGTACATCACACAGCACTCTGTGGTGATATCAACACTCAATCCAGATCACAGACATCCAATAATCAACCTGCATCTCAGGCAAAACCCAAAGATGATAATAACACAACAGCCGTACAATACTGTACAGTAATGAGTAATGTCAATGCCTTAGATACAGAAATTGTTACAACAGCCATATTGCCTACTGCACAGCTAGAACTATGCAATCAAGGAATTTGTATTCAAACAAGAGGCTTTTTTGATCAAGGTTCTCAGAAAACCTTTATCAGTAAAAAGATGGCAGAAGATTTACAACTTACATCTTCCAAGCAAATATCTACATCCATATCAGGGTTTTTTACCAGTTCAGGTCGTAGAACTTTTCCGGTAGTACAACTCATTGTCTGTCTAGGTGCATCCCAAAGGACAGTCGAAGCCATAGTAGTTGATAAAATTCCTACTGAAATGGAAGTGACTGGTCTGGCAGCAACAATTAAATTCCTAAAAGAAAAAGGAATCCAATTAGCAGATCCTCTACTCGATTCTGACTACATAGGGAATATCGGAATCCTGATTGGAGCTGACTACTATCATCGATTCATTCTGGGATCAGAGGAATGTATGGGTATGAATATACTTAAATCAGCAGGAGGCATATTGATGACAGGACCTATACTAGATCTTGAACCTTCAACTCCTGTAAAATCACATCATATAGAAACTGTAATCGTGGCATGGCTAGGCAAAGAACAGTCACCACTTAATATCCCCCACATGATTGATGATGGATTGGAATCTGTACATCAATTGTGGGAACTTGATGCCATAGGAATAATTCCTGAACAACCAAGTCCTGATGATGTCTGTGCATACAATCAGTACTTAGAAACTGTACAGTATCATGATGGACAATACTGGGTAAGGCTACCATGGAAAATCAATCATAAAACCTTACCTACCAATTATCACATGGCTTATAGCCAATTTAAATCTCAATTAGCAAAGCTAAGAAAAAGGCCTGAGCATTTAAAACTCTATCATGAGATTATAGCTCAACAATTAATGAATAAATTCATCGAAGTCGTGAAACACGACAATAAGCAAACAGGCCATTTTTTACCACACATGGCTGTAATGAGAGATTCAAAAACGACTCCTTTACGGATAGTTTTTAATTGTAGCTCTAAATCTGGACTCCAAGGAACCAGTCTAAATGATTGTTTGCAAACAGGTCCAAGTCTAACTCAGAAATTGTATGACATACTGTTGAAGTTTAGACTTAACAAATATGCTTATTCAGCAGATATTAGTAAGGCCTTTCTAGGAGTTGGCTTGCAGGAAGAAGATAGAGACTTCACTAAGTTTCTATGGGTAGAGAACCCAGAAGATATCAATAGTCCTATAGTGACTTACAGATTCTCATCAGTTCTTTTTGGCACGACAAGTAGTCCATTTCTAGTGCAAGCAACTCTAGATACTCATCTGAAGAAATCATCAAGTCCCTATAAGGCTGAAATCAGTCAGAATCTATATGTAGATAATTTTCAAGGGACAGTTAACAGTACTACTGAACTGTTACAATTATATCAAGAGGCCAACAAGGAACTACAAGGTGCCAACATGCCACTACAGTCTTGGGCCTCTAATAATACAACATTGAATAATCAAATAGCAAGAGATTACCCTGAATATCATGTACCAGAATCACAAAAGGTGTTAGGCATGGAGTGGGATTTAATCTCGGACACAATTCAAATCAGAGCTCTACCAGTAAATTATTGCATTGCTACAAAAAGGGATTTGCTTTCACAAGTTCGCAAAGTATTCGACCCACTTGGTCTATTAAATCCTTTAACTATCAAGTGGCGTTTATTGGTGCAAGAAGCTTGGAAGACTAAAGTTGGTTGGAATGATCCACTACCACTCCAGTTACAAAAAGCTTGGATGGAAGTGGCTCAAGAACAAACTTTAGTCGAAAAGATAATCTTTCCAAGACACATAGTCGAGGAAAATGATGAAGTATCACTACATGTATTCGCAGACTCGTCAGCCAAAGCCTTTGGAGCTTGTGCTTACTTAGTGACTTCTAATCAATCACATCTTATCACCTCTAAGGCCAGAGTTGCTCCATTAAAAAAAAGGACTTTGCCTCAGATGGAACTAACTGCATTGCTAACTGGCACACGCTTAGCAGTGCATATCAAACAAGTCTTGTCTACCATGAACATCAAAGATGTCATTATATGGTCTGACAATGAAGCTGTATTACAATGGGTACGAAACGACAACTGTCCAACTCCATATGTAAAAAATCGCGTCTCGGAAATTAAAGAAATTTCCGCAGGCTTTCAATTGTTGCATGTACCAACAAAAGATAATCCAGCTGATCTTTTATCAAGAGGTATGACATTTAAACAATTTGCAAAGGCAGATATTTGGTTTCATGGGCCTCGATGGTTAGTGAATGGTAGTTGGCCTGAACAAAAGCCACACGTCATCACGACACAAACCATAACTACCACCAGGCAGCAAGCTCAAATATCAGTCTTGGATTGTACTCGTTACTCCTCGCTCATCAAATTAATCAATGTAACACAGAACGTGTTTCATTATCTCAGGAAAAAAGGTATAAAATACACTTTTCCTGATGCACTTATCTATTGGGTAAGACAAACCCAGGGAGAAACTTATGGGAATAACTATGAAAATCTTCCACATAAGTTAAAACACAATCTCGGTCTGTGGATAGACCAAGAAAATCACAACATTCTGCGTTGTGGAGGGAAACTTAAACACGCAGATATCAATCTAGATACTGTGCATCCATGGTTTTTACCAAAAAATCATTGGATCACCAGGTTGATTGTGTTACATACACATCAACAAATCATCAAACATGGAGGAGTGTTAGACACACACAAATCAGACAGCAGTACTGGATTCCTCAGGGAAGACAGTCAGTCAAATCAATCTTGAAGAATTGCATGATATACCGAAGGTACGATGCAAGAACTTGCTCTTATCCAGGGCCACCACCCCTACCAAAGGAACGAGTGGTCCATCTACACCCTTTCGAAACGACAGGAGTAGATTATACAGGAGCAATATATCTAACAGGGACTCCAGATAAGCAACCTATCAAGGCATACATCTGTCTGTTCACCTGTGCTACCACCAGGGCAGTACATTTAGAGGTAGCACCCGATATGACTGCTCAATCATTTATACAAGCTTTCCGCAGATTCGCAGCACGCCGTTCATGCCCCAAGCTGATGATTTCAGATAACGGAGCAAACTTGGTAGCTGGAGAAGCATGTCTACGGGAAATTTGTTCCCATCCTGCAGTTACTTCCACACTGGAACAGCGTCATTGCAGATGGAAATTTATCCCTCCGAGAGCCCCATGGCACGGAGGATTTTATGAACGGTTAATAGGAACTGTCAAAAGATCCTTGAGAAAATCTCTACACTGTCAGAAAATCAATCTTCAAGAACTCCAGACAGTAATCACGGAAATAGAATCAAGGGTGAATAACCGGCCGTTGACTTACTTGTCTGATGATCCTACTCAACATGAGCCATTAAGTCCTGCCCACTTAATGTATGGAAGACTTCTGACTCCAGTTCCATCTCTAGTGGATGATGAGATCAGAGATCCCTCATATGTGGGTCAGAGCGAGTTGGTTCAGGGGTATAAGCATCTGTCCAGCATAATCCAAAAATGGAATGATGTTTGGACAAAAGAATATCTTACATCTCTACGAAAACATCACTATGGGGCCAATGTCCCACATAATATATCTAATCTCCAACCTGGTGATATTGTCTTGGTAGACAGTGATGGCCCTAGGGCTGACTGGCCATTAGGTAAAGTTGTCTCAGTCCATCCAGATAGTCAGGGGATTTTGAGAATAGTCAAAATCCTGTCTAAAGGAACAACTTCCCTGAAGACATTGGACAAACTCATCCACATGGAATCAGTGAGCCAGCTGCAGTTAGATCCTGAGAGACCTCAAGACACTCTAACTCCACATGACCCACAGACTCCTAACAGACACAATCGTCCACAACGGACAGCAGCACAAAAGTGCAAGCAAAATTTGCACTTGTATTATCAATCCGATGGAGAGTAAATAAATACAGCTGGTTACTACTGTCCTTAGTATTGGACTCTGTGCCAGTTCTCTCCCTCTAGAAGATGTGGGAAATTTTTACCCACCATATCTAATTATCATCTAAGAAATGTATAATTTCTGTATCATATCAAAATCATATCTAAAATCATATCAGAATCATTATAGATTCATTATACAGTTTGATCCTAGAAGATAATGCCACTTGGATCCCATACGCATAGGGCCCTATAGATGCCTACGTGACTTTGTGCATGATCTCTTATGGATCCAGAAACTTCTAGAAGGATTTTATAATTAAAAAATTATTGGAACATTGATTCAATATCCGGTAGGGATAAAAATCGAATCCTTAATAAGAATCAGTGGTACTATCAAGTACTACTTATAATCTTTATATCCTATATCAAATTATATTATAATTACAGCTTATCTCAATCATAAGTCTAGACTGTAAAAATAATCAATCAATATTCATAGAAGACTTCTGTGCTCGGGGAGCATGGGAAGGGATGAAGAAGCGTCCACGAGAGCCGAGGAGGACCGCGCGTTTGTTGACAACTGTGAACACGTGTGACGGATCCTTAGCGAACATTACCAGCTCAAGGACACCTTATCTAATAACTTTATCACCAGTGAACACTCTCTAGAATTGGGGGAGTACCTGGACAATATCTACAAGGAAAATCCTAGAACATTTATATAAAATAGGAGTGTATAGTGGAGCTCATAGTGACACGGTTTCCACCACCTTCATTCCTAATCTTCAGCAACTATCATTCTTCTGCAGCTGCAGGGTCAATCACATAGCAACGCTACCAGTACATCATACAGCAACGCTGTGACAAAATATCGTGCCTAAACTCAATAAGAGAGAGTTAATCAGTCTGGCACCTTGTCAGACAGGCACCCCGACTTGCCGAGAAGTATATTGAAGGTTATTTTGGTATATGATTGGCCAATTGTATGCTTGTGTGACTTTAATATCCTATAAATCTGTCTGTTGGTTAAAAAGCGAGGCTAAGCCTCACATTTCAGTAAGTTTATTAATATTGTAGATGAGCAGCAGGTCCTTGTCCAGGCAATAAACCTCATGAGTGTCCAGTTGTCAGAAAAAGATTCAGTCGCAATGCGAAAATAAAGTCTCATGAGTGTCCATTGTGTGGAAAAGGATTCAGTCAAGCTGACTACATCATAATATAAATTGAATATAAATATGTCTGCATATATATTTGAATATATAAATAAAGCTAGCAATTGCTTGCTTAGTTAATTTATAAGTTATCATACAAGTTCATTTAATTGAATAATTTCTAGTACTTAGTTAAGT
The DNA here is from genome assembly GCF_040958095.1 of Procambarus clarkii. NCBI lineage: Eukaryota > Metazoa > Arthropoda > Malacostraca > Decapoda > Cambaridae > Procambarus > Procambarus clarkii. The sequence goes on along the minus strand of NC_091237.1, from coordinate 8,732,050 downwards.
GCTTAGACTACATTTAAAGTCATTTATTATACTTTTGCAATTTGTTGTTCATAGTATAAGAACCAATTGGCTGTTAGTTATGGTGCTAGGTTAGACTATGTTTAAATCTCTGATTTAAACAGAGCCAGTGTTCAGTCATATAACTGAATTTATCAAAACTTATCCTTGTATAATATACAAGCTGATGTGAGATCCCTGTCTACAGGTGGACTGGAACTTCTATCAACTAATCCATTCATCCCACCTGTCCCTTACAGCCCACAATCTATCATTAGGAAAAGAGGAACTAGGATTTACGACCCTAGCTAGAGATTCTAGGAATTAATTTGCAGACAGGAATTTTTTAATTTAGTTCAGTCCAAGTCTCTAGTAGTCTCCTCTTATATCAATCCCAGCAGGTTTTTCCACACTGCCCTCCAAAAAGAGCTGCAGAAGGAATCTTCTTCAAGTGAAAGAACGGGAATCAACAGGTAGATGCATTCTTTACTTCATTTGAGGATCTAGCTAACCAGCTCAGCTGGCCTGAAGATCAGTGGTCTGTACTTATAAAGTCTCATTTGACAGGTAGAGCCACCGTGACCCTCATTACTATGCCTTCGGAGACCGACTACAAAGTGTTGAAACAGGCAGTGCTTGATGCCTACCTCCTCACCATTGAGAACTACAGACATAAGTTTAGGGACTACATTAAAACTAGTGCTAGTACTTACCTAGAGTTCGCTAATAATAAGAAAAGGTATTTCATGAAGTGGCTGGAAGCAGCATAAGTCTCCTCATTTACAGAGCTCGTCAACCTCATCTTGCTAGAGGAATTCCTTCGTCGTGTCCCTACACCTGTACGTCTCTACCTTGCAGACAAGGAAGAAACTAATCTTACTAGATGTGCAAAGTTGGCTGACTCCTAGTCTCATTCAGAGTACCATTCGACACACCTTCTAGTAAGACGATCTTGGTCTAGTCCTGCAAAAGTGAGTAGCAGCAATGTGACCTCCTCGTTGTATTGCAAATACTGTAAAGACTATGGGCATACCATAGAAAAGTGTACCAGTCCTCACTGTAAGGGCAGCAGTGAAACCACTAAGCCCAAATCACCTCCTCCTAAAATTCCTAAGATTCCTAAGCCTGTGATGAATATTTTTTATTCATCCACTGATCTCTCTCTTCAACAGACACCTGTACTCCAGAACTGTTTCTGCCAGCAGTGAAGCTTCGGAGGGAAGGCTGAAAGTAAACATTTTGAGGGACACAGCTGCTCTACAATCGATACTTCTCAAGTCAGCTGTACCCAACGTCACCTACACCAGAGAGACCGTCCTCATCACCTACCTCACTGCAACTACCCCATATCCACTTGCCAGAATCCGCCTGAATTGTTCGTTCATTCAAGATGAAGTCCAAGTCGCCATCTGGGAAAAGCCTTTCCCCATGCCAGGAGTTCAACTTCTCCTGGCCAACGACTTGGCAGAAGATCAACAACCTTCAAATCTCATCAGCACAGAAGAACCCCAGGTATGTGACTCATCTATGGAAAATCCTATCATGAAATTTGTCGCAGAGGAGGTCCCATCAACTCATGACCCCGAGGACGTCTCACATCCTGTTCTGGTGACGACACGTGCACAAGCAGCACTCCCGAAACCAGCTGCTGCAGCTGTCCCTCAAGATTCTCAGAACCTCCCACCGAATCTCACCATGCCGGAGTTCCGTAAGTTTCAGAAAGAGGATCCCTCTTTAACATCTTTATTCTTTCAGGCTGAAACGCAATCAAATTGTATCCCTGGGTTCTTTGTAGAGAACCAAATACTCTACCACAGATACAGACCCAACAAATTGAAGGAGGACGACGACTGGGCTAATGTCAACCAACTGGTAGTTCCCAGCAGCCTACGACCAGATATCTTCCGTCTGGTCCATGGATCTCGCTCACACTACGGCTTCTACAAAACCTACAAGGCCGTGAAACAGGACTACTACTGGCCAGGTATGATTCGTGATATCAAAAACTTTGTAAAAAATTGCCACACGTCTCAGATGACAGGTAAGCCAAACGCTCCTCTATTCAAGGCACCACTAATGCAGGTACCAGTGTCTTCTGAGCCGTTCAGCCATAGCATCAACAACCATGTTGAGCCTCTGTCCTAGACAGGCTCAGGTAACGTACATATAAGTAATATCCCGTGTTCTACCACCAGGTTTTCCACAGCAGTTTCCTTCCAGAACAGTACGGCTGCTAACATGGTGAAGCATCTCAGGAAGCAGTGCCTGCAGTGCGAACATCCCCAGGAAAGTAAGAGCAAGTGTAACATCTCTAACGACCTGTGTAAGACAATCAACATCTCTAATTGAAATTGAAATTGAAATAAGTTTATTGATGTAAAATACACACAAAGGGATGAGGTAGCTCAAGCTATTCTCACCCCGTTCAGTACATCGTGTTAATACATACATAGACACATCACAAACAATAAACATATTACCAAACATTCTGAGAGATAAACATCTACATTTCCTCCTTTACACAATTAGTATGGTATCAGACGTACACAAATACTTTATGACCTAGGTATACTGAATAGACAATTTGCAAAAGACATGCAGATAATTCAACAAAAAATATCGTCTTGGTGCAAAATTCTTATATCTCTCAAGAATATCATCAACCTTTCCGTTGTGACACATCCAGGCTATTTGTTCAGGAACAGTCCTTATCTCAGTGTTTCTATATACATTAATCAATGGACAATCAAGAACATAATGGGCCAGGGTGTGAGGCCTTAACATACCACATAGTTTACACTTCGTGTCATTATCATGAACACCTATCCCATATTCCCAGTAATATTTGTACCCAAGCCTGAGCCGCATGTACACAGAGTCACTCCAAGCATTTCTCGTTTTACCATAAGTGAAATGGGTGTTTTGACTCACATGTAGTGTTGCATGGTTTAACTTCTCTCATACATTATCTCTCTCCTCTCCACTCCTGCCTGTGCCTGAATATTTCTGATTTTGCTTCTTATTTGTCTCATTGTGAATTCACATTCAATGTCAACTTGTGGTTTTGATGTGGCACGTTTGGCGAAGTCATCCGCCACCTCGTTGAGCACTATTCCAACATGAGATGGAATCCACATGAATTTCACACTATGACCTTTCAGCTGTATCTCAGTTATTCTTTTCTTACAATCCTCAACTATGGACATGAAGACTGGGTTTCGACTGTTTAAGGACTCAAGTGCTCCTCGGCTATCGACAAATACAAAACCATTTTTGTCGTCATGACGTACTTCCTCCAAACACGCCAGAATGGCCTGCAGTTCAGCTTGTGTGGATGATATATAATTACTAAGCTGGAGTTCAATTATCCTGTCCAACATCTCTGAGGTATTGTCTAATCCTTCTTGTACTTTGCCTGACTGCAATGGTTCTAAATTCTTGATCTGTTCCACCACCAGGAAAGATCCTCCTGTCTACGAACCAAGTCCAAATAAACGTGCTCCTCTCGACAACTTTACCAGCCTTCAGCTAAAATATTGTAAGACAAACTTGCCCTTCATTGCATTTGAGAGGCGTAAATCCTCATCTTGTACTAATTCCATTTTCGCCTCGCCAGGTGTTAGGAAACCCTTCGTCTTCCATCCTGGCGATAGAAACACCATCATACCACAGCGAGATGGGATCATGCACTCCAGCTACAATCATCATAGAAGAGCCACTCAACATCCTACCCAGTGTGCAACACAACGAATCATCAAATCAACAAGGTTACACCCTCAACATCCTCTAGGACTTCAACATTCTTTGGTCCATGCAGCAGGCCCAGTTCTCAAACAGTCTAGTACTCCGCTGGGTCCTGCAGCACAACCTCAACATCTCTTCGGACATCAACATTCTTCAGTCCCTACATCAGGATCAGTTATCCAAGCTTCACTGAGTCCTGTAACACCATGTGAACATCTTGTATCACAATCTCTTTCAATTCCAAATGCTGGCCCAGTTCTCCAATCAGTGCTTGTCACGCTGGGCCTTGCATCTGATGAACCATCTCATCATCTTCTCGTATCACCATACTCGCTGATCCATTCAGCAGGCTCAGTTCACCCATGACTTGTAATTTACTGAGACCTGTAGTGCTACCTCAACATCTTCAAAAAACACCATCCTCTCCGGTTTTTGCAGCAGGCCCAGTTTTCCAACCAGCGTTTGCTTCGCTGGGCCCTGTATCTGCAGAAATACAACATCAACATCATCTTTATCAAGGGCTCGGACAACGTCGTCGCTGATGCACTTTCCCGAGTCCGTGACGTAGAACATTCCACTCCAACTATTCTACACGCCGGTGCAGTCGAATAGACAATAGGAGCAGGCTTCGGGGAGAAGCTGTTACAAGAATCTCTCTAGGAAGGAGATTGGGCCGAAGCCTCTTCCATCATCACCTATTCTACCATATTGCGTCTGCATATTCAAGAATGAAGAGTAACAACAACTATAGTGCTCTGAAGTCTAGACAGTACTACCCTACATACCCTCCAACAGTACCCGTGATCTCGACGCACATGGCGTTTTGGGAGTTACCCTACTCGCTAGTTAACAAGTGCAGTGCTCGTTTCTACCGGTCGGTTTCCAATTCTAGGAACACCAGTGGCACCTGGACGGCGACCTTCTTGTATATGTAGGAGCCAGCCAGCCACCACCATTCAGAGTATTCTCTGTGCTCATACGGCAACCTCTGTTCTCACACTACCCTGTGTGGTGGTAGATCTAACCCTTTGTACTGAAGTATTTTCAGCAAGTATTTATTTCTTGTTCTCTAACTTAACGTTAACTTGTCTGTTTGATTGTTTTTTATATTTTGCACCTTGTAAGTAAGCCAAATCTTGTTGGAACTATATTTATTTTTGTTATTTGTTAAAGTTAATTTTTTCCTATTAAAGTACTTAAATTTTTCCATTGTCTGTATTTTATCCTGCATTTACCTTCCTCACACTGTGAGGAAGTCAACTTAGCAGTTTTATTTTAATTTGTTTTTACTTTTATATATATATATATATATATATATATGTCGTACCTAGTAGCCAGAACGCACTTCTCAGCCTACTATGCAAGGCCCAATTTGCCTAATATGCCAAGTTTTCATGAATTAATATATTTTCTCTAATTTTTTTCTTATGAAATGATAAAGCTACTCATTTCATTATGTATAAGGTCAATTTTTTTTATTGGAGTTAAAATTAACGTAGATATATGACCGAACCTAACCAACCCTACCTAACCTAACCTAACCTATCTTCATAGGTCAGGTTAGGTTATGTAGCTGAAAAAGTTAGGTAGGTTAGGTAGTCGAAAAAACATTAATTCATGAAAACTTGGCTTATTAGGCAAATCGGGCCTTGCATAGTAGGCTGAGAAGGGCGTTCTGGCTGCTAGGTACGACATATATATATATATATATAAATATATATATATATATATAAATATATATATATATATATATATATATATATATATATATATATTATTAAATATGACCGAAAAAGTAAGATTAATAATTCTAACACGAATTTTCTCAATCTTTCGTACATTATGCTTCACTGTTGGAGGTAAATCAAAAATCACTTCTCCAAAATTCATTTTTATTTCTAGTCTGACGCGACACGGGCGCGTTTCGTAAAACTTATTACATTTTCAAAGACTTCACAAATACACAACTGATTAGAACTTGCGTTTCCCTGATTTTATATCTACATTTGAGTGAGGTGGGAAGGGTGATGTGGCATTACATTTGAGTGAGGTGGGAAGGATGATGTGGCATTAACACATGACAGAACACTAGAGGATATTAATAGGGTATTAAAAGTATCAACACAAGACAGAACAGAAACAATGGGTATTGAATAGAAGTGTTTGTAGAAAGCCTATTGGTCCATATTTCTTGATGCTTCTATATTGGAGCGGAGTCTTGAGGTGGGTAGAATATAGTTGTGCAATAATTGGCTGTTGATTGCTGGTGTTGACTTCTTGATGTGTAGTGCCTCGCAAACGTCAAGCCGCCTGCTATCGCTGTATCTATCGAGCCAGAAATGTTTTTTTTTTTTTTTGGTACAAGGACGTGCCGATATATAGATAGATACGATATATTCGATAGATACAGCGATAGCAGGCGGCTTGACGTTTGCGAGGCACTACACATCAAGAAGTCAACACCAGCAATCAACAGCCAATTATTGCACAACTATATTCTACCCACCTCAAGACTCCGCTCCAATATAGAAGCATCAAGAAATATGGACCAATAGGCTTTCTACAAACACTTCTATTCAATACCCATTGTTTCTGTTCTGTCTTGTGTTGATACTTTTAATACCCTATTAATATCCTCTAGTGTTCTGTCTTGTGTTAATGCCACATCATCCTTCCCACCTCACTCAAATGTAATGCCACATCACCCTTCCCACCTCACTCAAATGTAGATATAAAATCAGGGAAACGCAAGTTCTAATTAGTTGTGTATTTGTGAAGTCTTTGAAAATGTAATAAGTTTTACGAAACGCGCCCGTGTCGCGTCAGACTAGAAATAAAAATGAATTTTGGAGAAGTGATTTTTGATTTACCTCCAACAGTGAAGCATAATGTACGAAAGATTGAGAAAATTCGTGTTAGAATTATTAATCTTACTTTTTCGGTCATATTTAATAATATATGTCTACAGGAAAGACTGCTACCAAAATATACTAATATAAATATATATATATATATATATATATATATATATATATATATATATATATATATATATATATATATATGTGCCTTACATTCCATCTGCCTTAAACCACTGCTCTAAGTCATTTTACAGTCACAATATAATCCAGACAGAAAATACAGAGGGAATATTGGTGAAATAGAGAGTTTGTACAGGTTGTTGAACACGAGAACTGGATGTGTGGAGATTGACATGCAGGTGAGACACAGGGATGCTAAGAAACACTTCATCAGTATCACTCTGAGGATAGAAAGTTGAGCAAAGTAGAAATGGAAAATATATTTTGCTTCTTCCAGTCATTGATATTCAAAGCAAAACAACAAAAGGGGTTGGAGGTCATTGAATTAGACGAGCAAGACATTTGAAAGGTAGGATCCAGGAACTAAAACTCAATCTTAGAAGCACTGCTAAATACTGTTAAATATCCATATTCACACAATATAAATTTCAAGGATATTTTGACATTAACAACTTCTAGTGATATTTAGAGATCCTCTGGTGAGAGGTCTGGTTCTTTTTGATCTTATTAAGTACACACATCTGAAGATGGAGAAACGACAACGTTTCCGCCCGTCCTGGATGTTTCAACTCGTGAGATAGTGGTCCAGGACGGACCGAATCGTCATTGTTTCTTAATTGCAGATGTGAGGCGTTTTGAACCAACGTTTCTGCCACGTTATTGTGACTCATTGCTTGTTCTTGTTATTATAAAAGTTATTATTATTAGTTATTATTAGTATATTTATTATTATTATAGTTACTATTATTATAGTTATAATTAGTATATTTTTATTATTATTATTATAGTTATTATTTTTATTATTATTATAGTTATTATTATTTTTATTATTATTAGTTATTATTATTTTTATTATTATTATAGTTATTATCAGTATAGTTATTAGTATATTTATTATTAATATAGTTATTAGTATATTTATTATTAGTATAGTTATTAGTATATTTATTATTAGTATAGTTTATTATTATTATAGTTGAACAAATCCACAAGGGCCGTGACGAGGGTTCGAACCTACGTCCGAGAGGATCCCAGACGCTGCCTTAATCGACTCAGCTACGACATGGTAAAAAGAATTGTAACCAGGAAATCATCCTGGCCTACCATTGATTTCCTGGTTGTAATTCTTTTAACTATGTCGTAGCTCAGTCAATTAAGGCCGCGTGTGGGATCCTCTCCGACGCAGGTTCGAACCCTCGTCACGGCCCTTGTGGATTTGTTCATTTGATGCATTACGCTTTTGTGATTTCTGTGTTATTATTAGTATATTTTTTATTAGTATAGTTATTATTATTATTTTTATTATTATTTTAGTTATTATAGTTATTATTAGTATAGTTATAATTTGTATTGTTCTTACTTCACAAGGAAATCTCATTAACGTGATGTATTAACGAGAAAATCAGTCGAAGCCGTGAGGAGGATTCGAACCTGTGCTCTGGGCACTCCCAAGAAACGCCTTAGACAGCTCGGGTCTTAGGCGTTGCCTGAGCATAGCTTCTAATCCTCCTCACAGCTCATACACATTTTCTCGCTATTATTACTATTATTATTATTTTTAACATTAGCGTTATTGCTAAAAATATATAGCTATTATTGAGGTTGCTGTTAAGCACTTACAAAATCAGACCACAATACTTTCAACTTACGATCAAATTATAAACAAAATATGTTCAAAGCTCAGTAAAAAGTTTGGTAATTCAGAGAACTCATAAAACACCAAACTAAATGTGCAAAGTAGGGTCAGTAAATGAACATAAACCACAGGTAAGACACTGGCAAAATAATTCAGAACACGTACAATACAACGATAAAAGACGTCCATAACACGGTCAATACGCTGTCTAAAAACATCTAAAACCTTCTTAATTTACCGACAAAAGCGTTAAGAGCACGCTCAAGGTAATGACTAAAATAATTAAAACACACAAAAACCGTTCAAACGGTCCAAGCTCAGACAATACGCTGCCATAAACGTTCAAAGCACAGTCAGTACTTTGACAAAAGCATTCAAAGCACGGTCAGTACACCGACAAACGCATGCAAAGCACAGTCAGTACACTAACACACACATGCAAAGCACAGTCAGTACACTAACACACACATGCAAAGCACAGTCAGTACACCAACACACGCATGCAAAGCACAGTCAGAACACTAACACACGCATGCAAAGCACAATCAGTACACTAACACGCATGCAAAGCACAGTCAGTACACTAACACACGCATGCAAAGCACGGTCAGAGCACAGACAGTACCTGGGGGGTGGGGGGGATAGAGAGGCTCGCCGGAGTGCAATATTCTGTGCTAGTGTTTGCACTGGCCAGGGGGTTCGAGTCCCAGACATGGAAATACAGCTGGAATGCCAGTTGCTCTTCGTAGGAGGGGAAATAAAATCGATGTTGTTGACTGTAATCACCTATACGTTGTGCCCTAGATGTGCTTGCAGGGTTGAGCTTCAGCTCTGAGCCCAACTTTCTGAACGTTTTCACATTATCTAATGGATTTGTTATCTAAGTTTCGTATATTATGAAGATTTATATTTTGTTTAGAGTTATTCTAAGTCATCCAACCTATTTCACTTAGTGAAATTGTGATAAAAAAAAGAAGTGTAGGTGTTCGGCAGTCCTAATGGCTGGTGTCAATGCCAATCACATTTAAAAAAAAAAAAGTCGACTGCGTGGCTGTTGCCTCCTGTGGTAAAGTAAGGGAAAACAATCAAAACAAATTGTAAGAACAATGAAACTTTAACTTGAAAACAAATATGAGCAAAGATAATCCCTTGGCTATGTACAGTGCAATTAAACAAGATTATAAAGTCAAAAAATAACAAAATAAAACAGTGGTTACGTTACTCTACAAATGAATAGGACAAAAAATGAATTAACAGGTGCTGAGAATATTTGCTGGCTGAACACATCCACTATTACACAGAGCGTATATTAGATAGGTGTGTCAGCTTTGAGAGTACAGAATATTCTAAATTCAATGGCTCGTGCACGCTTAGTCATCGGCTATGTAGATGGCGCTGAAGTGGAGTGCAGATGACGATCCACCAATGAGACGCGTACTGGCTGGAAGTGGTGGTTTGGTGATCGACGAAGGTGGAGGGAGAGGTGGAGAGCGAGTGTCTGATACGTATGCGCCTGGCAGAAGCGCATTTTACTCAATATGTACTACACTTGCTTGTAGTATCTAGATGTTGTAGATGTACTGAAGTAACATGATAGGAAAGAGCAGGCCAAATCTCTCTTGAAGGAGATTATCGTAACAGCTCTCCCCCGAAGCCTGCTCTTACGGGTTAAGTTACCTCAGTAGTTGGTGTAGAGGTAGGAGTAGCTGTCTCTACCTCGTAGACTCTGGAGAGGGCGTCGGCTATGATGTTGTCCGTACCCTTGATGAAGTAGATCTCCAGATTAAAATTCTGCAAGTACAGAGCCCAGCGTAGAAAACTTTGATTGCTGAATTGGGCCTGTTTAAGGAACCTTAGGGGATTGTGGTCCGAGTAGATGGTAATAGACCGACTTCCCTGTAGGTAAGGTTCGAAATGTTGCAGATTCAGGACGATGGAGAGGAGTTCCTTTTCTATAGTGCTATAGTTCCTTTGATGGGGCTTCAACTTGTAGCTGTAGTAGTTGACAGGAAGAACCTCATCGCCACGTTGTTGCATTAGGACGCCCCTGATGCCGGTACCACTGGCGTCTACATTGATGATGAAGGGCTTCACAATATCTTGAGAGGCGAGAATGGGATCAGAACATAGGAGAGATTTAAGTTGTTCAAAGGCAACGGTCTGTTGAATGGTCTAATGATACCGTTGCTTGGGGCTGGTCAAATTAATCAATGGTGTCGCTACCGTACTAAAATTCTTCACAAACCTACGATAGTAAGATGCAAGTCCAAGGAAGCGCAGGAGCTGCTTCCTGGTCGTAGGTAATGCTGAATGGCTTGAGTGTGAATTTTTAAAGGAGCTATGTTGCCACTCCCTATCACATGACCCCAGATAACGCACTTTACCTTTGGCAAAGGTGGACTTGCCGAAGTTGATGGTAAGGCCGGCTGTCAGGAGCTTTGAGAACAATCGTTGCAGCTGGAGCTGATGTTCGCTCCAGGTGTTGGTTGCCACAACTATGTCGTTCAAGTAGGCGTAGGTGTGATCTAGGCCGTAGATGACGCGGTTGACAGCGCGCTGGAAGGTGGCCAGGGCATTACAGAGTCCAAATGGATGGCGTTCATATCTGTAAAGGCCAAAAGGAGTGGTAAAGGCAGATATTTCCTTAGCTCTCTGTCAGGCTGATTTGATAATAGCCCTTTAACAAATCAATTTGGGATAAATAATTTACATTACCTACTGCATCAAGGATATCATCTATACATGGTAAAGGATAAGCATCCTGGACGGTCACAAGGTTCAGTTTCCTTGAATCGGTACAAAGGCGTACTTTACCGTGCAGTTTCGGCACCAAGATGCTGGGCGAGGCTCAAGGGGACTCACAAGGGGTGGCCAGCCCATGATCCAGAAGGTACTGTACTTCAGCACGCATAACTTCCTTTTTGTACGGGCTGATATGGTAGAAGGGTTGACGAATCGGCCGGGTATCAGGAAGCAGCTGAATGTCGTGCTGAACCACATTACACTCCTGGGGAACATCACTGAACAACTTCTGATGTTCTTGAAGAACTTTGATGAGAGGAGCACTATTACAGTCCTGTAAATATTTAAGAAGATCATTAAGGATTTCCGAGTTGGAAGGCACTGACTCAGAGTTAGTGCTTTCCAGAGGAGAAGCAGGGAAGGTCTCACTGTGGAGGTATGGATCTTTGAAAGTGGAGAGTGATATTAGCACAGTGGGGGAAATACCTTTATACTCCTTCAGAAGATTGACGTGGCACAACTGGGTCCTCCGCCGCCTATCTGGAGTCTCAAGAACGTAGTTGTGGTCGTTTCTGCACTCCTTGATGCGGTAGGGTCCTGAAAACTTATTTTGCAATGGAGAACCTGGGATCGGAAAATATGCCAACACGAAGTCTCCTGGGTTAAATTTCCTGATTTTGCTGCGTTGGTCAAAATGAATCTTCATCCTATTTTAAGCTTTCAATAAATTGTCTTTAGCAAATTTACGTACTCTAGAATGTGCTTTAAGTTTTGAAGAAACTGGGGCACATGTTGAGGGGTCACTGAAGGTGGCATTACCTAGAGAGTCTTTAAAAGCTTTAGGAGGAGTATGGCACTTACGTATCTCATAAGGAGATACTCCTAGAGACTCATTTGGGAGACTTATGAAAATGCACATGATGATGTCAAGTTGTTTATCCCAGTCTTTCATGGTTTCATTGCAAAATTTCTTTAGGAGTGCTTTTATCGTTTGGTGACTACGTTCAAGAGAACCCTGTGAAGCAGGATGATAGGGGCTGGACAATACCAGAGTGATGTTGAATTCTTCCAGTGTCTTCTGGAAGAGATCATTGGTGAAGTTGGTGCCACAGTCACTTTGAACCTCCCGAGGAAATCCGTATTGAGTAAAGATCTTCAATAGTTGATTTACCACCGTAGCAGCTGTAATGTTCTTTACAGGAACTGCTATGGGGAATCTGGTGGTTGGATACAGGATGGTTAGTATATAAGCATTGTCAGAACTGGTCCGGGGTAAAGGACCAACACAGTCTATGATGAGTCTGGAAAGGTTCCGCAGGCACCAGGATGGGAATTAAAGGAGCCTTGGGAATCGGGATGTTAGGTTTTCCTGCCATCTGACATGTATGACACTGTTGTACATACCTTTTTACATCTTTAACCATACCTGGCCAGTAGTTGTCTTGTCCGATTCCGTGATAGGTTTTATTAAAACCATAGTGAGAAAGCGCTCCGTGGATCAGGTGTAGAATATCAGGCCGTAGGCTGGTGGGAACTACTAGTTGGTCGACATTTGCCCAATAGTCATCCTCCGTCAGCTTACTAGGTCTGTACCTGCGGTAGAGCAACCGATTCTCTAGGAAGAACCCAGGGATGCTGTCAGATTGAGTCTTGGCCTGGAAGAATAATGGTATTAATGAAGGATCCTCCCTCCGTAACTTACGAAACTCCAACATAGTAAGGTTCGGTGGTAGATTCTGAGGGTCTTGAGGGACAGCGGTAGCAGTAGAGTCAGCTGGTTGTGGGCGTGCAGCTTGTGCACGGGTTGTCACCAAAACTGGAGGAGAGATCACTTTCTTGGACCTCTGCTGGAACATACTTTAAGATGGGGTTGTCCACTACAGAGTCACACACCTGGGGTTTGTCCATGATAATCAGGTTGGAAGGTTGCAGATCTTCGGCCAAGTCGTTGCCCAGGAGAAGTTGTACCCCTGACATGGGAAAAGGCTTTTCCTTGATGGCGACTTGGACTTCATCGGTCACGAAAGGACAATCCAGGTGGACTCTGGCGAGTGGATACGGAGTGGTAGCAGTGAGGTCAGTGACAAGGACGGTTTCCCCGGTGTAGGTGATGTTAGGCACAGCTGATTTCAATATTATTGACTGTAGAGCCGCTGTGTCCCTCAAGATCTTCAATTTGAAACGTCCCTCCGAATCTGTACTGTTGGCAGAGCCAGTTCCAGGACACAGGCGTTTGCTGAAGAGAGAAAGATCATTAACAGGAACACCAACATTCATCACAGGCTTACCGGACTTAGGAGGAGTCGGTTTGGGTTTAGGAGTTTCACTATAGTCTTTGTATTGGGCTTTCCCACATTTATCTATGGTATATCCATAGAGCTTGCAATACTTACAATATAATCGAGAGCTCGCCTGATCGGTACTCACTTTGTCATAACTAGACCAAGACTGGAAGGTGGGTGAGGTGTTAGCCGGTGTATAAGACTGTAGGTGTCAGCCGACTTCGCACGTCTGATGTAGTTGGTTTCTTCTTTGTCTGCTAAATATAAGCGGATGGAAGGGGGAGCACGTCTAAAGAATTCCTCAACTAGAATGAGGTTGAGTTCTGAAAATTTAGAGACATGTGCTGCTTCCAGCCATTTCATGAAATATCTTTTTAGTATTGGCCAATTCTATAAAGGTGGTGGTACTTGCCATCAGATCACGGAATTTTCGTCTGTAGCTTTCGGTGAAGAGAAGGTAGGCGTCTAAAACTGCTTCAGGGTCTGGTAGTCATTCTCAGACGCTAAGGTACCGAGAGTAATCGCAGCTCTACCTGTGAGATGCACTCTGAGAAGGGTAGACCATTGATCTTCAGGCCAGCTAAGTTTTTTAGCTAAGGCCTCAAAAGTAGTAAAAAACACATCTATCTCTATCTCAACGAATGGTGGCATTAACTTGAATGCGAGACATTGAAGCTTACGGGAAGACTAGCTGTAGCTTGTTGGCGCCGATTGTGGTGTGTAGTTTCTAAGTTGAGTTCTTGTTGACGATATGCTAGAACGCTCTCAGCTTGCCTCTTATCGTGCTCATATTGCATCTCCAGGTAACGTTTTCTTGTTTCAAGCTGTACCCCCTCACGCTCACGTTGTAGGGCAGCCTCTCGTTCCTGTTCTTCAGGGCAGCCTCGCGTTCCGGTTCTTCTTTCTTCAGGGCAGCCTCGCGTTCCTTTAGGGCTGCCTCGCGTTCCTTTCTTTGTAGAGCTTTCTCAAAGGCAGCTTGTTCTTGCAGTTGGCCATGCTTTAGGGCAGCCTCGTCTTTCTTTATCTGGAGAGCTTCTCTTTGTTATTCCCGCTCTATTTTCGCTAGTTCGAGCTTCAACTTCACAGCTGCCAGAGCATGCCAATCTGCAATAGAATAGTTTTCGTGAGCATCAGAGTCTATAATTCCTTCATCTAAGAGCTGGTCCAAGATAATGTTGTGCAAGTCACTTTTGTTGGCTCCATGGGGAACATCTAGGTGATACTCATGTGCTAGAGTTTGTAATATTGTCTTTCTGGCACAAATTAAGTTCCCTACTTCACTTGCTGGATCACTACGAAATGACGAGAAACGATATATTTTGAGATAGCAAATAAATGTACAGCGAATATACCTATAATATTATAAGTGTCAGTAACAGGATGACACGGCAACTGGTAACTATCCTGTGGAAATTTAATCGTTAACAATTAACGTTAATATTAGATGTTAAATAATTAATCAATCAAAATCGCAGGAAATCTTGTACCCGGTACTAAATATAAGAGAATAAGGGCAAGAAAATCCAACTAAATAAATTGAACTGATAGTTTCGAAAACAAATGAAACTTAATTGTTTCAAAAGTGAAAAGGTAGTCCATGAATGAATGAACCTTGCCGAGTCTATAGGACAGAAGCAAGGGGTTTCCTATTTAATTATAGGATACTTACAGAATTAGCTTTCTTTGTGCTCTGAAAAAAGAAAGCTAATTCCCTACCTGAGTAAATATCATCATCTCTGACCGACGTGTAAGGGTGCGAGTGTCAACTTGTGACGAGAACTGCTGTTGAGGTCCCAACTCAGCAACTTAGTCCGTGCTCAACCCGTTCTCACACAAGACAGCACATATATGACTTAATGCTTAAAGTCAATATGTTGAATATGAATTAGTAAATATGTGATATATTCCCAGTTACTTTTTTTACCAAGGCCCAAACTCTTCCTCACGTACCAATTTACGTGTCACAGTACCCGTCCGTCAACATAGATAGCAGAATATTCGTGATTGGTTCAATTATAAGGAAAATTGTAGTTTTCAGGTCCCACATGGGTTGTGAAATTTACCTACTGTTGTCCATGCTCTTATAATATTACAGATCAGCTATATCCTATTGAAGGCTCGTAGTTTTGTTTTGAGAAATATTAGTTGTTCTTAGTAAATTATAATAAGCACTATAAATTATTACATAGAATAACAGTGCTTCACCAATCAATATTATATACCATAGTTTGGCTTTAAAAATCTTTAAAGAATGTTTTGTAGGAACGCTAACAGAAAACGATGTTACATTTGAAAGTCTATGGGGTAAACTACTGCAAACAGGACAGTATTGTGTCTACTATACCAACTATAGCTAGGATGGGTATATTGTCACCTACCGCCTGTTAGGTGGGAAAGGGGTCCAATACCACCCACAGGATGGGTATGAGGGTCACATCCACCCACAGGATGAGTATGGGGATCACATCCACCCACAGGAAGGGTATGGGGTCCAATACCACCCACAGGATGAGTATGGCGTCCACTACAACCCACAGGATGGGTATGGGGCTCCAACCACCCATAGAATGGGTATGGGGCTCCAACCACAAATAAAATGGGTATAGGGTCCAATAACACCCACTGGATGTTTAAGGCGTCCATTGCCGCGCGTCGAGCTCGAAAACCGCAGCATTCATCTCAGAACCATGCCTATTTCACACAGATTCCTTAATAAACGTAAGAGTTTTATATGTCACAAGAAAGATAGAAATATAAGCTTCATTCTAAATACCTTACCATGGGCATATTTAAATTTAAAGCGAAGATACATGTACTTTTATAATAGCCGAGCTTTAACCCCGGACAGATTGATCGACCGAGCAACTCTCTCTCAGAACAATGTTTATTTCACGTGAATTCGTTAATAAACATATATGTTTTATATGTCTCAAGAAAGGCAGACATATAAGCTTCACTTTAAACACTTTACCATAGACATATTTAAAGTTCTAATGAAGATACATGTATTTTAAAAATTACGGAGCTCCCACCCCGTACAGACTGAACGACAGAGCAACTCTCTCTCAGATCAATGTTTATTTCACGTAAATTCGTTAATAAACACAAATGTTTTATATGTCTTAAGCAAGATAGAAATAAGAGCTTCATTTTCAATACATTACAATAGACATATTTATAGCTCAAGTGAAGATACATATGTTTTTATAGTAGCGCTCAGTAGCTTGTCGGGCATGGAGTGCAGACGCCTACGCACTTGCCGATATATTGTATAATTATCAAAGATACGCTAATAAAGCCTAAAATCTTATATGCCTCCAGAAAGACCGAGATATGAACATTATTATGATTTCACCAAATGAAATATATCATGTTCGAGAACAAAGATATATCAATTTTAAATTAAGTTTCGACTCTTGCTCGGGCGAGAGAGAGGGAGCGACTCTCGCCCCATCTATTGGAGATTCTGTCCACTAAAGACCCAAAGCTACTCAAACCCTCCTAGCATTATTTAAGTAATGAAGTAATATGGTATATTTACTATAATGTGGGTGCTGAATGCAGAACATGAGAAAACATATATTTACTCCAAACTAATATAATTTCATTATGAAATAAGTAAATAAGTAGCATCAAAGGAAGTCGACGGTCCAAGCGTCAATGTTGTGGAACGACTTATCCAAGATATATCGTTGTTTGGAAAGTGTTTGTTGGCATATCCAGTTGTCGCACTTCTCTGCACAAATTATCACAAATTTAAATTATAATGTTAACAAGTAGAATACGTATTTTTAATAAAATCTAACATAGCTAGCCAGAAAACATTTAACATTTATTAAAAAAATATATGTTTGGAAGTTAAATCGACTTCATAGGACAATAGTGTTGTTATATATACTCGTTATTCGTTGACATGCGTTCGCTACTTAAACTACCATGTACTGTACTTATGTGAAATCTCCCATGTCTCTTCGCTCATCTCACCGAACCCTACAGGCTCTGTGATATATTGCTTAATTAATTGAGATTCACAAATAAAGCTTATAATTGTATATGTTATCAAAAAGGCAGAGCTTATTTTAGTTCATTTATTATGCACCCCATACCCATCCTATGGGCGATAGTGGAGTGTTACAGAGGCGCATAATGGGCTCAGGGACTGAGCCCCACAATTCATATAGCCAAGGAAGTTATAATCTTGATAAGCTAGTTACAAAAGTCAATGCACATTGTCACATCAACAATGGGCTCGAGACCGACCACAAGTACAGTTTATAATTTAAGCAACTGACATATATGGAGGGCTAGTGTCACAATTGATATGTTTATCCTACACATAACCCCCTCTCCCCCATCCAATGGGCAGCGGTGGATAGGTTACAATCAAGTCGTTTTTTGCGTTTTATTCAGAGATTAGATCTTATTGGGTGAGGAAAGATATTCATATTTTAAAGAAGGCTTCTTGGCTGATGCTCTCCATTGATGGAAAATCTACAACCTTTTGAAAATCAATGTTAGTTTGATCTAATATTGTAATTAACGCAGTTACCTGGTGTTATTCTTCACCTATATCTTTTTCTGGTTAATCCCTATTTACATTATGCAGTTCAGGCTTCGTCGCCAGACTATAGTTTTTAGTTTAGTTAATTTATCACATAATGGGTTCAGGGACTGAACACACAATTTATTTATCTAAGCAGGTTACAATCTTGAGGAGCTAGCCACAAAATTCATAACACATCGTCACATCAACAACATGGGTTCGAGATCAACCACAAGTACAGTTTCTAAATTAAGCAAATGCCATAAGTGGAGAGCTAGTGTCACAATTGATATGTTTGTCCAGCACATTTCCACAGTGGTTTGCTTGGGTTCTTTTAATTATCTTAGATATCATTGAAGAGAACCTCCTAGGTACTATACTGTATATATGCTGGTAAGAAGTATAATTATCCTGAGAAATCGTGTAAATTATGTTGTACGAGTGCTTCCAGTTAAGTAACATAGTTCATTTGTGTGCGCGTGCTTGAAGAGGAAATGTTATCCCCCCCCCCCCACCCCCCATTGTAAATATTTGTGGGTTTCAGACCATACGGCCACGGCTTACCCTCGCCGCGGTCGAGGGTAAGAACACCGGATGTATACCCAGTATTACAAGTAAACATTAGCAATAACAATTATGGAAAGTTCCTTCACCTATACATAGACAAGAGACTGAACTTCAGCACCCACATACATCACATAAGGGGATCCTCTAAGAGAGAGAGAGAGAGAGAGAGAGAGAGAGAGAGAGAGAGAGAGAGAGAGAGAGAGAGAGAGAGAAATAGAGAGAGAGAGAGAGAGAGAGAGAGAGAGTTAGTTATAATCACCTTTAATGATGGTAGGCTCAGTCTGAATACAGATAGGAAGGTCAGCATAATTAAAGTTACAAGGAGTTGATTATTTAGTATAGTTGTTTTTCTCTTTAACTGGATGATAGACGGGGAGTCTTTAACGTGATTGGGAATACATACATACACACATGCATACATACATATATACATACATACATACATACACACATGCATACATACATACATACATACATACATACATACATACATACATACATGCGTACATACATACATACATACATACATACATGCATACATACATACATACATACATACATACATACATACATACATGCATGCGTGCATACATACATCCATCCATCCATACGTACGTACATACATACATACATACATACATACATACATACATACATACATACATGCATACATACATGCGTGCGTACATACATACATATATACATACATACATACATGCGTACATACATGCGTACATACATGCGTACATACATGTGTACATACATGCGTACATCCATACATACATCCATACATCCATGCATGCGTACATACATACATACATACATACATACATGCATACATGCATGCATACATACATACATACATACATACGTACGTACATACATACATACATACATACATGCGTACATACATGCGTACATACATCCATACATACATGCATGCGTACATACATACATACATACATACATACATACATACATACATACATACATACATACATACACACATGCATACATGCATGCATACATACATACATACATACATACATACGTACGTACATACATACATACATACATGCGTACATACATGCGTACATACATACATACATACATGCATGCGTACATACATACATACATGCATACATGCATGCATACATACATACATACATGCGTATATAAATACATGCGTATATAAATACATGCGTATATAAATACATGCGTATATAAATACATACATGCGTATATACATGCATATATAAATACATACATACATACATACATGCGTACATACATACATACATACATGCATGCGTACATCCATACATACATGCATGCGTACATACATACATACATACATACATACATACATACATACATACATACATACATACATACACGTCCAGTCAGCATATAGCTATTTCGGGACAAAATCCAATACAGTTTATATTGGTGAGACGCCACTGTGATGAGGAGTTTAAATATCACAGGAACTGTAGCTAGGTTAATGTGTGACAGGTGAGGTTAGATGAGGCATCCACAAGCATCAGCTGGATGCTGATGGAGTGTTGTGGAGGCTGGTGGTACTATGTCCAGATGTTGGAGGGTGGATTTGACTCTCCCACCCTCCCTCCCCCTCCCCCCCCCACATTGACCGCAGTACGTCTAAGGTTACTTTCCACTCTCGCTTACCAAGGGTATAACCCCCGCCCCCCCCAACACACACACATGCATCAGATTCTTAACTTACTATATTTATTATTTACCAATTTATGTTACTACACTGACTCTCAATTTCACAATATTGTATAAACTTTGATGAATCGCTCGTCTATGGGTCATCCAATAATGTTAGCAGACTTCTAGATGTTACCACTGCTAGGTTTAGGCTCAGCTACAAGTACCTCTGGGAGTTTGTAACATCTGATGATCTAGATTTGACTAAATGTAAACTCTGTCAGCAGAACTATTCGCATACTTTGCGTCATTATATAATGGAATGTGAAAAATAGCGGAATTTAAAGATAACAACATCAATAGTGTCCATGAAATGTGTAAGTACTTCATTCATAATGATGTGCTGCCCGAAATCTTAGCGAAGTATCCAAAATTTGCTTACTGTAGGTAATGCATACACATGACTGTAAAGCTGCCGCCCAGTTGGGTGGGTGTGGAGCACATGACTGTAAAGCTGCCGCCCAGTTGGGTGGGTGTCGAGCACATGACTGTAAAGCAGCCGCCCAGTTGGGTGGGTGTGGAGCACATGACTGTAAAGCTGCCGCCCAGTTGGCTGGGTGTGGAGCACATGACTGTAAAGCTGCCGCCCAGTTGGGTGGGTGTGGAGCACATGACTGTAAAGCTGCCGCCCAGTTGGGTGGGTGTGGAGTACATGACTGTAAAGCTGCCGCCCAGTTGGGTGGGTGTGGAGCACATGACTGTAAAGCTGCCGCCCAGTTGGCTGGGTGTGGAGCACATGACTGTAAAGCTGCCGCCCAGTTGGGTGGGTGTGGAACACATGACTGTAAAGCTGCCGCCCAGTTGGGTGGGTGTGGAGCACATGACTGTAAAGCTGCCGCCCAGTTGGGTGGGTGTGGAGCACATGACTGTAAAGCTGCCGCCCAGTTGGGTGGGTGTGGAGCACATGACTGTAAAGCTGCCGCCCAGTTGGGTGGGTGTGGAACACATGACTGTAAAGCTGCCGCCCAGTTGGGTGGGTGTGGAGCACATGACTGTAAAGCTGCCGCCCAGTTGGGTGGGTGTGAACACATGACTGTAAAGCTGCCGCCCAGTTGGGTGGGTGTGGAGCACATGACTGTAAAGCTGCCGCCCAGTTGGGTGGGTGTGGAGCACATGACTGTAAAGCTGCCGCCCAGTTGGGTGGGTGTGCAGCAAGACTAGTAACTGTGTGACTCACCATAAATGTAAAGTGCCTTGTATAGTGACTGTTGTGAGCCTCTTGTTGAATCACTTGTGACACAAAAGATTACTGATGTGTGTATTTGTGGTGGTGATTAAATATGTATGTGTATGTATATATGTATACGTATGAATATGTACATGTATGCATAAGTATGTGTACATTAATAATTTTGTAACTAGCGTCAAAAGATTGTCATTTGCTTAGCTAAACGAACTAGAGGGTTCAGTTCCTGAACCGATTATGTGCCTCTGTAATCCTTTACACCACCGCCCACGGGATGTGTATTATGGGGTGCATAATAAAGAAAGAAAATGAATGGACCGAACCCCACAAATCATTTAGCTAAGCAAGTTACAATCTTGATGAGCTAGTTACAAAATTCACTATAAGTCGTCACATCATAAATGGGTTCGAGATCGACCACAAGTAGTGCATTACATAATTTATCAGTATTGTGCAGCCTGTGATCCCCGCCTGGCTGGATACTGATACCTAGGTAATTTTTATGTGTCCGGACACCGGCGATAAGGTGATATTATTTATTTAACTTAAGATATATATATTTTTAAATGTTGTCACATTAACGGCTACATCTTCCTTTCTTCTGACATATAGATTTTTAAGATTAATTAAAATATATGGAAACTAATTATACAATTTATTGGCTGGTGTGCAGGGCTTCACACTCTCAGAGCTAGCCATCAAGTAACTATCAAAACGCATATATCTTCGTTTTCACTTCAGTTATATTTATGACAAAGGATTTTAAATGTAGCCTATATTTCTACCTTTCAGATGACATAAATACTTTCGTTAATTACAATATCTAGATCAAACTAACATTGATTTTCAAAAGGTTGTATATTTTCCATCAATGGAGAGCATCAGCCAAGAAGCCTTCTTTAAAATATGAATATCTTTCCTCACCCAATAAGATCTAATCTCTGAATAAAACGCAAAAAACGACTTGATTGTAACCTATCCACCGCTGCCCATTGGATGGGGGAGAGGGGGTTATGTGTAGGATAAACATATCAATTGTGACACTAGCCCTCCATATATGTCAGTTGCTTAAATTATAAACTGTACTTGTGGTCGGTCTCGAGCCCATTGTTGATGTGACAATGTGCATTGACTTTTGTAACTAGCTTATCAAGATTATAACTTCCTTGGCTATATGAATTGTGGGGCTCAGTCCCTGAGCCCATTATGCGCCTCTGTAACACTCCACTATCGCCCATAGGATGGGTATGGGGTGCATAATAAATGAACTAAAATAAGCTCTGCCTTTTTGATAACATATACAATTATAAGCTTTATTTGTGAATCTCAATTAATTAAGCAATATATCACAGAGCCTGTAGGGTTCGGTGAGATGAGCGAAGAGACATGGGAGATTTCACATAAGTACAGTACATGGTAGTTTAAGTAGCGAACGCATGTCAACGAATAACGAGTATATATAACAACACTATTGTCCTATGAAGTCGATTTAACTTCCAAACATATATTTTTTTAATAAATGTTAAATGTTTTCTGGCTAGCTATGTTAGATTTTATTAAAAATACGTATTCTACTTGTTAACATTATAATTTAAATTTGTGATAATTTG
Organism: Procambarus clarkii; assembly: GCF_040958095.1. NCBI lineage: Eukaryota > Metazoa > Arthropoda > Malacostraca > Decapoda > Cambaridae > Procambarus > Procambarus clarkii. The sequence continues at coordinate 8,708,968 of NC_091237.1, read as the reverse complement.
TGCAGAGAAGTGCGACAACTGGATATGCCAACAAACACTTTCCAAACAACGATATATCTTGGATAAGTCGTTCCACAACATTGACGCTTGGACCGTCGACTTCCTTTGATGCTACTTATTTACTTATTTCATAATGAAATTATATTAGTTTGGAGTAAATATATGTTTTCTCATGTTCTGCATTCAGCACCCACATTATAGTAAATATACCATATTACTTCATTACTTAAATAATGCTAGGAGGGTTTGAGTAGCTTTGGGTCTTTAGTGGACAGAATCTCCAATAGATGGGGCGAGAGTCGCTCCCTCTCTCTCGCCCGAGCAAGAGTCGAAACTTAATTTAAAATTGATATATCTTTGTTCTCGAACATGATATATTTCATTTGGTGAAATCATAATAATGTTCATATCTCAGTCTTTCTGGAGGCATATAAGATTTTAGGCTTTATTAGCGTATCTTTGATAATTATACAATATATCGGCAAGTGCGTAGGCGTCTGCACTCCGCCCGACAAGCTACTGAGCGCTACTATAAAAACATATGTATCTTCACTTGAGCTATAAATATGTCTATTGTAATGTATTGAAAATGAAGCTCTTATTTCTATCTTGCTTAAGACATATAAAACATTTGTGTTTATTAACGAATTTACGTGAAATAAACATTGATCTGAGAGAGAGTTGCTCTGTCGTTCAGTCTGTACGGGGTGGGAGCTCCGTAATTTTTAAAATACATGTATCTTCATTAGAACTTTAAATATGTCTATGGTAAAGTGTTTAAAGTGAAGCTTATATGTCTGCCTTTCTTGAGACATATAAAACATATATGTTTATTAACGAATTCACGTGAAATAAACATTGTTCTGAGAGAGAGTTGCTCGGTCGATCAATCTGTCCGGGGTTAAAGCTCGGCTATTATAAAAGTACATGTATCTTCGCTTTAAATTTAAATATGCCCATGGTAAGGTATTTAGAATGAAGCTTATATTTCTATCTTTCTTGTGACATATAAAACTCTTACGTTTATTAAGGAATCTGTGTGAAATAGGCATGGTTCTGAGATGAATGCTGCGGTTTTCGAGCTCGACGCGCGGCAATGGACGCCTTAAACATCCAGTGGGTATTATTGGACCCTATACCCATTTTATTTGTGGTTGGAGCCCCATACCCATTCTATGGGTGGTTGGAGCCCCATACCCATCCTGTGGGTTGTAGTGGACGCCATACTCATCCTGTGGGTGGTATTGGACCCCATACCCTTCCTGTGGGTGGATGTGATCCCCATACTCATCCTGTGGGTGGATGTGACCCTCATACCCATCCTGTGGGTGGTATTGGACCCCTTTCCCACCTAACAGGCGGTAGGTGACAATATACCCATCCTAGCTATAGTTGGTATAGTAGACACAATACCGTCCTGTTTGCAGTAGTTTACCCCATAGACATTCAAATGTAACATCGTTTTCTGTTAGCGTTCCTACAAAACATTCTTTAAAGATTTTTAAAGCCAAACTATGGTATATAATATTGATTGGTGAAGCACTGTTATTCTATGTAATAATTTATAGTGCTTATTATAATTTACTAAGAACAACTAATATTTCTCAAAACAAAACTACGAGCCTTCAATAGGATATAGCTGATCTGTAATATTATAAGAGCATGGACAACAGTAGGTAAATTTCACAACCCATGTGGGACCTGAAAACTACAATTTTCCTTATAATTGAACCAATCACGAATATTCTGCTATCTATGTTGACGGACGGGTACTGTGACACGTAAATTGGTACGTGAGGAAGAGTTTGGACCTTGGTAAAAAAAGTAACTGGGAATATATCACATATTTACTAATTCATATTCAACATATTGACTTTAAGCATTAAGTCATATATGTGCTGTCTTGTGTGAGAACGGGTTGCCGTGCTAGAGGAACTATGGCCCTCTGTATCCTCCTTTGGTCGGACTGCAGAAGATAGGGTGCATGGTCCGAAGACAAACCAAGGTACCAAAATGATGATCTGTCTGAATTTGAGAAATATTCTAGGGATGAAAAGGGTGGAATACACGAGTAAAAACACTGAGGGATGGACGACCAATTAAAGAGAATGACTGAGGCCTCTAGTCATCACGTAATCCACAGTAATCCAACACTCAAAATATGTTACCCTCGGAATGCACAGCACCATATAAATATTAAAAGTAATGAAAATATTGAAAAGCAACTTCATCAAAGCCAAGTGCACTTACCACAAAATGATGTTCTAGTACCAGTACCCGAGTGAGACTCTAGGACAGGCCCCCATTAAATGTGATGGAAAAAAGAAGTGTAGGTGTTCGGCAGTCCTCCTAATGGCTGGTGTCAATGCCAATCACATTTACAAAAAAAAAAAAAAAGACTGTAGCTGTTGCCTCCTGTGGTAATGTAAGGGAAAACGCGCAAAACAAATTGTATGAACAATGAAACTTTAACTTGAAAACAAATATGAGCAAAGATAATCCCTTGGCTATGTACAGTGCAATTAAACAAGATTATAAAGTAAAAGAATAACAAAATAAAACAGTGGTTACGTTACTCTACAAATGAATAGGACAAAAAATGAATTAACAGGTGCTGAGAATATTTGCTGGCTGAACACATCCACTATTACACAGAGCGTATATTTGATAGGTGTGTCAGCTTTGAGAGCACAGAATATTCTAAATCCAATGGCTTGTACACGCTCAGTCATCGGCTATGTAGATGGCGCTGAAGTGGAGTGCAGATGACGATCCACCAATGAGACGCGTGCTGGCTGGAAGTGGTGGTTTGGTGATCGACGAAGGTGGAGAGCGAGTGTCGGATACGTATGCGCCTAGCAGAAACGTATTTTACTCAATATGTACTACACTTGCTTGTAGTATCTAGATGTTGTAGATGTACTGAAGTAACATGATGATAGGAAAGAGCAGGCCAAATCTCTCTTGAAGGAGATTATCGTAACAAAATATATAACATTAAAGATTATAAGATCGATGTGAATTTGAGGAACCAGGAGTAAAGCAAAAAAATCCAAAATTAAAACAAAAGTTATTTTAATAAAATATAATAAATGTGAGCGGGCAGATTTTGCCAGCTGTCTTAATGTGCACAAAGTGAGTGCACCTCGACAGTGAACTCTCACGAGTGCACAGAGTGTGTGCGCAAGGTCGAGTTTTGTTAATACAAGACTCAGCAATGTCTTGCTGGGTATCGGTGGATAGCTCGTGTCAAGAGGAAGCTATTGGTATTACGAGGGCCGTCGTGTGCCTAACCGTTTGTTAATTACAGCAAGGAGAAGTATGTTCAGCAACTAGTTAACTCCAAGGAAATTAGAATTTCCAAATTTCCCTCTCCAAAATCAGAGTGAGAGGGAACTTTTAAGTTTTGAGGTGAGGAACAGCCCAGAATGCCCCAAATGACACGTAAACACTTGGCCTCTCGCCAGTCGGAAAAGCTGCTTTGATTGTTCTGGGCCTCAGAGCCCAATGCTCGACCAACACGGTTGAATTCATATAATGCGAGCGGTGTGTGGAGTGAGGTTCAAGTGCCCCAGCAGAGCTTGCCTGCGCCATTCTGACGAAGTCGCCTGTTAAACTTAAACGTCAGTTGTCTATGCTGCCGGCCAAAAGCTAGATTCTCCGCTTAACGCGACGTTAATTAATATCTCGTCATCTATCTAATTTCATCTAGCGCGATTTGCTGCCGAATCCGGTTCACGATATTTTCTAATTAACTTTGTTACGAGTGATTTAAGAAGAGAGAGAGAAATATATTGTCCACAACGTGACCACCTAGCCAGGAGCAACAGGACTTGCCAGTTGTGTCGGTGATCATCGTGAGCATCCGCGAGACTAACGTTATAAGGAAGGGATTTCCATATCAGACCTACATTCCCCTTTGATTAATATTAATTTCTCGGAGATATATAACTATAATTTCAACGTAATTGGGACTTAGAGAAATTTCCCGCTAAGCTGCGCCATCCTAGCAGTGAGCACCCTGCCACCCTGTGTGTTGACGCTCACCCTGCCACCCTGTGTGTTGACGCTCACCCTGCCACCCTGTGTGTTGACGCTCACCCTGCCACCCTGTGTGTTGACGCTCACCCTGCCACCCTGTGTGTTGACGCTCACCCTGCCACCCTGTGTGTTGACCCTCACCCTGCCACCCTGTGTGCTGACGCTCACCCTGCCACCCTGTGTGTTGACCCTCACCCTGCCACCCTGTGTGTTGACCCTCACCCTGCCACCCTGTGTGTTGACGCTCACCCTGCCACCCTGTGTGTTGACGCTCACCCTGCGTGCGAAGCCGTCGCCGCCAACCAGTTGTGTATCGTTAAGCGCGAGCACAGTGCACCTGTTCAGCCAGTTTGCCCCTGCCACCCTGTGGACAAGCATGTTATCACGTGCGGAAAATATTTGATTTATCTGCACCTAGTGAGGTACAGATACCTTCTCACCTGCCACCTAGTGCGACCCTGTGTACTTGGATCAGCCCTCCGACCTGTATTATCCCGTTATCCCCCGGTACAGGTGATAGTTGTTCTGATCGAGGAAACAATAAGTGGGTTGTCGGTACAGCAATCTGTATGATACTGTATCCGTCACTGTCATTGGTTTAAGTGATACACACGCCACAAATTTGGTATTTGTTATACGTTTGTACATTTAAGTTGTATGGTGTTGTTATTGATAATATATTATTTCATTATTATTTATTCCTGTGTTTGTGTGATACATTGGATTTTCCAAACTCTGTTAATGTTAGCGAATATAAGCATTAACAGAGTATGGAAAATTGTTTTTGAAAATGTAAGGGGGTGCTTTGTGAAACGCTTTGTGAAACTTTTTACCAACGTACTTGTGGATGAAACAATCGGGATGATACCGGACAGAGTGTATCGTGATTCGGCCTGTACGCCTCTTGACATACCAGAAAACATTCTAAGGAAACTACTCCAAGCTTGTACTAAAGAGTCACCCTTCTTGAGCCCTGTTGGGCACAGGTATAAGCAAGTAGATGGGGTCTCCATGGGTTCTCCCCTAGGTGTCCTGTTTGCGAACTTCTACATGGGTACCATTTTTTTTTTTTTTTTTTTTTTTTTTTTTTTTTGAGATATATACAAGAGTTGTTACATTCTTGTACAGCCACTAGTACGCGTAGCGTTTCGGGCAAGTCCTTAATCCTATGGTCCCTGGAATACGATCTTCTGCCGCGAAGAATCGTTTTTTCATCTAAGTACACATTTTACTGTTGCGTTAAACAGAGGCTACAGTTAAGGAATTGCGCCCAGTAAATCCTCCCCGGCCAGGATACGAACCCATGACATAGCGCTCGCGGAACGCCAGGCGAGTGTCTTACCACTACACCACGGAGACTGCAAAATCGAACAGAAGGTCTTAGTTGGCATGAACTTGAAGCCTGCCATATACCTGCAGATATGTTGACGACATTTTTACACAGGTACCTGATGTCAGACGTCTGCGGGAGCTGAAGGAGGCATTCGAGCAGAATTCTGTGTTGCGTTTCACTTACGAGATGGAGAAGGATGGGAAGCTGCCCTTTCTAGATGTAACAGTCACGGAAAGGAGTGGAGGTTTCCACACTGCAGTCTACACTAAGGAAACATAGGAATGTGCCTCAATGCTAACAGTGACTGCCCAGACAGGTACAAGAGGAGTGTTGTCAATGCTTACATCGACCGTGCTCTCAGCCACAGCTCAGGATGAAAGCAAGTCGATGAAGAACTCTGTAGGGTAAGGCAAGTCCTAGTCAACAACGGCTTCTCCATTGGTTTCGTTGAAGACATCATAAAAAGGAAGGTGAAATGCCATGCAACCTCTGAAGAGTCAACTAACACAACACCTGTACCCCCTATTAGACTATTTTACAGGAGCTTCTTTTTCCACAGCTCATAAAACGGAGGAAAGGGTCCTGAAAGATATTGTTAAATGGAACATTATCCCTACAGACAAAAATCAGAAGATACAATTGACCATTTACTATAAAACCAAAAAACCGGCCAACCTACTCATGAAAAACTCTCCAGACAAAAAGCGGAATGCCTTAAAAGAGACCAACGTCGTCTATGCCTTCAAATGTCCATTTGGGGAATGTAAGCCCCAAAGAACTCAGAATATAGGCAAGACAACAACATCTCTTTCCAGGCGATTAACACTGCATAAGCAACAGGGCTCCATTAAGGAACATATGATTTCCTCCCACAACCAGACCATCACCAGAGAAGTCTTAACAAACAACACAGAAATCATCGATAGATACAGCGATAGCATGCGGCTTGACATCTGCGAGGCACTACACATCAAAAAGTCAACACCAGCAATCAACAGCCAATTAATGCACACCTATATTCTACTCACTTCAAGACTCCGCACCAATATAGAAACATCAAGAGGAAGTATAGGCCAATAGGCCCTTTGCAGTTACTTCCATTCTTCCCTTTCACTTATCCAATTTATACCCATTGAACCGTGTTCTGTCTTGTGTTGGTCAAAAGTTTGTTCACCTCATCCAAAACTTTTTCAACATATCATCTCACCCAAATGCGATTATATAAGACAAGCTGTTTAGCGTTAGAATTAGTAAAACTCTGTTAAGTGTTTTCAGGTTACAGTTGTGTGTGTGTAAACTAAAGTCTTTGAAAATGTAATACGTTATTACGAAACGCGTTCAAGCATCACATCAGACTAGAAATAAAAATGAATTTTGGAGAATTGATTTTTCAATTACCATCGACAGTAAAAAGAAACATAAGAAATATTGAGAAAATTCGTGTTAGAATTATTAACCTTACTTTTTCGGTCATATTTAACAACATATGTTTACAAGAAAGACTGTTTCCAAAATATACTAATATATATATAGATATATGGGAGTAAGGAGCAGCCTTGGGCCTCATTCTCAATGCATCCAAATGCGAAATAGTCACCCGCAACCCAGACATCACTGGCCAAATATAAAATGTTCTTCCAGACATTCTCGTTGTTGAACCACCTGACTGCACCCTCCTGGGTGCCCCCATTGGCCCGCAAGCAATCGAGGAGGTCCTGGATGCAAAAATCACTGATCTAAGGAGAATGCTGGACGGGATTGACAATAACGATGCCCATAATGCTCTCTTCCTCCTCACTAGATGCCTATCTCTCCATAAGTTGACTTACTTTCTGAGGTGTTCTCCATCCTATAACAGCCCCAAATTAAATGTGTATGACACCCTTCTGAGGTCCATGCTGGTGAAAGTCTTGAATCTGCCATTCAGCCTTGGTGTCCACACAGCCTTCCACATTGCTCTCCCAGCCTTCCTTTCCTTCTCCCATGAATTGCACGATCTCGTAAGAGATATCCTACCTCAATTCGTGAGTGATTCAGCAGATATACATGATCCTGCTTTCACTGAATGTTCAAATCAGTGGGATGCTCTTGCAGCCCCAGCACCCCATCATGGAACCATAAAAAAACAGAAATATATATATATATATATATATATATATATATATATATATATATATATATATATATATGTCGTACCTAGTAGCCAGAACTCACTTTTTAGCCTACTATTCAAGGCCCGATTTGCCTAATAAGCCAAGTTTTCCTGAATTAATATATTTTCTCTATTTTTTTTCTTATGAAATGATAAATCAACCCATTTCATTATGTATGAGGTCAATTTTTTTTTATTGGAGTTAAAATTAACGTAGATATATGACCGAACCTAACCAACCCTACCTAACCTAACCTAACCTATCTTTATAGGTTAGGTTTGGTTAGGTAGCCGAAAAAGTTAGGTTAGGTTAGGTTAGGTAGGTTAGGTAGTCGAAAAACAATTAATTCATGAAAACTTGGCTTATTAGGCAAATCGGGCCTTGCATAGTAGGCTGAGAAGTGCGTTCTGGCTACTAGGTACGACATATATATATATATATATATATATATATATATATATATATATATATATATATATATATATATATATATATATATATATATATATATATATATATATATATATATATATATATTAGTATATTTTGGTAGCAGTCTTTCCTGTAGACATATATTATTAAATATGACCGAAAAAGTAAGATTAATAATTCTAACACGAATTTTCTCGATCTTTCGTACGTTTCTTTTCACTGTTGGTGGTAATTCAAAAATCAATTCTCCAAAATTCATTTTTATTTCTAGTCTGACGCGACACTTGAGCGCGTTTCGTAAAACTTATTACATTTTCAAAGACTTTAGCTTACACATACACAACTGAATAGAACTTACACATCTTCGATTTGTTTATATCTACATTTGAGTGAGGTGGATGGGGTGAGGTGGTATTAATAGGGTATTAAATTCCTAAACACAAGACAGAACACGAAACAATGGGTATTGAATGGAAGTGATTTGTAGAAAGCCTATTGGTCCATATTTCTTGATGCTTCTATATTGGAGCGGAGTCTTGAGGTGGGTAGAATATAGTTGTGCATTATTTGGCTGTTGATTGCTGGTGTTGACTTCTTGATGTGTAGTGCCTCGCAAACGTCAAGCCGCCTGCTATCGCTGTATCTATCGATGATTTCTGTGTTGTTTACTAGGATTTCTCTGGCGATGGTTTGGTTGTGGGAAGAGATTATATGTTTCTTAATGGAGCCCTGTTGCTTATGCATCGTTAAACGCCTAGAAAGAGATGTTGTTGTCTTGCCTATATACTGTTTTTTTTGGAGCTTACAGTCCCCAAGAGGGCATTTGAAGGCATAGACGACGTTGGTCTCTTTTAAAGCGTTCTGCTTTGTGTCTGGAGAGTTTCTCATGAGTAGGCTGGCTGGAAAGTGAAACGCCATGCAACCTCTGAAGAGACAACTAACACAACACCTATACCCCCTATTAGACTATTTTACAGGAACTTCTTTTCCACAGCTCATAAAACGGAGGAAAGGGTCCTGAAAGATATTGTTAATAGAAACGTTATCCCTACAGACAAAAATCAGAGGATACAACTGACAATTTACTATAAAACCAGAAAAACGGCCAGCCTGCTCATGAGAAACTCTCCAGACCTAGTTACACCTAGTTACCTTGTTACACCTAGTTACCTTGTTACACCTAGTTACCTTGTTACACCTAGTTACCTTGTTACACCTAGTTACCTTGTTACACCTAGTTACCTTGTTACACCTAGGGTTGCTCTCCTCCCATTCTCTTCCAAACTACTCCGAGTCTCACAATCTCCCTCTCCTCTTATATATCTTCCCATGAACGTCCCTCTTTTCCTCTCCCCCTGCATCTCCACTTCCTTCCCTCCCTGTTGGTCTCCCTCAGGTTCGAGGCCCGATTACCGGGCTTAGCCTCCATGAACTGTTTAGGTTGAAAAGTGATTTTCTGGGGAGACTCATAAGGGGTCGTCATCTATGCAACCGTGGATGGGGTGTTCGTCGTTATCCCCTTCACGAAGTCAGCGTATTGATTGGGAAAATTTACACAGAACTTGCAATCCTAAAATGGTAAATCATCTTATGAAACAAAACACCTGTGAAAGGAATGTGACAGTTGACTGCTGATGCCTTCAAAGTCTGTCTGAAACATATTCCTTTGAAGAAGGTGAGAAAGAGAACCACAAGAGAGAGAGAGAGAGTACACACAACACACTCCAGAAAAAAAAATAATAACAGAAACGCTTAAACAAGAATTACCATCTCAGTTAAGAAAAGGCTAATTTAAAGAGGGAAATTGAAGAAATTGAGCAGAAGTTGAAGCGATCATACAAGGTTGAATAATTAAAATTGGACCAGAAACGATATACGAGATCATCAGTCCGAATCTGGGTATTCTACTTCCCTAGATTATGAAAGATCAGATTCAGATTAATCTCACGTTCTCCTCTGTCCATTATCTCCGTCCTCCTTCCTATCATCTTCATGGCTCTCTTCAGCTGGCCGATTGCAGGTTCGTCCTTAGCGATCTTGTCAGGACAAACCGAACACCGCTCGTGGACATGCATAGCCAGGCAGTCATGCAGGAGAAGCACGTTCTGACCGCTGATTCCAATGTCCAGCTTGTAGCAAGAGCCAACACCTTCCTTGCTGCGCGTTGCCCCATACAGGGGTGACAGTGGCTGTAGTGGTGGGTCGCTTAGTAATGGAGTGTGGTATGAGGGAAGCGAGGGACACTGTGCTGGGAGACACATCTACTTGGGAAACATCTACCTGGGAGACGCATCTACCTGGGAGACACATCTACTTGGGACACACATCTACTTGGGAGACACATCTACTTGGGAGACTCATCTACCTGGGAGACTCATCTGCCTGGGAGACACATCTACCTCGGAGATACATCTACCTGAGAGACAGTCCTGATCAGTGAACTGACATTTTAGTATTTGGTTGTGAATGTGTAATTTCATATCACGCATATATTTTAAACATTAGTCATCAGCTGTTGAGTGTTGAGGGGCTCCCCATACAACAGGGAAGGATGGCTGGTCAATGCTGGTCAAATTCCGGTGCTTTCTGTTAGTTTAGGAGGGATAAAAGGCATTAACGCAGTCAAAAAGTGCATACGAATAAACGAATATGAGGTAAACTGACACAAACTATCATAAGTCAAAGGAAGGAAACGGAAAAAAGTGTTTTTGAAAGAAAGTTTCGTAGTGCAGTGTGAAGCAAGTAGGAGGACAGGGTGAGGCGAGTGTACCTGACCACTGACCGTGACCACAGGACGCACAACCTGTCCCCCACACCAACATTGACCAGCAGCAACCTCAGCACCTGCCCCCACACAAACTATGACCAGCAGCCACCTCACCACCTGCCCCCACACCAACACTGATCAGCAGCCACCTCACCACCTGCCCCCACATCAACATTGACCAGCAGCCACCTCACCACCTGCCCCCACACCAACACTGACCAGCAGCCACCTCACCACCTGCCCCCACACCAACATTGACCAGCAGCCACCTCACCACCTGCCCCCACACCAACACTGACCAGCAGCCACCTCACCACCTGCCCCCACACCAACACTGACCAGCAGCCACCTCACCACCTGCCCCCACACCAACACTGACCAGCAGCCACCTCACCACCTGCCCCCACACCAACATTGACCAGCAGCCACCTCACCACCTGCCCCCACACCAACATTGACCAGCAGCCACCTCACCACCTGCCCCCACACCAACACTGACCAGCAGCCACCTCACCACCTGCCCCCACACCAACACTGACCAGCAGCCACCTCACCACCTGCCCCCACATCAACACTGACCAGCAGCCACCTCACCACCTGCCCCCACACCAACACTGACCAGCAGCCACCTCACCACCTGCCCCCACACCAACACTGACCAGCAGCCACCTCACCACCTGCCCCCACACCAACACTGACCAGCAGCCACCTCACCACCTGCCCCCACACCAACACTGACCAGCAGCCACCTCACCACCTGCCCCCACATCAACATTGACCAACAGCCACCTCACTACCTGCCCCCACACCAACACTGACCAGCAGCCACCTCACCACCTGCCCCCACACCAACACTGACCAGCAGCCACCTCGTAATGCAGTTAGTACAAGCAACCCTCAGCTGGTGTTTCTGCTCAGTACAGTTTCTAGAGTTTCACAGGGGACAGCTAGGAGGGATGAGTAGGTTACTTATGGAGCGGCCAAAGGATATAAACCTAACCATATGGAAGAGATTTATAGCACTAGAGGAACGCTTGAATGAGGAGCCTGAGAAGGCCATTGGCATAATACAACTCCAGGAAAGCATGGACGAACCAGTGAGAGGCTTTGAAAAATGCAGGAACAGCTGGAGGAGGAGAGAAGGAAAAGAGAAGAAATACATGCACTTAAAGGAGAGACAGCTTCTCTCTGAAGGAAGAGAATTACTTCCGTGCTTCAAGAATTTCAAGAGATGGTAGACACAAAAGATGAGGATATTGAAGGCTTAAAGGTATAACTTGACAGGAGTGACGAACTCTGCATTGCATCCTGTACACAATTACCAGAACTGAAGGAACTAAAGTGCAAAAGGGGAGGCAAGTGTATATGGCTTACAGAGCAGAATAGAAGTGGTGGAAGAGTAAGTTAAGCCAGTAAAGGAAGTGAAAAAGTCAACAGAGGAAAGATTTAAACAAATAGAAAACGTAACCAAAATTTGGGGAGTAAACTATTTGTTAAGGCAGCAAAGGGTTCAGAGGTTAAGATGATAATTAGAGGAAACTATGTTAGAGGCTGTAAAAACAACCTAAGTCATGAAATATACAAGATAAGAGTAGGAAAGGGAAAGATTAGTAATAATATACTACCTGCCAGAACCTAAGAGGGACACATGGCAAATAAGGAGTCGAGCCTGGCCTCAGGCCGGGCTCGGGAATAGAAGAATTCCAGGAACCCTCTCCAGGTATCTCCAGGTAAAGAACAGAATGAAATAACATAAATGCTACACAAAATTCAGGCTGGAGATGCAGCAACAATAAGCTGTAATATTAAAGAGGGACATGACATCGCCCTAGGCTTAGTTACAAGATAATCTCCATTTGTGTTGTGAAAACAGCGCATCTTAATCTTGTACCAAAGTGCACCCGTCGACCAGGATGAGTTGAGCGCCTCGAGAAAGGCCGCCCTGGGGCATCATCTCTGCTATTCCGCATCAACAACCAAGAGTCCCGCTTGCGCCACATGCGGCAAATACTTGCATTTAATGCGTGTGTTCTACGAATATGATGAGCCGAATCAGTAGTAAGTACTTTAGATCCCTTTTTAATGAGTTGGAGGCACAAAGTTGATTAATCTCATTTTTGCGACTTAATTTGTTACCCCGGTGTAGTTCACTACATTGCATACCTGCAGAGGAGAGAGAGAGAGAGAGAGAGAGAGAGAGAGAGAGAGAGAGAGAGAGAGAGAGAGAGAGAGAGAGCGAGAGAGCGAGAGAGAGAGAGAGAGAGAGAGAGAGAGAGAGAGAGAGAGAGAGAGAGAGAGAGAGAGAGAGAGAGAGAGAGAGAGAGAGAGAGAGAGAGAGAGAGAGAGCGAGAGAGAGAGAGAGAGAGAGAGAGAGAGAGAGAGAGAGAGAGAGTGAGAGAGCGAGAGAGAGAGAGAGAGAGAGAGAGAGAGAGAGAGAGAGAGAGAGAGAGAGAGAGAGAGAGAGAGAGAGAGAGAGAGAGAGTGAGAGAGCGAGAGAGAGAGAGAGAGAGAGAGAGAGAGAGAGAGAGAGAGAGAGAGAGAGAGAGAGAGAGAGAGAGAGAGAGAGAGAGAGAGAGAGAGAGAGAGAGAGGAGAGAGAGAGAGAGAGAGTGAGAGAGCGAGAGAGAGAGAGAGAGAGAGAGAGAGAGAGAGAGAGAGAGAGAGAGAGAGAGAGAGAGAGAGAGAGAGAGAGAGAGAGAGAGGAGAGAGAGAGAGAGAGAGAGACAGAGAGAGAGAGAGAGAGAGAGGAAGGTGTCAGAAGGAACCTTTAGAAACAAACGGCAGAAAGTAATTAGTATGAATGAGATGAGAAAGCTTTCTCTGAGCATTCATTTGTGTGTGTGTGTGTGTATATATATATATATATATATATATATATATATATATATATATATATATATATATATATATATATATATATATATATATATATATATATATATATATATATATATGTCCTGGTATATATATATATATATAACTGAAAGCTCACACCCCAGAAGTGACTCGAACCCATACTCCCAGAAGCAACGCAACTGGTATGTACAAGACGCCTTAATCCACTTGACCATCACGACCGGACATAATGAGGTGATAGCCGAGGCTATTTGAACCACCCCACCGCCGGCACTCGGATAGTTATCTTGGGCATAGCATTTTACCAAATCACCTCATTCTTTGGGGCACACGTGAGGAACACAAATGCGAACAAGCCTGAATGGTCCCCAGGACAATATGCAACTGAAAGCTCACACCCCAGAAGTGACTCGAACCCATACTCCCAGAAGCAACGCAACTGGTATGTACAAGACGCCTTAATCCACTTGACCATCACGACCGGACATAATGAGGTGATAGCCGAGGCTATTTGAACCACCCCACCGCCGGCACTCGGATAGTTATCTTGGGCATAGCATTTTACCAAATCACCTCATTCTTTGGGGCACACGTGAGGAACACAAATGCGAACAAGCCTGAATGGTCCCCAGGACAATATGCAATAGGCTTGTTCGCATTTGTGTTCCTCACGTGTGCCCCAAAGAATGAGGTGATTTGGTAAAATGCTATGCCCAAGATAACTATCCGAGTGCCGGCGGTGGGGTGGTTCAAATAGCCTCGGCTATCACCTCATTATGTCCGGTCGTGATGGTCAAGTGGATTAAGGCGTCTTGTACATACCAGTTGCGTTGCTTCTGGGAGTATGGGTTCGAGTCACTTCTGGGGTGTGAGCTTTCAGTTGCATATTGTCCTGGGGACCATTCAGGCTTGTTCGCATTTGTGTTCCTCACGTGTGCCCCAAAGAATGAGGTGATTTGGTAAAATGCTATGCCCAAGATAACTATCCGAGTGCCGGCGGTGGGGTGGTTCAAATAGCCTCGGCTATCACCTCATTATGTCCGGTCGTGATGGTCAAGTGGATTAAGGCGTCTTGTACATACCAGTTGCGTTGCTTCTGGGAGTATGGGTTCGAGTCACTTCTGGGGTGTGAGCTTTCAGTTGCATATTGTCCTGGGGACCATTCAGGCTTGTTCGCATATATATATATATATAATCCTGGTGGGAAAGTGTTCTAAAGTTGTATATATATGTATATAAATATATATATATAAATATATATATATATATATATATATATATATATATATATATATATATATATATATATATATATATATATATATATATATATATATGTCGTACCTAGTAGCCAGAACTCACTTCTCAGCCTACTATGCGAGGCCTGATTTGCCTAATAAGCCAAGTTTTACTGAATTAATATATTTTCTCTAATTTTTTTCTTATGAAATGATAAAGCTACCCATTTCATTATGTATGAGGTCAATTTTTTTTTATTGGAGTTAAAATTAACGTAGATATATGACCGAACCTAACCAACCCTACCTAACCTAACCTAACCTATCTTTATAGGTTAGGTTAGGTTAGGTAGCCGAAAACGTTAGGTTAGGTTAGGTTAGGTAGGTTAGGTTGTCGAAAAAACATTAATTCATGAAAACTAGGCTTATTAGGCAAATCGGGCCATGCATAGTAGGCTGAGAAGTGAGTTCTGGCTACTAGGTACGACATATATATATATATATATATATATATATATATATATATATATATATATATATATATATATATATATATATATATATATATATATATATATATATATATATATATGTCGTACCTAGTAGCCAGAACGCACTTCTCAGCCTACTATGCAAGGCCCGATTTGCCTAATAAGCCAAGTTTTCAAGAATTAATGTTTTTACGACTACCTAACCTACCTAACCTAACCTAACCTAACTTTTTCTGCTACCTAACCTAACCTAACCGATAGAGATAGGTTAGGTTAGGTTAGGTAGGGTTGGTTAGGTTCGGTCATATATCTACATTAATTTTAACTCCAATAAAAAGAATTGACCTCATACATAATGAAAATGGGTAGCTTTATCATTTCATAAGAAAAAAATTAGAAAAAATATATTAATTCAGGAAAACTTGGCTTATTAGGCAAATCGGGCCTTGCATAGTAGGCTCAGAAGTGCGTTCTGGCTATTAGGTACGACATATATATATATATATATATATATATATATATATATATATATATATATATATATATATATATATATATATATATATATATATGTCGTACCTAGTAGCCAGAACGCACTTCTCAGCCTACTTTGCAAGGCTCGATTTGCCTAATAAGCCAAGTTTTCATGAATTAATATATTTTCTCTAATTTTTTTCTTATGAAATGATAAAGCTACCCATTTCATTATGTATGAGGTAATTTTTTTTTATTGGAGTTAAAATTAACGTAGATATTTGACCGAACCTAACCAACCCTACCTAACCTAACCTAATCTATCTTTATAGGTTAGGTTAGGTTAGGTAGCAGAAAAAGTTAGGTTAGGTTAGGTTAGGTAGGTTAGGTAATCGAAAAAACATTAATTCATGAAAACTTGGCTTACTAGGCAAATCGGGCCTTGCATAGTAGGCTGAGAAGTGCGTTCTGGCTACTAGGTACGATATATATATATATATATATATATATATATATATATATATATATATATATATATATATATATATATATGTCGTACCTAGTAGCCAGAACGCACTTATCAGCCTACTATGCAAGGCCCGATTTGCCTAGTAAGCCAAGTTTTCATGAATTAATGTTTTTTCGACAACCTAACCTACCTTACCTAACCTAACCTAACTTTTTCGGCTACTTAACCTAACCTAACCTATAAAGATAGCTTAGGTTAGGTTAGGTAGGGTTGGTTAGGTTTGGTCATATATCTACGTTAATTTTAACTCCAATAACAAAAAATTGACCTCATACCTTATGAAATGGGTAGGTTTATCATTTCATAAGAAAAAAAATTGAGAAAATATATTAATTCATGAAAACTTGGCTTATTAGGCAAATAGGGCCTTGCATAGTAGGCCGAGAAGTGCGTTCTGGCTACTAGGTACGACATTATATATATATATATATATATATATATATATATATATATATATGTCGTACCTAGTAGCCAGAACGCACTTCTCGGCCTACTATGCAAGGCCCTATTTGCCTAATAAGCCAAGTTTTCATGAATTAATATATTTTCTCAATTTTTTTTCTTATGAAATGATAAACCTACCCATTTCATAAGGTATGAGGTCAATTTTTTGTTATTGGAGTTAAAATTAACGTAGATATATGACCAAACCTAACCAACCCTACCTAACCTAACCTAAGCTATCTTTATAGGTTAGGTTAGGTTAAGTAGCCGAAAAAGTTAGGTTAGGTTAGGTAAGGTAGGTTAGGTTGTCGAAAAAACATTAATTCATGAAAACTTGGCTTATTAGGCAAATCGGGCCTTGCATAGTAGGCTGATAAGTGCGTTCTGGCTACTAGGTACGACATATATATATATATATATATATATATATATATATATATATATATATATATATATATATATATATATATATCGTACCTAATAGCCAGAACGCACTTCCCAGCCTAGTATGCAAGGCCCGATTTGCCTAATTAGTCAAGTTTTCCTGAATTAATATATTTTTTCTAATTTTTTTCTTATAAAATGATAAAGCTACCCATTTCATTATGTATGAGGTCAATTTTTTTTTATTGGAGTTAAAATTAACGTAGATATATGACCGAACCTAACCAACCCTACCTAACCTAACCTAACCGATAGAGATAGGTTAGGTTAGGTTAGGTAGCAGAAAAAGTTAGGTTAGGTTAGGTTAGGTAGGTTAGGTAGTCGAAAAAACATTAATTCATGAAACCTTGGCTTATTAGGCAAATTGGACCATGCATAGTTGGCTGAGAAGTGCGTTCTGGCTATTAGGTACGACATATATATATACATATATATATATGCAATTGACGATCACAAAACACTGATCATTTTATGCGGAAAATCCACAGAGAAATATGAAATGAGGTGAACGTTTCGGCTTTGTTAAAGCCTTTGTCAACACCAGACTGACCAAATCAGTCAGTCTGGTGTTGACAAAGGCTTTAACAAAGCCGAAACGTTCACCTCATTTCATATTTCTCTGTGGATTTTCCGCATATATATATATATATATATATATATATATATATATATATATATATATATATATATATATATATATATATATATATATATATATATATATATTATTGCAATGCTACAGTTTACAGTAAACACACACTTATATAACAATATACCAATCAGTGTTCGAAGACCTCGTCCAGCTCCTCGGGGGTCGGGTGCGTACCCAAGATACAGCACGCATTTCCCCTCTGAACAGCGACACTGAGGCGCTGGAACATAAAACTGGCCGCTCTTGGGTCTCTAGTCTTCCCAATGAGTTCCTCGCCCAGCTCCTTCAGGAACTTAAGTGCACATTTACCCCAGGCGCCCAGAGTCTCCGAGCCTATTGGCACGAACCTGTAACAACGTTCTAGGTCCCTGTACTTGTTAGTTTTCTCGGTCTCCCTGAAGGTGGCCGCTCCGCCTCCCTCAGCTGCGCTGTAAGGTAGATAAGTATCAGCCAATGTAGAAGCACACGTGTAGTCCCACACGACCTGTTTACCTTCCCTCCACGGCTGCAGGGTGACTCCATCTGGGCGTTTTTGGCTGTTGTCAGGCCTGCACAACTGAGGTTTCCTTTGTGCTGGGCACCCAGCTGAAGCCAAACTTCTCTTGATGATGTCATTGACTGCTTCATGTCTGGCAATCTTTCCCTGTGTCTTACGACAGATGAGACCATGGCTGCCGTATTGGTCTGCCCGTGCATGGCCGCAAATACATCGGTGCTCGGTGGAGATAGGGGCGGCAAGGCGCAGAGCAACACCAATACTTAGGGTCCGATAGTCCAGGCGGGTGCCCAAGGCGGAATTAGGGACTGCCAACAGGAAGTCCCCAGCATGGGGCGCTTGCACAGCTAGAAGACGCGCTTTGTCCTTCCTGGAAGCTGCCTCCAGCAATGATGTGGCGATGTACTCCACTATGGGGCTATCCCATTTGGACTGTTTGCAGTCATTTGGAAAAGTCGGTCGAGGATGAGAGTTGACAAGAGTGTCCCACTGACCGGCTCCTTCCACGAATTTGGGATCATGAATCCCAATGGAGTCTCTTAGGTGTTCCGGTAGTATTTCCTTAACTAATTCACCTGTTGCACTGGTCGAGGATAAGAATGCCGGCAATGCTAACTGTGTCGCCTTGCTAATACCTATCCCCCCGAGTCTAACTGGGAGCGTTGCTTGGTCCCATTGGTCATCTTGCAGGGAGAGGTTTAACACTTTCACGGTAATTGACCTTAGGAGTGTGTCATATTCTGTTATTTTTGGGCTGTCGAAGGAGGGAGCACACCTTAGGAAATAGGTCAGTCTGGGCAAAGCCAGGCACCTTGTGAGAAGGTACAAACCATCGTGGGCGTCCAAAGCCCCTATTCTTCCCTCCATCCTCCTCAGGTCGTTCAGCTTTTCTTCGAGGACTACCTCAATGGCGCTCGAGCCCAGAGGTGCCCCTAGCAGCACACTGTCGGTGGGAGCGATCACTTGGGCTCCTGGCAATATGGTTCGCACTGCATCTATGGTTGGTTGGCTAGATGAGATGATTTCACACTTTAATGGGTTTTGGGTGAGTCCTAACTCCTCTCCCTTAGATTTCACCAGCTGTAGATCTTCTAGCAGGGACTCCTGTGTCCCTGCCAGGGTGCCATCGTCCAGGAACCAGATGTTGAGTTCGCTGGTCAACCTGCTTGTGACCTCTTTAACAGCCATGCAAAAAAGAAAAGGGGCAAGTGGGTCTTCCTGCTGGACACCTTCTGCAGAAACAACTTCATGTTCCCCAAACAACAGCGTCGATTCCCTACTGTACCCTGCTGAGACGAAGGGGAGTAGAGAAGGAAAGCTTGTTCGAACTGCTTCCAGTACCACATCCCTTTTTACCTGGTTGAAGGCATTTGTAAAGTCTAATTTAATTAATGCCTTATTTTCTGGGAGGTGCTTGATATAGGCTCGTGCTGCATGAGCTGCTGCTTCACAGCCATGGGGGACACCAAAACCTAGTTGAAGGGGTCGAAGCATCGTTGCAGCGTCTATGCTGATTTTTCTGACAGCTGCCCTAGCAACAAGGCGCCGAAGTGTGTTACCCACGGCAATGGGTCTGACTCCACCATCTTTCTTCTTGAGGGCACAAAGGGATGCTCCAAAGAAAAAGGGTTTAATTGTATCTGGGATCAACCCAGAGAGGCAGTCGTTGACAAACTTCGTGATCTCTGACAGTAGTGTCTCGGCTACTTCGCCGAGAACTGGATTTACCATCTCCTTGAGGTGCTGAGGTCTTACTCCAGTGTATCCCCCTGCCGAGCCTGGCGGAAATGACATGATGGCTTTGTATACCTCTGACGCTTGGAGGAATAGAGGTCCCATGTCTGGGACATTTGTGTCCCGAGCAGTGGGTTCCCATGGTACTCTAGGAGGGTGCTTCTCTCTCAGTGAGTCGGCAGTTGCTGTATTTCTAGGGGCGATTGTTTCTTCGCTGGTAAGTAACCTAATTGCCCCTATTGTGCTGCCCTCTTCAATTTTTTTGGTCACTTGTGTTCCTAGTTTATAATTGTCATTGGAACTCTTGGGTCTTCCACGACGGTTTTTGCGTTGAGGAGGGATGGGGATCAAGTTGTCAGCTCTGGGGAAATTATTTATTGCCCTAGTGACTGATGAGGCTAGCGACTTGCCTCCTCTTGCAGGTACGTCTAAGCAAATATTGCCAAACAGGAGCAAATTATGCCATGCTTTGATGGTGGCCGCGGCATTAAGATTTTCAGACCGTTCATTTACTTTCCTTAAAAGGTCTGTATATTTCCCTGCTGCAAATGGACGCGCTGCTTAAGGAATGTGGGGAAGAGTTCTGGTGGTGGATGCTTTGATGGCCCCCAGGAGGTCATCTGATGACATGAAGTTTGCTGGGATGTGTGGGGGTGCCAGGTGGACCTGTGGGCCTTCTCTCTCTACAGGTGCCGTCCATGAACCCTCATAGCCGTTTTGTTGACGTAGGGTTCCATCGTTTCTAAGGCTGTGTGATTCGTCACACACCCGACACGTTCCTCTGAGTCTGGGTCCTCTGGTTGCACGTCTGGGTGCACTGTTCCCAGGACCCTGTTCTTGGCTGAGGGGTTCCTGGTTAGTTGGTGGAGTCCCCTCCATCCCCCGGGCGGCCGGCGTGGGAGGGATGACAGGGGTGGTGGCAGCAGGGGTGGACACGGGTGGTGGCAGGAGGGGTGGCTAACTGTCCCTCACACTCCACTCACCACTCGTATGAGTACTTGTGTCTCCCCCCCTTTTGGGAGGAACCTGAATAATGCCTGCTGTGACCTGTGCCATATCTGGGTGCATGGAGGGTAACACATCCCTGCAACAAGCACTGTGTGGGCGGTGAACAGGTGGGTGGGAGACACCCAGGCGCAGGGTGGGCTGGGTGGTGGGATGGCAGGAGGTACTGCGGTGAGGCGAGGCCGGCGGGTGGGGAGGAGGTGGGGGTTGACCAGGCCTCGCTCAGCTTGAGGGGGGGGGGGGGGTCTGGGTGACACTTAAACACTGGTATAATTTTCTTGTATATCACTGCACAATGGTGAATGAATCATACACTTGTAATCCAACACACTGTGAGCTCTATTAGCTCTGACCATGATTGCTGATTTTTATTTTCACTTTTCTTTCCCAAACGTATTTCTATAAACACTGGGTGGCACATGGGTGACCCCCCCCCCCTGGCACGACTGAACAACAACACCCCCTCCTCCCCCCACACCTTACCGTGGGAGGCCTTGAGGGCGCCAGCGTGGCCCTCACTGCCGTTGTATTCCATACACTGCACACCCACCTGTTTTTATCCGTTTTTGTTGAAATGGTCCACTCTAGGCACCTTCCTCCACTCCTTTATCTTCCAAGGACATTCACACAGCACTCTGTGAAGGCTAGGCACGGTGACGTTAGGATGTCCTTAGGTAATGGCTCAGTAAACAACAGAGCCTCCTCCACACGTCCTCCCTCCCCGGTAGCCCGTATATATATATATATATATATATATATATATATATATATATATATATATATATATATATATATATATATATATATATATATATATATATATATATATATATATATATATATATATATATGTCGTACCTAGTAGCCAGAACTCTCTTTTTGGCCTACTATTCAAGGCCCGATTTGCCTAATAAGCCAAGTTTTCCTGAATTAATATATTTTCTCTATTTTTTTCTTATGAAATGATAAAGCTACCCATTTCATTATGTATGAGGTCAATTTTTTTTTATTGGAGTTAAAATTAACGTAGATATATGACCGAACCTAACCAACCCTACCTAACCTAACCTAACCTATCTTTATAGGTTAGGTTTGGTTAGGTAGCCGAAAAAGTTAGGTTAGGTTAGGTTAGGTAGGTTAGGTAGTCGAAAAACAATTAATTCATGAAAACTTGGCTTATTAGGCAAATCGGGCCTTGCATAGTAGGCTGAGAAGTGCGTTCTGGCTACTAGGTACGACATATATATATATATATATATATATATATATATATATATATATATATGTCGTACCTAGTAGCCAGAATGCACTTTTCAGCCTACTATGCAAGGCCTGATTTGCCTAATAAGCCAAGTTTTCTTGAAATAATATATTTTCTCTAATTTTTTTCTTATGAAATGATAAAGCTACCCATTTCATTATGTATGAGGTCAATTTTTTTTAATTTTAGTTAGAATTAACGTAGATATATGACCAAACCTAACCAACCCTACCTAACCTATCTTTATAGGTTAGGTTCGGTTAGGTAGCAGAAAAAGTTAGGTTAGGTTAGGTTAGGTAGGTTAGGTAGTCGAAAAAACATTAATTCATGAAAACTTGGCTTATTAGGCAAATCGGGCCTTGCATAGTAGGCTGAGAAGTGCGTTCTGGCTACTAGGTACGACATATATATATATATATATATATATATATATATATATATATATATATATATATATATATATATGTCGTACCTAGTAGCCAGAACTATATATGTATATATATATATACATATATATATATATATATGTATATATATATATATATATATATATATATATATATATATATATATATATACATATATATACATATATATATATATATATATATATATATATATATATATATATATATATATATATATATATATATATATATATATATATATATATATATATATATATATATATATATATATATATATATATATATATATATGTCGTACCTAATAGCCAGAACGCACTTCTCAGCCTACTATGCAAGGCCCGATTTGCCTAATAAGCCAAGTTTTCATGAATTAATTGTTTTTCGACTACCTAACCTACCTAACCTAACCTAACCTAACTTTTTCGGCTACCTAACCAAACCTAACCTATAAAGATAGGTTAGGTTAGGTTAGGTAGGGTTGGTTAGGTTCGGTCATATATCTACGTTAATTTTAACTCCAATAAAAAAAAAATGACCTCATACATAATGAAATGGGTAGCTTTATCATTTCATAAGAAAAAAATTAGAAAAATTATATTAATTCAGGAAAACTTGGCTTATTAGGCAAATCGGGCCTTGAATAGTAGGCCAAAAAGTGAGTTCTGGCTACTAGGTACGACATATATATATATATATATATATATATATATATATATATATATATATATATATATATATATATATATATATATATATATGTATATATATATATATATATATATATATATATATATATATATATATATGTCGTACCTAGTAGCCAGAACGCACTTCTCAGCCTACTATGCAAGGCCCGATTTGCCTAATAAGCCAAGTTTTCCTGAATTAATATATTTTCTCTAATTTTTTTCTTATGAAATGATAAAGCTACCCATTTCATTATGTATGAGGTCAATTTTTTTTTATTGGAGTAAAAATTAACTTAGATATATGACCGAACCTAACCAACCCTACCTAACCTAACCTAACCTATCTCTATAAGTTAGGTTAGGGTAGGTAGCCGAAAAAGTTAGGTTAGGTTAGGTTAGGTAGGTTAGGTAGTCGAAAAACAATTAATTCATGAAAACTTGACTTATTAGGCAAATCGGGCCTTGCATAGTAGGCTGAGAAGTGCGTTCTGGCTACTAGGTACGACATATATATATATATATATATATATATATATATATATATATATATATATATATATATATATATATATATATATATATATATATATATATATATATGTCGTACCTAGTAGCCAGAACTCACTTCTCAGCCTACTATGCAAGGCCCGATTTGCCTAATAAGCCTAGTTTTCATGAATTAATGTTTTTTCGCCAACCTAACCTACCTAACCTAACCTAACCTAACGTTTTCGGCTACCTAACCTAACCTAACCTATAAAGATTGGTTAGGTTAGGTTAGGTAGGGTTGGTTAGGTTCGGTCATATATCTACGTTAATTTGAACTCCAATAAAAAAAAATTGACCTCATACATAATGAAATGGGTAGCTTTATCATTTCATAAGAAAAAAATTAGAGAAAATATATTAATTTAGTAAAACTTGTCTTATTAGGCAAATCGGGCCTTGCATAGTAGGCTGAGAAGTGAGTTCTGGCTACTAGGTACGACATATATATATATATATATATATATATATATATATATATATATATATATATATATATATATATATATATATATATATATATATACATATATATATATATATATATATATATATATATATATATATATATATACATATATATATATATATATATATATATATATATATATATATGTATATATATATATATATATATACATATATATATGTATATATATATATGTATATATATATATATATATATATATATATATATATATATATATATATATATATATATATATATATATATATATATATATATGTCGTACCTAATAGCCAGAACGCACTTCTCAGCCTACTATTCAAGGCCCGATTTGCCTAATAAGCCAAGTTTTCATGAATTAATGTTTTTTCGTCTACCTAACCTACCTAACCTAACCTAACCTAGCTTTTTTTGGCTACCTAACCTAACCTTACCTATGTATATAGGTTAGGTTAGGTTAGGTAGGGTTGGTTAGGTTCGGTCATATATCTACGTTAATTTTAACTCCAATAAAAAAAAATTGACCTCATACATAGAGAAAAGGGCTGCTTTATCATTTCATAAGAAAAAAATTATAGTAAATATATTTATTCAGGAAAACTTGGCTTATTAGGCAAATCGGGCCTTGAATAGTAGGCTGAGAAGTGAGTTCTGGCTACTAGGTACGACATGTATATATATATATATATATATATATATATATATATATATATATATATATATATATATATATATATATATAGACATATGTCGTACCTAGTAGCCAGAACTCACTTTTCAGCCTACAATGCAAGGCCCGATTTGCCTAATAAGCCAAGTTTTCATGAATTAATATATTTTCTCTAATTTTTTTCTTATGAAATGATAAAGCAACCCATTTCATTATATAAGAGGTCAATTTTTTTTTATTGGAGTTAAAATTAACGTAGATATATGACTGAACCTAACCAACCCTACCTAACCTAACCTAACCTATCTTTATAGGTTAGGTTAGGTTAGGTAGCCGAAAAAGTTAGGTTAGGTTAGGTTAGGTAGGTTAGGTAGTCGAAAAGCAATTAATTCATGAAAACTTGGCTTATTAGGCAAATCGGGCCTTGCATAGTAGGCTCAGAAGTGAGTTCTGGCTACTAGGTACGACATATATATATATATATATATATATATATATATATATATATATATATATATATATATATATATATATATATATATATATATATATATATATATATATTGTGATATTGTGACTCTCTTTCAAGAGAGATTGAGCCTGCTCTTCCCTACATCATTCACGTCATGTTACAAGTACAAGATACTATATTGAAGATACGTCCACCAATATCGCCAAACGTTTTGCCCGGGAACCAAAGCGTACCTTGCACCACCCAACACGCCGGCTCCTCCACCCGCCGTCAACGAGCAAACTACCCATTCTCCGCCTGCCTGCTCCTGATTGGCTGGTGTTTCGCTGACCGCACCTGCACCTGCACTCACGCCCCCCCCCCTACCTGAGTCGACGTCTGGGCCAGCTCACACCGTATTCCTCAGAATATCTCTGTGCTCTTAGAAGTTGACATCTCTCTGTGGTAGACTAAGCCCTGGCTGTCGTGTACTAAGGCAGGTGGCAGCTTAAGCCAGTATTCTCAGCACCTGATTATTATCATTATTGTTTTGCACTTCATTTTATATTAGAGTAAGTTTTACATTTATAATTATTCATGTTGTTTTGTTTGTTGACTTGTTTTGAATTTTACGTAAACCAAGGGATTGTCTTTGTTCATATCTTGTTTTCTAAAGCAATTAAAATGTCATTGTTTATATTTTGTGTCTTCCCATTACCTTACCACAGACAAACAGGCAAGCAGTCTCTATTTTTTCTGTAAATGTGACAAGGCATTGCCACCTGCCATTGGAAGACTGCCGAACACCAACGCTCCAACACTTTACCGTATATATATATATATATATATATATATATATATATATATATATATATATATATATATATATATATATATATATATATATATATATATATATATATATATATATATATATATATATATATATATATATATGTTTCATTGAATATGACCGCATATTCTGTATTTATTATTTTCTGGTTTAGGGCCTCTATCCCTCTAACTATTTTCTTAGCATCAGGGCTTAATTGGAATAGGAGTTCTCCAAAACTCATTTTCGTACTTTTAAGGTGAAGAAAAGAAGTGATTTACTATAGAGTGTATTACACTTATTTGTATAATTTGCACGACGTTTCGAACCTCCATGGTTCATTCTCAAGTGAACAGATCTTACAATACTAGTTGATTTTTACCCGCATTAGGTCAGGTGATAATACAATGAAGGTGAAAAACATGGGGGGATACATAAGGGATAAACATAGGGGCTGCAGAAGGCTTATTGGCCCATACGAGGCATCTCCTATCTAAACACAAAGATTAATCCAGTGTAATTGGCCTGTTATGTTGGACATTGTCTTCTGTGTTGGCATCGATATGTTCTTGTCTTGTCCTTACTCTCATGGTGGGTAGAGTAAATAGTTCCGTGATTTGGGTGTTCATGGTAGGTCGCTCTATTCATAAGAATAGAGCGACCCATAGGTCCCATAGGTCGCTCTATTCATAAGAATAGAGCGACCTACCATGAACACCCAAATCACGGAACTATTTACTCTACCCACCATGAGAGTAAGGACAAGACAAGAACATATCGATGCCAACACAGAAGACAATGTCCAACATAACAGGCCAATTACACTGGATTAATCTTTGTGTTTAGATAGGAGATGCCTCGTATGGGCCAATAAGCCTTCTGCAGCCCCTATGTTTATCCCTTATGTATCCCCCCATGTTTTTCACCTTCATTGTATTATCACCTGACCTAATGCGGGTATAAAATCAACTAGTATTGTAAGATCTGTTCACTTGAGAATGAACCATGGAGGTTCGAAACGTCGTGCAAATTATACAAATAAGTGTAATACACTCTATAGTAAATCACTTCTTTTCTTCACCTTAAAAGTACGAAAATGAGTTTTGGAGAACTCCTATTCCAATTAAGCCCTGATGCTAAGAAAATAGTTAGAGGGATAGAAGCCCTAAACCAGAAAATAATAAATACAGAATATGCGGTCATATTCAATGAAACATGTTTGAAAGAAAACCTGCTGCCAGTATACACCAATATATATATATATATATATATATATATATATATATATATATATATATATATATATATATATATATATATATGTCGTACCTAGTAGCCAGAACGCACTTCCGAGCCTACTATGCAAGGACCGATTTGCCTAATGAGCCAAGTTTTCATGAATTAATTGTTTTTCGACTACCTAACCTACCTAACCTAACCTAACCTAACTTTTTCGGCTACCTAACCAAACCTAACCTATGAAGATAGGTTAGGTTAGGTTAGGTAGGGTTGGTTAGGTTCGGTCATATATCTACGTTAATTTTAACTCCAATAAAAAAAATTGACCTCATACATAATGAAATGGGTAGCTTTATCATTTCATAAGAAAAAAATTAGAAAAAATATATTAATTCAGGAAAACTTGGCTTATTAGGCAAATCGGGCCTTGAATAGTAGGCCAAAAAGTGAGTTCTGGCTACTAGGTACGACATATATATATATATATATATATATATATATATATATATATATATATATATATATATATATATATATATATATGTCGTACCTAATAGCCAGAACGCACTTCTCAGCCTACTATTCAAGGCCCGATTTGCCTAATAAGCCAAGTTTTCATGAATTAATGTTTTTTCGTCTACCTAACCTACCTAACCTAACCTAACCTAGTTTTTTTTGGCTACCTAACCTAACCTTACCTATAAATATAGGTTAGGTTAGGTTAGGTAGGGTTGGTTAGGTTCTGTCATATATCTACGTTAATTTTAACTGCAATAAAAAAAAATTGACCTCATACATAGAGAAAAGGGTTGCTTTATCATTTCATAAGGAAAAAATTATAGTAAATATATTAATTCAAGAAAACTTGGCTTATTAGGCAAATTGGGCCTTGAATAGTAGGCTGAGAAGTGAGTTCTGGCTACTAGGTACGACATATATATATATATATATATATATATATATATATGTCGTACCTAGTAGCCAGAACTCACTTTTCAGCCTACTATTCAAGGCCCGATTTGCCTAATAAGCCAAGTTTTCCTGAATTAATATATTTACTATAATTTTTTTCTTATGAAATGATAAAGCTACCCATTTCACTATGCATGAGGTCAATTTTTTTTTATTGGAGTTAAAATTAACGTAGATATATGACCGAACCTAACCAACCCTACCTAACCTAACCTAACCTATATATATAGGTAAGGTTAGGTTAGGTAGCCAAAAAAAGCTAGGTTAGGTTAGGTTAGGTAGGTTAGGTAGACGAAAAAACATTAATTCATGAAAACTTGGCTTATTAGGCAAACCGGGCCTTGCATAGTAGGCTGAGAAGTGAGTTCTGGCTACTAGGTACGACATATATATATATATATATACATATATATATATGTATATATATATATACATTATATATATGTATATATATATATATATATATATATACATATATATATATATATATATATATATATATATATATATATATATATATATATATATATATATACATATATATATATATGTATATATATCGATATATATATATATATATATATATATGTATATATATCGATATATATATATATATATATATATATGTATATATATATATATATATATATATATATATATATATATATATATGTCGTACCTAGTAGCCAGAACTCACTTCTCAGCCTACTATGCAAGGCCCGATTTGCCTAATAAGCCAAGTTTTCATGAAATAATTGTTTTTCGACAACCTAACCTACCTAACCTAACCTAACCTAACTTTTTCGGTTACCTAACCTAACCTAACCTATAAAGATAGGTTAGGTTAGGTTAGGTAGGGTTGGTTAGGTTCGGTCATATATCTACGTTAAATTTAACTGAAATAAAAAAAAATTGACCTCATACATAATGAAATGGGTAGCTTTATCATTTCATAAGAAAAAAAATAGAGAAAATATATTGATTCAGGAAAACTTGGCTTATTAGGCAAATCGGGCCTTGCATAGTAGGCTGAGAAGTGAGTTCTGGCTACTAGGTACGACATATATATATATATATATATATATATATATATATATATATATATATATATATATATATATGAATGAAAACTCACACCCCAGAAGTGACTCGAACCCATACTCCCAGAAGCAACGCAACTGGTAACTACAGGGCGCCTTAATCCGCTTGACCATCACTTCACTTCTGGGGTGTGAGTTTTCATTCGCATATAGTCCTGGGGACCATTCAGGCTTGTTCGCATATATATATATATATATATATATATATATATATATATATATATATATATATATATATATATATATATATATATGTCGTACCTAGTAGCCAGAACTCACTTCTCAGCCTACTATTCAAGGCCCGATTTGCCTAATAAGCCTAGTTTTCCTGAATTAATATATTTACTATAATTTTTTTCTTATGAAATGATAAAGCAACCCTTTTCTCTATGTATGAGGTCATTTTTTTTTTATTGGAGTTAAAATTAACGTAGATATATGACCGAACCTAACCAACCCTACCTAACCTAACCTATATTTATAGGTAAGGTTAGGTTAGGTAGCCAAAAAAAGCTAGGTTAGGTTAGGTTAGGTAGGTTAGGTAGACGAAAAAACATTAATTCATGAAAACTTGGCTTATTAGGCAAATCGGGCCTTGAATAGTAGGCTGAGAAGTGCGTTCTGGCTATTAGGTACGACATATATATATATATATATATATATATATATAAATATATATATATATATATATATATATATATATATATATATATATGTCGTACCTAATACCCAGAACGCACTTCTCAGCCTACTATTCAAGGCCCGATTAGCCTAATAAGCCAAGTTTTCATGAATTAATGTTTTTTCGTCTACCTAACCTACCTAACCTAACCTAACCTAGCTTTTTTTGGCTACCTAACCTAACCTTACCTATAAATATAGGTTAGGTTAGGTAGGGTTGGTTAGGTTCGGTCATATATCTACGTTAATTTTAACTCCAATAAAAAAAAATTGACCTCATACATAGAGAAAAGGGTTGCTTTATCATTTCATAAGAAAAAAACTAGAGTAAATATATTAATTCAGGAAAACTTGGCTTATTAGGCAAATCGGGCCTTGAATAGTAGGCTGAGAAGAGAGTTCTGGCTACTAGGTACGACATATATATATATATATATATATATATATATATTACATTTTCAAGGACTTTAGTTTACACACACACAACTGAACTATAACTGAATAGAGCTTAAAAATCTTCGATTTTTTATACCTGCATTTGGGTGAGGTGATATGTTACAACAGTTTTGGATGAGGTGAAAACAAACATTCAACACAAGACAGAACAAAAAATAATGGGTATTGAAGGTAAGAATGGAAGTAATTGCAGAGGGCCTATTGGCCCATATTTCTTGATGCTTCTATATTGGAGCGGAGTCTTGAAGTGGGTAGAATATAGTTGTGCATTAATTGGCTGTTGATTGCTGGTGTTGACTTCTTGATGTGTAGTGCCTCGCAGATGTCAAGCCGCCTGCTATCGCTGTATCTATTGATGATTTCTGTGTTGTTTGCTAAGATTTCTCTGGTGATGGTTTGGTTGTGGGAAGAGATTATATGTTCCTTTAATGGAGCCCTGTTGCTTATGCATCGTTAAACGCCTGGAAAGAGATGTTGTTGTCTTGCCTATATACTGAGTTTTTTGAGGCTTACAGTCCCCAAGAGGGCATTTGAAGGCATAGACGACGTTGGTCTCTTTTAAAGCGTTCTGCTTTGTGTCTGGAGAGTTTCTCATGAGTAGGCTGGCCGTTTTTTTTTTGTTTTATAGTAAATCGTCAGTTGTATCTTCTGATTTGTGTCTGTAGAGATAACATTCCTATTAACAATATCTTTCAGGACCCTTTCCTCCGTTTTATGAACTGTGGAAAAGAAGTTCCTGTAAAATAGTCAAACAGGGGGGAAAGGTGTTGTGTTAGTTGTCTCTTCAGAGGTTGCAAGTCGCTTCACCTTTCTTCTCATGATGTCTTCAAAGAAACCATTGGAGAAGCCGTTGTTGACTAGGACCTGCCTTACCCTACAGAGCTCTTCATCGACTTGCTTCCATCCTGAGCTGTGGTTGAGAGCACGGTCAATGTAAGCATTGACAACGCTCCTCTTGTACCTGTCTGGGCAGTCACTGTTGACATTGAGGCACATGCCTATGTTTGTTTCCTTAGTGTAGACTGCAGTGTGGAAACCTCCGTTCCTCTCATTGACTGTTACATCTAGAAAGGGCAGCTTCCCATCCTTCTCCATCTCATAAGTGAAACGCAACACAGAATTCTGCTCAAATGCCTCTTTCAGCTCCTGCAGATGTCTGACATCAGGTACCTGTGTAAAAATGTCGTCAACATACCTGCAGTATATTGCCGGTTTCAAGTTCATGTCGACTAAGACCTTCTGTTCGATGGTACCCATGTAGAAGTTCGCAAACAGGACACCTAGGGGAGAACCCATCGCGACCCCATCTACTTGCTTATACCTGTGCCCATCCGGGCTCAAGAAGGGTGCCTCTTTAGTACAAGCTTGGAGTTGTTTCCTTAAAATGTTTTCTGGTATGTCAAGAGGAGTACAGGCCGAATCACGATACACTCTGTCCGCTATCATCCCGATTGTTTCATCCACAGGTACGTTGGTAAACAGTGATTCTACGTCCAACGAGGCTCTTATCCCTGCGGCCTGTGTTCCCCGCAGTAAGTCAACAAATTCCTTTGGAGACTTCAGGCTGAAGGCGCAAGGGACATAAGGGGTCAGCAAGCCGTTGAGTCGCTTTGCCAGTCTGTACGTGGGTGTGGGTATCTGGCTGATGATTGTCCGAAGTGGGTTTCCAGGCTTGTGTGTCATGATATTTCCATACGCATACCCAGGTTTCTATCCCCCAATAATCTTTGGCAGGTGGAGTCCGGATTTCTTGGCGTTCACAGTTTCGATCAATCTGTTAACCTTTGCTTTCAATTCGGCTGTAGTGTCCTTCGTTACCCTTTGTAATTTAGTTTGGTCAGAGAGTATGAGGTTCATTTTCGCCAGATATTCGTCTTTTTTAAGAATGACGTATATTGGCGACTTGTCACCTCTCTTGACGACTATCTCCTTGTTCTCACGAAGTCTCTTACATGCCACTTTGAGCTCGGGGGACAGTACGGTGATCTGTAGTTGCCTCGAATCTTTCTTCCTTCTGCAATAAGTTCTGCTTGTAAGGTGTCTTTGGTGGTGACATTCTTTTGTGTCTCGAGGTCGAATATGTCGTCCAACAGGATCTCCAACTCCACTTTCCGAGCCATCTCACTTGGTCAGGACATAACGTGACAGTTTATACCTAGATTTAGGAGAGTGACTTGGTCGTCAATGAGGTTGATTCCAGCAAGGTTCAGGAAGCCGTCTGTTGGTCTTGGAATCGCCATAGGTCCTCCATATAATGTTGTTAGTTTCTTTATTATCCTGGTTTCGGTGCTGAGGTGATGTCGATCTGTGAGGATGTCGAGGTGTTGCTCAATACGAGTACGTATATATATATATATATATATATATATATATATATATATATATATATATATATATATATATATATATATATATATATATATATATATATATGTCGTACCTAGTAGCCAGAACGCACTTTTTGGCCTACTATGCAAGGCCCGATTTGCCTAATAAGCCAAGTTTTCCTGAATTAATATATTTTCTCTAATTTTTTTCTTTTGAAATGATAAAGCTACCCATTTCATTATGTATGAGGTCAACTTTTTTTTTATTGGAGTTAAAATTAACATAGATATATGACCGAACCTAACCAACCCTACCTAACCTAACCTAACCTATCTTTATAGGTTAGGTTAGATTAGGTAGCCGAAAAAGTTAGGTTAGGTTAGGTAGGTTAGGTAGCCGAAAAACAATTAATTCATGAAAACTTGGCTTATTAGGCAAATCGGCCCTTGCATAATAGGCTGAGAAGTGCGTTCTGGCTATTAGGTACGACATATATATATATATATGTATATATATATATATATATATATATATATATATATATATATATATATATATATATATATATATATATATATATATATATATATATATATGTCGTACCTAATAGCCAGAACGCACTTCTCAGCCTACTTTGCAAAGCCCGATTTGCCTAATAAGCCAATTTTTCATGAATTAATATATTTCATAATTAATATTTGAATTAATATATTTCATAATTAATATATTTTCTCTATTTTTTTGCTTATGAAATGTTAAACCTACCCATTTCATTATGTATGAGGTCAATTTTTTTTTATTGAAGTTAAAATTGACGTAGATATAAGACCGAACGTAACCAACCCTACTTAACCTAACCTAACCTATCTTTATAGGTTAGGTTAGGTTAGGTACCCGAAAATGTTAGGTTAGGTTAGGTTAGGTAGGTTAGGTAGTCGAAAAACAATTAATTCATGAAAACTTGGCTTATTAGGTAAATCGGGCCTTGTATAGTAGGCTGAGAAGTGCGTTCTGGCTACTAGGTACGACATATATATATAT
Organism: Procambarus clarkii; assembly: GCF_040958095.1. Lineage (NCBI taxonomy): Eukaryota > Metazoa > Arthropoda > Malacostraca > Decapoda > Cambaridae > Procambarus > Procambarus clarkii. The sequence continues at coordinate 8,674,720 of NC_091237.1, read as the reverse complement.
ATATATATATGTCGTACCTAGTAGCCAGAACTATATATGTATATATATATATACATATATATATATATATGTATATATATATATATATATATATATATACATATATATACATATATATATATATATATATATATATATATATATATATATATATATATATATATATATATATATATATATATATATATATATATATATATATATATATATATATTATTAAATATGACCGAAAAAGTAAGATTAATAATTCTAACACGAATTTTCTCAATCAATCAAACAAACATAGGAATGTGCCTAAATGCCAACAGCGACTGCCCAGACAGGTACAAGAGGAGTGTTGTTAACGCATATGTCGACCGTGCTCTCAGCCACAGCTCAGAATGGAAGCAAGTCGACGAAGAACTCTGTAGGGTAAGGCAGGTCCTACTCAACAACGGCTTCTCCAATGGTTTCGTCGAGAACATCATAAGAAGGAAAGTGAAAAACCATGCAACCTCTGAAGAGACAACTAACACAACTCCTATACCCCCTATTAGACTATTTTACAGGAACTTCTTTTCCACAGCTCATAAAACGGAGGAAAGGGTCCTGAAAGATATTGTTAATAGAAACGTTATCCCTACAGACAAAAATCAGAGGATACAACTGACGATTTACTATAAAACCAGAAAAACGGCCAGCCTACTCATGAGAAACTCTCCAGACACAAAACAGAACGCTTTAAAAGAGACTAACGTCGTCTATGCCTTCAAATGCCCTCTTGGGGACTGTAAGCTCCAAAAAACCCAGTATATAGGCAAGACAACAACATCTCTTTCTAGGCGTTTAACGATGCATAAGCAACAGGGCTCCATTAAGGAACATATAATCTCTTCCCACAACCAAACCATCGCCAGAGAAATCCTAGTAAACAACACAGAAATCATCGATAGATACAGCGATAGCAGGTGGCTTGACGTTTGCGAGGCACTACACATCAAGAAGTCAACACCAGCAATCAACAGCCAATTATTGCACAACTATATTCTACCCACCTCAAGACTCCGCTCCAATATAGAAGCATCAAGAAATATGGACCAATAGGCTTTCTACAAACACTTCTATTCAATATCCATTGTTTCGTGTTCTGTCTTGTGTTGATGAAATTAATACCCTATTAATACTCTTGTTCTGTCTTGTGTTGATGAAATTAATACCCTATTAATACCACATCTTGTTCTGTCTTGTGTTAATGCCACATCACCCCTTCCACCTCACTCAAATGAAGATATAAAATCGGAGATGCGTAAGTTCTATTCAGTTGTGTATTTGTGAACTAAAGTCTTTGAAAATGTAATAAGTTTTACGAAACGCGCTCGTGTCGCGTCAGACTAGAAATAAAAATGAATTTTGGAGAATTGATTTTTTATTTACCTCCAACAGTGAAGCGAAATGTACGAAAGATTGAGAAAATTCGTGTTAGAATTATTAATCTTACTTTTTCGGTCATATTTAATAATATATGTCTACAGGAAAGACTGCTACCAAAATATACTAATATATATATATATATATAAAAGTTTGCGAGGGTACCACCTCTGGTGCCAATGTGGGGACCCATAGCCTCGGAGAAGAAAATAAAAAGTATTCAGAGGAGACCTTGTGGTCTCTCACTGAAAGGACTCACTCACTGAATATATATATATATATATATATATATATATATATATATATATATATATATATATATATATATATATATGTATATATATATATATATATATATATATATATATATATATATATATATATATATATATATATATATATATATATATATATATATATATATATATAACCTAAAAGGGGTACCACCTTGTGTAAGGTGGGGTGCAACTGTAGGGACCCATAGCCTTAGAGAAGAAAATAAAGAATACTCAGGGAAGACCTTGTTGATCCTCACTGAACACTTTCAAATTTTCTTCTCCTACCACCCCGATTCTTTTAGTATGTGTATATATATATATATATATATATATATATATATATATATATATATATATATATATATATATATTTATATATATATCTAACTTTATTTTAAAATTTCATTACACCAAAAAGGGTTACAACATTGATAACTTGCAAGGTACAAGACTACTTGTCACAAGTTGTATAGCTCCTCCAGCTCCTCAGATGGCGGGCAGGAACCATGGATGTAATGCGCATTTCTTCTCTGGATCGCCACACTAATGCGCTGAAAGAGAAAACTGGCAGCTCTAGGGTCTCTAGTGGTTTCAGTTAGCTCGGAATCCAGCTCCTTCAAAAAACTTGCAGCACTTTTAAACCAGGCTCTGTCAGCCACTACGCTGTCACGAACTGGTGAACTGCCACAGACGTCACGTACGTCGCTGCACGGCTTCACTGCTACTGGCACAGTACCTGACTGGAGCACTTGTTGCTCAAATAACCGTCAATTCCCTCTTCTGGTTCAACACATGAACTAGGGAAGACTTCTCAGAGTACTGGCGGACTTCAGGTGACGCGTAAATCCACGGGAGCGGGAAACAACTGTCCAACTGACAGGACCAACCGTCGCACGTCCGACCTCTATGACGTGTCGTGTCTGACTGATGGCGCCAGCCCGGCTCGCGGGCCGGACCCCCTTCCTTCGTGACGTCACTTTTGCCACGGGAGGTTTTCATTGGCTCCCGGTGCCACATTGCTGTCGGTGACCAATCCGGTGCCACTGACGTCACACGGTTTTGGCGGGAGATCAGGGAGGCAAGCGCCATCTTGGCTCCCTAAAGGGCCTAAACCACAGGCCAAAATATTACTATTTCACAAATTTCTCGGCTCTCCGAGAACACTTCACTCTCTCCCATATATCAAATTGTAGCCTGTAACGTAGAGAACGCTTGGGAAAAGTAGACATGACTCTTACTGCAGGCGTGGGAGAATTATAAGGGGGGGAACACCGTCACATACCCCTCCCCTTAAAATAAGAGTCATGTCTGGTTAGTGGATGCGGGATAGGGCGTCCGTTACTACGTCGTCCTTCCCCTTGATGTGCTTGACCTTGATCCTTGTCAGACTCTCAGTGCGGGTGAGACTGGTGCCGTCCTCCCTGGACCACTTTCTTTCCTCCTCCGGGAGTTCTCGGTCCCTCGGTACACTCAGACCCGTCATCCGCTGGGGTTCTCGGGCACTCGTTCCGTCCTGCTTGTCGGCTCTTCCTTCCACAGTGAAGAAAGGTTTCAGGCGGTCTGCGTGACACACCTGTTTCTTTCGGGGTCCATCCGGCTTCCCAATCTCGTACGACACTGGACCCAACCGTCGCAGCCCTCGGTATGGTCTCTTGAACCGCGACTTGGTCACTCTACCTCTACCTGGCAGCACAACCATTACTTGGGATCCGACCTGAAAATCCCTCTGCGCAGCTCTCCTGTCGTACCACTCCGACATCTTACGTTGCGCCTTCTTCAGGAGTTTCCTAGCCAGTCCCTTCGCTCGAGTGAGACGTTCTTTGAACTGCTGGACATATTTAATCACCGTTCCCACGGTCGCTCCTGGTGTCCATCGTTCCTTCATCATGGATAGCATGGCATATATAATATAGATAAATGGAAAGTAAGCCTTCACAGGACCCACACGTCCTCCTTCGGCCTTACTAACCAATTCAGGGAACTCCTCCTGCTGTAACTCTCCGAGACGAGTGCGGTTTACCCCTGGAGAACTGGTGAGGGTCACCTGCAACTCACCATTCGGGCTACTTTCGCCCTCCACTCGTTCTCTGGGTCCTACGCAGAGGTGATCTGTTCCCAGGCTGTCAGTCGTCTCCTCAGCCCCATCAGATCCATAACCTCCTGGTTCTTCGCGTTGTCTCGGTGTCACAGTACAAACTGGGATCGCCACCGGTGCGATTCCCTTCTCGTCCCCACAGACGTTCAACTCTTCGCCTGTCTTCTTGTATTGTTCTAGGCACTCTTCGCCCTTCACGAGATGCGGGAGGACACATCCTCCACACGCGTCATTCCCCAAGATGACCTGTGCCTCCATCTTGGGCATTGATGTACAGACTCCCACCACTAGGGTCTGGCAGCCATATTCGGAATTTAAAGTTACCTGGTGTAGGGGCATCCTCACTGGGCCTCCCACAGTGGTCACACTTGCCACCCCCACACTGGTATTCCTGTAACCCTCGGGGAACAGGGTTTCACTCACCAGGGTGAAATCAGCCCCGGTGTCTCTTAGCATCTTCACTGGGATGGGGTCTGCGACCCCCATCCTTACGGTTCCTTGACACATGAATGGGTGAACTTTCTTCTCCCCATTCAGCACGGGTTCATCCCGCACTCCCTCGGCCCTCTGGTCCTCGAACATCACTAAAGCAACGTGTCCCCGCTGCTTAGGGCGTCTGCATTCCCGCGCGACGTGTCCGGGTATTCCGCAGTTGTAGCAGCGGCCCCTCGGCGGAGACCATCCGCCACCGCTCGCCTTAGCACTGCCTCCAGAGGCCGTCGCACCCTGTGTCTTTCCCGCCTCGCTCGCTGTTTCCTTCGTTGCGGTAACAACTCCCGAGCTTTCAGCTTGGCTCTCCTCTATCGGTTCTATAGCACCTTTTGATCCTCGGGTGTTCCAACTTGAGAGATGGGACTTGGGAGAACTCGCTCCTGTCCTCCATCCATCCGTCCTTCTATAACTCCTATCGTTTCCGACGTATGCGGGTGGTCGGTGCTGTCCCTCTCGGCGTGGGCGTAGGGCTTCTTCTAACATGTCGGCTCGGTCGGCTGCGGCTCTCAGGTTCTTTATGTCCGCCTCCTTTACCCTCATCCTGATCTCAGGAGGGAGCACGGACATAAACTTTTCCATGACCATTAGTTCCTTGACCTCTTTGGCCGACCCCGCTTCTTCAGAGTCCAGCCACTTAAGGAACTTTCTTTCCATGTCCCTCGCCGTCTCCGCATACGATTTTCCTGGCGACCGGGTACATTCTCTAAACCTCTTTCTGTAACACTCTGGCGTGAGCTTAAAGGAACGGAGCACAGCTCGTTTTACCGCATCGTAGTTAGTGCACTCTTGGAAGTCGAGCATAGTGAAGGCTTCACGAGCTTCACCTGTGAGCCTCCCTTGGACCAATTCCGCCCACTCCGCCCTCGGCCACCTCATCATAGCAGCAACTCTCTCAAAGTGATCGAAGAAACTTTCGGCTTCACTAGGCACAAAGACCGGCAGGTCTCGTTCCCTCACTCGTCGGTCTTCCTGTGGCGGGGCAGGGGCACCTAGTCCCAGTTCAGCTCGCTTCAGCTCCACCTCCTTGTTGGCATCTATTTCCAGTTGTCTCATCCTAGCTTCTCGCTCGTGTTCTTCCCTGCGTAGCTGTGCTTCTCGCTCTTCCTCGTGCTGTTGTGCTTCTCGCTCTTCCTCGTGCTGTTGTGCTTCTCGCTCTTCACGCTTCATCTGTGCTTCTCGCTCGTGTTCTTCCCTGCGTAGCTGTGCTTCTCGCTCTTGTTCTTCTTTACGCTGCTGTGCCTCTCGCTCTTCTTTGCGCTGCTGTGCCTCTTCTCTCCTCAGCTGCGCTTCTGCTTCTCGCTCTTCTTTACGCGGCTGTGCTTCTCGCTCTTCTTTACGCTGCTGTGCTTCTCGCTCTTCTTTGCGCTGCTGTGCTTCCAGCTGCAACTTCATTATTTCCAGCTTAATGCTGTGCCTGCTGCCGCTGGATCCCCTGCTGCTTCCACCAATACTCAGGTGTTCACCCACACTGGCAGGTGTTTGGGGCCGTTCCTCCCCCACAGCTTCGTCTCGAGCCTTGAGCTGAGCCATTATCTCTAGTCTTCTTTCACCAACTCTGGCAGATTTCAGCTTTATTCCAAAATGATCCACTATAGCCTGTAACTGTGCCTTGGTGCACTCTTCCAGCACCTGTACGTCTCTAGAATCAATAAACCTTGCTACTTTATCATCCTCCATCTTGTGCTACGAGTGATAACCTGCGCCTGATCTCTAACACCACAGCCAAGTACCACTACTGCAACCTTTACTCCGATCGAGATCCTGGCAAGGTCGCCAATGTTGGGGGTTTCACCTTTCTATTATTCTCTACCCTTACTCTGGGGTGAGCAATAGTTATGCTCAAGGTCACTCACCGTAGCCCTGCGGGTCTTCACTCGATCCTCACGGCGCCACTGCACGCCAGGAGAGTCTCCCAGTCAATCTTAACGGCCTCTGATTAAGAAAGAGTGAGAACACGACTGGCTCACTTGACTGTCGTGTGCCCTCCCCAACAATCGGGCTCTACGGTTAACCACAAGGTCGCCAACTGGTGTTTTAGGTGGCCAGTAACACCATCAGTGGACTGGTGGAATTAGTGGTAGCCTTGGCAAGGTCACACTCAAAGATCAGGAATCAGGCAGGTACTTATTGTTATCACTCTATGCTTACCAGTATAATATAGCCACAAGATCAATGGAGGGGATGATATAAACACAAAGATAGTTTTGTACTTTACTTAAAAGGCATGAAAGATGTCACGAGGCCCAAACAACAACAAATAAATCAACTGATCTTGACGCGGCCGGTAATTCCCACGAATAGTCTGCGATCACATAGGTGGCAACACCTCCCCCTCCTCATCAAGTGTCAAGAACAGCTGATCGCCTGGCCCCCCCCCCCCCCCCCCCCGCGTGGAAGCTCTTTGCTTGTTTTCAGATTCACGCGCGCTGTTTCCTTAAGTTCTCCAATATTACTATGAACTCGCACACACGATATTGGCTACAATAGCACGTATCACTTGGTTACACTGTACTCAGGCTCAAACAGTCTTTTCTACAATCACTGCTATAATGACTCACTGTAATGGTCTTACACTGTTATTCATCCAACAATATATTATGAAATATTAACACTGGAGTTTTCAGTACTTTCTCTCGTGGGCGATAACGCAATAATTCACTGTACTCACAAATGACTCATCACTGCATAAACATGGCATATATAATGTAGATACATCAAATATCAATACATGGAAAATAAATGATTTTTGGGCACACGGCCTAACTTTCAAATACTGGCATAATATTATATATAATTTACCACTATATGTTCATATCAAAATCTATAGAAAGATATACACAACACAGTAAATTTATCACTTGTTCCTGGTGCCTGTACACACCAATAATCAACATGAATATTACAAGTACTCTTGATAGTACTGTCTAGCACACTGGTGCTTTACCGTGACATGGGTGAGACTTGCTCACGACATATAAAATCCTCAGGCTAGATAATATAGCCAAATAACATAGCTAACTAAAGGGGAATGGGGAGGGAACTAGAAACACCTACTTCACCCTATCCTCCGATGAGAGTCGAGATGTAGCTCCTGGTCCTCGTGTCGGGAACGCCCCCACACTACACGTCGTCGTGTCCTACCAGAGCCTCTCGTCGTCGCACCGTTTAGCGCGTCGTCCCCGTGCCTCCTCACTGCAGGTCCGTCCTCCTTCTTGACTTCTTGAAGGTTGGAGTCGGTCTCCTGGCCGTCGTCTTCTCCCAGCAACGGCTGTCGCCTACGTCTCAGCTACAGTCGTCCGGTTTCCCCAAATAGTCCTCTCTTCCTCAGCTACCCAGTGGCTCTGTCAGCCACTACGCTGTCACGAACTGGTGAACTGCCACAGACGTCACGTACGTCGCTGCACGGCTTCACTGCTACTGGCACAGTACCTGACTGGAGCACTTGTTGCTCAAATAACCGTCAATTCCCTCTTCTGGTTCAACACATGAACTAGGGAAGACTTCTCAGAGTACTGGCGGACTTCAGGTGACGCGTAAAACCACGGGAGCGGGAAACAACTGTCCAACTGACAGGACCAACCGTCGCACGTCCGACCTCTATGACGTGTCGTGTCTGACTGATGGCGCCAGCCCGGCTCGCGGGCCGGACCCCCTTCCTTCGTGACGTCACTTTTGCCATGGGAGGTTTTCATTGGCTCCCGGTGCCACATTGCTGTCGGTGACCAATCCGGTGCCACTGACGTCACACGGTTTTGGCGGGAGATCAGGGAGGCAAGCGCCATCTTGGCTCCCTAAAGGGCCTAAACCACAGGCCAAAATATTACTATTTCACAAATTTCTCGGCTCTCCAAGAACACTTCACTCTCTCCCATATATCAAATTGTAGCCTGCAACGTAGAGAACGCTTGGGAAAAGTAGACATGACTCTTACTGCAGGCGTGGGAGAATTATAAGGGGGGGAACACCGTCACAATATATATATATATATATATATATATATATATATATATATATATATATATATATATATATATATATATATATATATATATATATATATATATATATATATATATATATAAACTGAAAACTCACACCCCAGAAGTGACTCGAACCCATACTGCCAGGAGCACCCTGCATCTGGCGTACAGGACACCTTAACCACTCGACCAACATGACCGGACAAAAGAGGATGGTAACCGAGGCTAATTCCCCATCCGCCCGCCGGTACTCAGATGGTAATCTTGGGAATGGTATTTTATCAAATCACCTCATTCTTTGGGACACACGTGAGGAACACAAATGCGAACAAGCCTGAACGGTCTCCAGGCATATATGAAACTGAAAACTCACACCCTAGAAGTGACTCGAACCCATACTGCGAGGAGCACTCTGCATCTGGTGTACAGGACACCTTAACCACTCACCCAACATGACCGGACAAAAGAGGATGGTAGCCGAGGCTAATTCCCCAACCCCCCGCCGGCCCTCTGATGGTAATCTTGGGCATGGTATTTTATCACATCACATCATTCTTTGGGGCACACATGAGGAACACAAATGTGTTTGTAAATGTGCCTGGATCAACGTCTTCCAGCAATTGAGATTTGTCAACGGCGTTACACATGCCACTTTCCGTAGTGCTTGTCAAGCTCTGAATTAACTGGAGAAAGACCGACACTAGGATTTATGCATTAATGATGCAACTAACACGTCACATCCAAATGAAATTCGTGCATTGTTTGCTGTCATATTGACCACCGGCTCTCCTTCATCTCCAACAGAGTTATGGGAGAAATATAAATCGCACATACTGAAGATGTTGTCCGTCGAATACGCAAGGAAAATTCAAATATAAACATGAATTTCGCAACAGAAATATACAACGAAGCGTTGATAATGATTTAAGATTTGTGCTTAGAAATCACAAACAAAGTCGTCAATCATTTGGAAATGCCATCACCGAATTGATCTGCAGCTGCTTCGTTCGATGTAGAATTGCGTCGTGAACAAAGTTACAGCACAGGTGATCTGTTGTCGGAAGTGAAATCAAATGTTCCTAATGTAATGCTTGAGCAAAAAGGAATTTACAATCAAATAGTTCAAACTGTCAATAACGAGCTTGGAGAAATCTTCTTAGATGCGCCAGGAAGAAATGGTAAAACCTTCCTAATTGGATTGATTCTGGCAGCATTTCGATCCCAAAATGGCATAGCCTTAGCTCTTGCATCGTCCGGAATAGCTGCGACATTGCTACCAGGTGGAAGAACTGCTACCTCGGCTTTGAAATTGCCATTGAACATGCAGTTCATTAAAACTCCCACGTGCAACATTTCCAAAGCATCCGGCACACGAACTTAACAATATTATTCAGTTAAACATTCAGAGGGAGGCAGGCACACACAAGTCTGTCAACACTGTTGAGGAAGCAGATGAAGCGGTTAATTATCCAACAGAATTTTTTAATTCACTCGATCTGCCAGGGATACCATCACACGTATGGCAATTAGAAATCGGTGTGCCTATTATCATGTTGTGAAATATCATCCAGTCAAAACTTTGCAACGCTACGCGGCTTGCAGTAAAAAAATTAATCAGCGACGTCGTAGAAGCAACAATCTTGACAGGACCTTTCAAAGGTGAAGATGTCATCATTCCTCACATTACTATGATTCCAACAGATATGTCATTTCAATTTAAGAGATTGTAATTTCCAATTCGTTTGGCGTTTGCAATCACCATCAACAAAGCTCAGGGCCAATCTTTAGAATTGTGCAGTTTATATCTAGACACGGATTGCTTCTCCCATGGACAATTGTATTTTGCGTGTTCTTGACTCGGCAAACCAGACAATCTCTATATCTCCACAGACAATGGAACAACAAAAAATATTGTATACCCACAAGCATTGTAAAATTAAATATATTAAAAACGTGCACTTTCTCTTTTCTTTCTTTTCCACTTACCCAGACTGAGCCACAGCAATGCATGGCAGGTACTGCTAGTATATAAATATAAATGGAAATGTCCGTTTGTTCAAAATCGCTAATCTCCGAAAGTTCTTCACTGATTGCTTTGAAATTTTCACACAACGTTCAATTCGTATCCGAGCGGGTTTTTATATACATACCATTTAGATGTCACGTCTGTGATGGGAAAAAACATGCTTTTTTTTAAACTATGTTTTTCATGTGAGGGAAATCTTCGATACCTCGTTACCGATTACTTTGAAATTTTGACGCAACATTGCATTCGAATAGGTGCGTGTTTTTATATACCTTCTATATAGATGCAACACAAGTGACAGGTAAAAACATTTTTTTTAAACAGTGTCATCTGTTGCACATAAGTGCAACACACGCTATACTAAATATGTTACGATTCCATTTCAATGTTTCCAATTACATTGATTAATTGAATTTTCATAGATTTCGATTTATTTTCATTTTGGTTAAATTATTTGTGTGACATTGCATTCGAATTGAGCTGTGTTGTTTACCATACTATTCATTTCATGAGTATATGTATTAATGCCACACCTGTGACAGGTATACTATGCTTTTTTGGAAAATAGCACCATTTGATGCACGTAGGAGTAACACATGCTATACTAAATATGTTACGATTCCATTTCAATGTTTCCGATTGCATTGATAAAATGAATTTTCATAGATTTCGGTTTATTTTCATTTTGGTTTAATTATTTTGTGTGACATTATCTTGGAATTGAACTGTGTTGTTTACTATTCTTTTCATTTTGTTAGTATAGTTTATTTGATAATTGTTTCATTTCTTTTTTAATTGTTCTTAATTTACAGTGATGGGAACATCAGATCATTTGAAGTTCTCAATTTTCTGAGGGGAATATTACGATCATTTAGGAATGCATCGGATGAAGGAGTTGGGTTAGGTGGGGAAGATGAGGGGACAGGGTTGGGGCTAACGGTGGGGAGGACGAGGGGGCGTGGAATTTGGGGATGGTAGGGACGATGGGACGGAGAAATGGATAAAGGTGGGGAGAAAACGAGGACAAGGGAGTGGGGGATGGTGGGGAGGAAATATATAAATACGATAAAAAAACTTGCATTGAGCGAGAGAATTATATAATATAAATGACAGAGCAAATAGATCGAGAGTCAGTACTTTAGAAAACCGAGAGTTAAAGAGACGGGATGCATGAGGTAATTGCTGGATCCTGCAGGCACACACACACACACACACACACACACACACACACACACACATACATACACACACACACACACACACACACACACACACACACAAGTGTGTGTGTGTGTGTGTGTGTGTGTGTGTACTCACCTATTTGAGCTTGCGGGGGTTGAGCTCTGGCTCTTTGGTCCCGCCTCTCAACCATCAATCAACAGGTGTACAGGTACCTGAGCCTACTGGACTCTATCATATCTACACTTGAAACTGTGTATGCAGTCAGCCTCCACCATCACTTCCTAATGCATTCCTTTTGTCAACCACTCTGACACTAAAAAAGTTCTTTCTAATATCTCTGTGGCTCATTTGGGCACTCAGTGTCCGCCTGTGTCCCCTAGTGCGTGTGTTCCTTCTGTTAAATAGCCTGTCTTTAGCTATCCTATCAATCCCTTTGAGAATCTTGAATGTGGTGATCATGTCCCCCCCTAACTTCTCTGTCTTCCAGTGACGTGAGGTTTAATTCCGGTAGTCTCTTCTCGTAGCTCATACCTCTCAGCTCGGGTACTAGTCTGGTGGCAAACATTTGAGCCTTTTCCAGTTTAGTCTTATCCTTAACTAGATTCGGACTCCATGCTGGGGCTGCATACTCCAGGATTTGTATGACATATGTGGTATACAAAGTTCTGAATGATTTCTTTGACAAGTTTCTAAATGCCGTTCTTATGTTGGCCAGCCTGGCATATGCCGCTGATGTTATCCTCTTCATATAGGCTGCAGGGGACAGGTCTGGCGAGATATCACCCCCGAAGTCTTTCTCTCTCTGACTCTTGATGAATTTCATCTCCCAGATGATACCTTGTATCTGGCCTCCTGCTCCCTACACCTATCTTCATTACATTACATTTGCTTGTGTTAAACTCTAGCAACTATTTGTCCGCCCATTCCTTCAGTCTGTCTTGGTCTTCTTGAAGTCTCAAGGTGTCTTCCTCTGTCTTAATCCTTCTCATAATTTTGTTATCGTCAGCAAACATTGAGAGAACGAGGCTATAACCTCCGGGAGATCACTTACGTATTTCAGAAACAGGATAGGACCGAGTACAGAGCCCTGTGGGACTCCACTGGTGACTTCACTCCGATCTGAGGTCTCACCCCTCACCGTAACTCTCTGCTTCTAATTGCATAAGTACTCCCTTATCCACTGGAGTACCTTACCAGTTACTCTTGCTTGTCTCTCCAGCTTATGTACCAGCCTCATATGCGTTACTCTGTCAAAGGCTTTCCGACAATCCAAGAAAATGCAGTCTGCCCAGCATTCTCTTTCTTGCTTAATCGTTGTCACCTAGTCATAGAATTCTATTAAGCCAGTCAGGCAAGATTTACCCTCCCTGAACCCATGTTGGCGATTTGTCACGAAGTCCCTTCTCTCCAGATGTGTTACTAGTTTTTTTTCTCATGATCTTCTGCATCATCTTGCATGGTATACAAGTCATGGACACGGGCCTGTAGTTCAGTGCCTCTTGTCTGTCACCCTTTTTGTATATTTGGACCACATTCGCTGTCTTCCATATATCTGGTAGGTCTTCCGTCTCCAGTGATCTACTATACACTATGGAGAGTGGCAAGCAAAGTACTTCTGCACACTCTTTCAGTACCCATGGTGAGATCCCGTCTGGAGCAACAGCCTTCCTCCCATCCAGATCCAACAGGTGTCTCTTGGCCTTATCTCTCGTAATTTCGAACCCTTCCAAGGGAGCCTGGTTTACCTGTTTACTGCCTCCTGACACTTTTGGGTGACAGTCCATCATGTCTTGTACAGACTTAGCTCTGAGGTCTGTGTCCCAAGGTATTTCCCTTAGGAAACTTCTCCTCTCCTAATAATTCCCCTTTCGGTATGCCAGCCTTTTGCTTCCTAGTTCTTTTTTTAAAGAGATAAATCCTAGCTCTACCAGGTACTCAAACATCAATACACTGTGATCACTCATTTCCAAGGGTGCTTCCATCTTAACTTCCCTTATATCCGACTCATTTAAGGTAAATATCAGATCGAGCATGGCTAGTTCATCTTCCCTTCTCATTCTTGTTGGTTCCTTGATGTGCTGGCTTAGAAAGTTTCTTGTTGCCACTTCCAACAGCTTAGCTCTCCATGTATCTGATCCTCCATCTGGGTCTCTGTTCTCCCAATCTATTTTCCCGTGGTTGAAGTCTCCGATGATTAGTAGTCCAGATCCATTCCTGCAAGCAACAGAAGCTGCTCTCTCTTTCATGTAATGGTAGCCATGTTGTTACTATCATATTCCTGTCTGGGTCTTCTGTCATTTGGTGGTGTGTTATATATGACTACGACTATAATTTTTTGTCCTCCAGTTGCTATGGTACCTGTTATGTAGTCACTGAAACCTTCACAGTCCTGAATAACTATCTTCTCAAAATACCAGGCTTTTCTTACCTGCAGAGCTACACCACCATCTCCTCTTCAATCTGTCTTTTTCCTCATAACATAATAGTCCTGTGAGAACACTGCATTTGTTATGGTTTTTGTTAGCTTTGTTTCTGTGAGTACTATTATGTCTGGGTTTTCTTCTAGTACTCATTCTCCAAGTTCATTTGTTTTATTTGTAATTCCATCTGTGTTAGTATACATTGCCTTGAGGCTCACTTTCTTCTTTCCCTTCTCATATCGACTCATTGGTGAGTGTTCTGCTGTTGGGGGAGGTGGTTCCATGGGAGTGAGGATTTGTGAGATGGATAACAGGGCGTCAAAGGATACTTGGGTGAGGGGTGGGGGGTCAAGTGAAAGGGGGACAGGGAGGGTATGGGATGAAGGGGAAGGGAGGACAGGAAGAAAATGGGGGAGTGGGGACATGGAGGGAGGAGGGGAGAGGTAGAAGGGTGGGTATGGGGTGTGCAGGGAGAGAGATTTGGCTGAGCATTTGAGTGGGGGCAGAGAGGGTTTGGGGTAGGGGGGGGGGATTTCTATGCAGAGGAGGGTGGTGGGGTTGCCCTTCCCTCTGGTGTTACTGGGTTGCTGGTTGTGGGCCCCCCCCTCACCTCTGAGTATGCTGTGTTGTGAGCTGCGATTTCCTAATTTCCTTCTCTTGCCCTCCACTTCTTCCTTGCTTCTGCTGTACTCACCTAGTTGTGCTTGCGGGGATTGAGCTCTGGCTCTTTGGTCCCGCCTCTCAACTGTCAATCAACTGGTGTACAGGTTCCTGAGCCTATTGGGCTCTATCATATCTACACTAAAAGCTGTGTATGGAGTCAGCCTCCACCACATTACTTCCTAATGCATTCCATTTGTCAACCACTCTGACACTAAAAATGTTCTTTCTAATATCTCTGTGGCTCATTTGGGCACTTAGTTTCCACCTGTGTCCCCTAGTGCATGTGCCCCTTGTGTTAAATAGCCTGTCTTTATCAACCTTTATGCTGTGTGTATGTGTGTGTGTGTGTGTGTGTGTGTGTGTGTGTGTGTGTGTGTGTGTGTGTGTGTGTGTGTGTGTGTGTGTGTGTGTGTGTGTGTGTGTGTGTGTACTCACCTAGTTGTGTTTGCGGGGGTTGAGCTCTGGCTTTTTGGTCCCGCCTCTCAACCGTCAATCAACAGGTGTACAGATTCCTGAGCCTATCGGGCTCTATCATATCTACACTTGAAACTGTGCATGGAGTCAGCCTCCACCACATCACCCCCTAATGCATTCCATTTGTCAACCACTCTGACACTAAAAAAGTTCTTTCTAATATCTCTGTGGCTCATTTGGGCACTCAATTTCCACCTGTGTCCCCTAGTGCGTGTGCCTCTTGTGTTAAATAGACTGTCTTTATCTACCCTATCAATTCCCCTGAGAATCTTGAATGTGGTGATCATGTCCCCCCCTAACTATTCTGTCTTCCAGCGAAGTGAGGTTTAATTCCCGTAGTCTCTCCTCGTAGCTCATACCTCTCAGCTCGGGTACTAGTCTGGTGGCAAACCTTTGAACCATTTCCAGTTTAGTCTTATCTTTGACTAGATATGGACTCCATGCTGGGGCTGCATACTCCAGGATTCGCCTGACATATGTGGCATACAAAGTTCTGAATGATTCTTTACACAAGTTTCTGAATGCCGTTCGTATGTTGGCCAGCCTGGCATATGCCGCTGATGTTATCCGCTTGATATGTGCTGCAGGAGACAGGTCTGGCGTGATATCAACCCCCAAGTCTTTTTCTTTCTCTGACTCCTGAAGAATTTCCTCTCCCAGATGATACCTTGTATCTGGCCTCCTGCTCCCTACACCTATCTTCATTACATTACATTTGGTTGGGTTAAACTCTAACAACCATTTGTTCGACCATTCCTTCAGCTAGTCTAGGTCTTCTTGAAGCCTCAAACAGACCTCTTCTGTTTTAATCCTTCTCATAATTTTAGCATCGTCCGCAAACTTTGAGAGAAATGAATCGATACCCTCCGGGAGATCATTTACATATATCAGAAACAAGATAGGACCGAGTACAGAGCCCTGTGGGACTCCACTGGTGACTTCACGCCAATCGGAGGTCTCACCCCTCACCGTAACTCTCTGCTTCCTATTGCTTAGATACTCCCTTATCCACTGGAGCACCTTACCAGCTACACCTGCCTGTCTCTCCAGCTTATGTACCAGCCTCTTATGCGGTACTGTGTCAAAGGCTTTCCGACAATCCAAGAAAATGCAGTCCGCCCAGCCTCTCTTTCTTGCTTAATCTTTGCGACCTGATCGTAGAATTCTATCAAGCCTAAAAGGCAAGATTTACCCTCCCTGAACCCATGTTGGCGATTTGTCACGAAGTCCCTTCTCTCTAGATGTGTTACCAGGTTTTTTCTCACGATCTTCTCCATCACCTTGCATGGTATACAAGTCAAGGACACTGGCCTGTAGTTCAGTGCCTCTTGCCTGTCGCCCTTTTTGTATATTGGGACCACATTCGCCGTCTTCCATATTTCTGGTAGGTCTCCCGTCTCCAGTGACTTACTATACACTATGGAGAGTGGCAAGCAAAGTGCCTCTGCACACTCTTTCAGTACCCATGGTGAGATCCCATCTGGACCAACAGCCTTTCTAACATCCAGATCCAGCAGGTGTCTCTTGACCTCCTCTCTCGTAATTTCGAACTCTTCCAAGGCCGCCTGGTTTACCTCCCTTTCTCCTAGCACAGTGACCTCACCTTGTTCTATTGTGAAGACCTCCTGGACCCTCTTGTTGAGTTCTTCACACACCTCTCTGTCATTCTCTGTATACCTGTCCTCGCCTGTTCGAAGTTTCAATACCTGTTCTTTCACTATTGTTTTCCTTCTGATGTGACTGTGGAGAAGCTTTGGTTCGGTTTTGGCTTTGTTTGCTTTATCATTTTCAAAACTTTTCTCTGTTTCTCTTCTCACCTCTGACGTACTCATTCCTGGTTCTCTGGTATCTCTCTGTGCTTTCTGGTGTTCTGTTATTCCGGAAGTTCCTCCACGCCCGTTTGTTCAGTTTCTTCGCTTCCATACATGCCCTATTATACCATGGATTCTTCTGTTGCTTCTCGGATTTTTCCCTTTAGGCCGGGATGAACCTGTTTACTGCCTCCTGACACTTTTGGGTAACATAGTCCATCATACCCAGTACAGACTTATGTCTGAGGTCTGTGTCCCAAGGTATTTCACTTAGGAAACTTCTCATCTGTTCATAATTCCCCTTTCGGTATGCCAGCCTTTTGATTCCTAGTTCTTTTTTGGGGGAGATAAGTCCTAGCTCTACCAGGTACTCAAAGTTCAATACACTGTGGTCACTCATTCCCAAGGGCGCTTCCATCTTAACTTCCCTTATATCCCACTCATTTAGGGTAACTATCAAATCAAGCATTGCTGGTTCATCTTCTCCTCTCATTCTTGTTGGTTCTTTGATGTGCTGGCTTAGAAAGTTTCTTGTTTCCGCGTCCAGCAGCTTAGTTCTCCATGTTTCTGGTCCTCCATGCAGGTCTCTTGTTACGGTGCCCTCTCCTATCTCTTTCGTTTGCCTGCTTTAAGAGTCATATCAGCTCTCCCTACTGATTCTCTGAGGTTCAGGGAGTCTATTGACATATGTGGCGACCAGACCGGCTGCCGGTTAAAGGAAGGAAGTTACATTATAAGTTGTAAATAAGGGGAAATTGGCGCCCTGATATAAAATGAAAGAGTATCCCCTAATGCAGATATGACCTTTTGGAAGGGACACTAGCCGATCGCGGATTGGCCGACTTAGGTCGCGGGCGACCAATCAAGGCCTGCCGTGACGTCACCGAGTGCCTCGGGCGGCGCCAACGTCAGAGTTGACCCGACCTTGGAAGCGACAGGACGCGCCTCGGTGTGCTCTCAAGGATTAGAGGCTCTACAAGCCTTTCTTAGTGGATTAGTGCTGGCTATTGGAGCCCATCTCACGTATTGGAGACCCCGTGCTTCTGGGAAGCGAAAAGGAACCAAGTTTATTGAGCGAAAGAGTGCCAAACTTGGAAGATATTCGGCGACGACGCTGGGCGGCGACGCTGGACGTTGGGGGGCCTGGAAAGGTGTGGCGGGCAAGCCTAGCTGTGACCGGGTCACATCCACTGAGGGTTTTGGAAGGACGACACCGTGCCTAGGACAAGGAGCAACGCCTTGTGGAAGGGGCGAGTGGGGGAAAAATAGTGATTAGCTCAGCGCCCATCGATGAACCAGGATTGGGGCAGCTGAATCTCAGGGATTGGAACGGCGACGACGCGAAGGCTCCACGACACCTGAGGGCCTGTGGAACGTTCCTGGATCGTCGAGGATCGACTCAGGAAGCGTGGGAACCTCACACCATCGAGGGACAGGCGTCGTGAGCCAGGAATGTAAGGTAGATCATTTTCCCTCCCATTACCCCTTGTGTGAGTAGGCTAGTTAGGCCACAATATTTACTTATGTATGTGGCAATAGGACATTAATGCTTTAATAGTAGAATAGGCTGCAAGGCAGCTTGTGTCCAGGACCGTCATAGAGGACAGTGTGTATGGATGGCAGGACAGTGAAGAAGAGGCGCCAACATGGTGAAGAGGCCCTCCCGTGAGAGAGTGTGGGACTCCTGTCTTTCTGCCCAGTTGAAGGAGTGTTGGAGGTCGTGGAAGAAGAGGCTGACGATCTCCAGACTTATTATCCTTGTTTCCATATTCATGTATTACTTGTGATTGTGTGTGTGTTCATGTAATTTGCATCAGTAAATTCACACTTTTGTCATTGTGTTTGAGTGTGCCTCCATTTATAATATTTCTCTATGAGCATACACGAAGGTTATCACAGTACCATCTAGGGAACACAACGTTCTCTATAGAAGTTCTTATTGCCTGGTGAGTGGTAAAGACAGCTCAGACTTACATAAAAGTGTACCCTTAGCCATCCGATCAGTATCAGTGCCTGAATGGTGGCAACTATTAACGTAGTGGCTATAGAGAGGTAAAGCCACACAGACCTTCCTGGGAGAGTACCCTGGGCCAACAGTCTAGTAGCAGATCTATGGGAGTAGCAATCTTCTGGCTACAAACAATATATAATACACCCACTGAACTGCATTGCTGGGGTGCAGATATAATAACCCAGCTGGCGACCTTGTTAGGAAGAAGATAGAGAAGACAGGTAAGAAAGGAGTTCCTGCAACCTTTTTGTCTGGCAGGCAAGACTCAGGGAGGTTATTATTATAAGGTAAGCCTGAGTCTTCCTTCACTCCTCCACGGGTCTAGACCGGAACTGTTAACAGCAGTTTCCCCGTGTTTGACTGAAGGGCTTCCAGGGTGAATCAGTGGCACCCCCCCACCCTTTTTGTGGTGGAAGCAAAGACCTGCGGAGGTGGGCATTGTTGGTCCTCTCCTGTGTGACCAAGGAGACTCCGGTAAATCCCGGGAGCCGGAGGGGCTGAGTATTAGGCCTTTTGAGCCCCTAGCAGCTGAGTGCTAGCAGAGCCCCGGCCCACCCACCTCCACGTGACAGGGAACTGGCGACCTTGCCAGGATTCAAACCCCTGGTAGCCAAGAACTGGGATCTTCGCCAGGAAGCGTGGATCAAGCTACAGTGTGGCCCAAATTTCAAGACAAGGTTGCCAGGGTACTAATGCAGTGTGGCCAGTGAATTCAGTGGTACTGTTACTCAACCAGCTAAGGGACTGAAACGGTGAAATTAGTGCCTACTAACTTGTCTGTGCTGTCGTGTATGCTTGATGATATAGAGATGGAGGAAGACAAAGTAAAGAAATTTATTGACACAAGGGACGAGAGAATTTTGGAAGAGTGTGCCAAGGCCCAGCTCCAACAAGTGGCAAACCACTTTGGGATCAGGTTGAGGACGACTAAGGTAGCGGAGCGAAGGATAGACATCATGGCACAGCTCACAGCTCGAGAGGAGGCGACGGGAGAGGGGCCATCTCATGAGGAGCCGTCCCGAGGAGAGCCGTCGCAAGGTGAACCGTCCCGACTAGGGCCACCCCAAGCGCCTACCAGTGTGGAGAGAATTCACAGTGAACATGGGAGCAGTGGAAGGTCCAGCTGTAGTAAGAGGAGCCTGCAACTGGAAATAATGAAGATGCAACTGGAAGCCCAGCTGCGACGAGAGGAGAGAGAAGCGCAAATGCAGCGAGAGGAACGTGCGGCTGAGCTGCAGCGAGAGGAACGTGCGGCTGAGCTGCAGCAAGAGGAACGTGCGGCTGAGCTGCAGCGAGAGGAATGTGCAGCTGAGCTGCAGCGAGAGGAGCGAGAAGCTCGGCTGCAGCGAGAAGAAGGAGAGAGACAACTGCGACTGGAGGAGATAAAGGCAAAGAAAGAAGTCGAATTGCGTCGCGTTGAACGTGGTCTGCCCTCACTACCTGCACGGCGGGATGACCTCAAGGTAAGGGAACGTGACTTACCTACGTTCGAACCACAAGAAGCTGAGGCGTTCTTCGAACACTTTGAACGGATAGCAACTCTGAAGGAGTGGCCAGAAGATGATTGGGCTGCTCTGGTCCAGGGCAGGTTGACTGGTGAGGCCCGGGAAGCCTATAACATGCTGAACCTAGAGGAGTGTACTAGTTACGACGCGATTAAGAATGCGGTGCTCCACTCATTCCGGCTGACTCCGGAGATGTACCGGAAGCGGTTCAGAGAATGTACAAGAGTGTCGGGAAAGACTTACGCCGAGACCGCCAGGGATATGGAACGGAAATTCCTACGATGGTTGAAGGCGGAGGAAGCGGAGTCGGTGGATGATATCAAACGACTGATAGTGATGGAGAAGTTTATGTCAGTGCTCCATCCTGAGTTGCGAGTAAGGTTGAGAGAAGCAGGTATTAAGGACCTGAAGGCTGCAGCGGACCGAGCCGACATGCTGGAGGAGGCACTACATATCAGGAGGGAGGGGCCGCCCAGACACTCGCCTTACCCCAGGTCGGGAGGGAACCTTAGGAGTTCAGGAGGAGCGAGGATGGGTGGGGACTCTCCCAAGAGTAGTGTACCCAATGAGGTAACCCAGTTCAAGAGCTCAAGGGACGCGGGGAGGAAGCCCCAACCTGTGAGCAGTGGACCTAGCTCGGGAGCGAGTGCTGCTGCCCACAACCGACGACAGAGAGTCCTAGGAGGACTCAGGGAAACTCTACCATTGGTGCTACCAGGAGGACTGGTAGAGGATCGCCCAGGAGAGGCGGTCGGTGTTACAACTGTGGGGGACGAGGACACCTTGCAAGGGAGTGCGGTCGCCCCAGGCACGGTGGAAACGTGGCTTTCGCGAGGATGGAAAGCGGAGAAGCCAACGATTATTCAGGTGATATGCCGGTGATGAGGGAGAAGAGGATCCACCCCTTTGTGTGTGAGGGGACGGTGAAGATAAGGGGAGCGGATCCTGTGCCAGCGAGGATGCTGAGGGACACTGGGTCCGACTTCACCCTTGTTAGTGAATCCCTCTTCCCCGAGGACTATAGAAGTTCCAGTACAGGGGAGGCCCTGATAAGGACGTTGGGGGGACAAGTGCGGATGCCCCTCCATAGGGTGACTCTTAATTCAGACTATGGTTGTCAGACTCTCTTGGCAGGGGTCTGTGCTTTGCTGCCGAGGATGGACGCTCAGGTGATCCTAGGGAATGACTCCTGTGCGGGATGTGTTCTCCCGAATTTGATTAAGGGTGAGGAGTGTGTAGAGCCCTATCGACAGAGCAGCAAGACGGGCGCCAGTAGTGGCGAAATGGAAATTGCGAGAGTGGCATTTCCGGTATGCGCAGTGACGTCAGGACGAGACGTCAATGAAGGTGAAGTGAGCGGATCCAGTCACGCCGAAGAGAACATGCCGGGTGACCTGGGGCTCGATCATTTGTTCCGAGAGGAGGCCAGAGGACAAGCGACAGGTGAGGAAGCGTCGGATACGAGTGTCCAAGTTACTCTCACCAGTCCTCTAGGTATTGACCGCACCCGTCTAGGTGAGCTGCAAAAGGTAGAGTTTCCTGAGTTGGTACGGGATGCGGAAGGAGGTCTCGCTGGACCCAAGTCACCGACTCATTTCTTCGTGGAGAAGGGAGTGCTAATGAGGCAGTGGAGGCCGGCTAGGGAAGAAGCGGGCGATGATATGCTGAGAGTGAGGCATCAGGTGGTGGTGCCAGCTCAGTACAGATGCGCGGTGCTAAAGCTTGCACACACAGTGGATCCCGCGGGTCACTTGGGAGTAACCAAGACCTTAGGCAGGCTTCGGGAACGTTTTTATTGGCCGGGCATGGACGCGGATGTAAGAAGAATTTGCAAGACGTGTTTCCCGTGCTAGAGAGCGGGGAAGAACGTCCCTGCCATCCCGAAAGCACCTTTTGTTCCAGTTCCAGCATTTGGCAAGGCGTTTGAGCGCCTAATAATCGATGTCGTGGGACCATTACCTAAGACAAGAAAAGGGAACAATTACTTATTGACTATTATGTGTCCTTCGACGAGATTTCCAGAGGCGATCCCAGTGCGGAAGGTGACATCGAAATGCGTCATGGGACACCTTCAGCGGTTCTTTGCTTGGGTAGGTGTGCCCAAGGAGATCCAGTCCGACTGTGGAAGTGTTTTCCAGTCGAGGTGGTTTAGGCAGGCTATTGCGAGCTGGGGAATAGCCCAACTACGATCGTCTCCTTATAGACCTCAATCGCAGGGAGCAATTGAGAGGTTCCATTCAACTCTGAAGACCATCTCAAGAGTGTATTGTGCTGAACAGGGAGTGGAATGGGATGAGGCTGTCTGTCCAGCCCTGTTCGCGATCCGAGATGCTATAGTTGAGTCTCTGGGATTCTCTCCATTCCAGCTAGTGTTTGGGCACGAAGTAAGGAGCCCGTTATTGATGCTGAAGGAGCCGATGACGGCGGAGAAGACATTAGCGACAGTGGAAGAGTATGTGCAAAGATTCCATGAACGATTGAAAACGGCGAAGGAGCTGGCTGCTGATCACTTGAAGACAGCGCAAGAGAAGATGTCGATCTGGTACGACAAGAAGGCTGTCCCAAGGGAGTTCGAGGCAGGAGCCAGAGTGATGATGTTGCTACCTGGGAGGGGTAGAGTGACGGAATCACGCTTTGGTGGTCCATACTCGGTTGTTCGGCGTGTGGGTCCTGTAAGTTATGAGATCAGCAAGCCGAATCGCCCCAACAAGACACAGGTGTGTCATATCAATCGTTTAAAGCCATACTTCCCAGAGGAGCAAGAGAGTGCGGGAGTGAAGGGAGCAACACAGTCGCGAGAAGGAAAATTGGTTCTGTGTATGGAGATGGACCAAGTGTTGCCAGCGGAGGAGAGAAAGTGGGCCCGTGCCGATGGTACGCGCCTGTCGAATACAGAGAGTTTGACACACCTAGAAGACAGGCTGCGTCATCTGGATAAAGAGAAAAGGAGAGAACTAGTGACCCTGATAAGAAGGAACAAGTCGCTTTTCACGGATGTGCCCCGACGGCACAAGAGTGTGGTGCACGAGGTGGACGTGTGCGGAGGAAAGCCAATCAAGCAGAGTGCTTATCGGGTGAGTCCCGAGAAGAGGAAGATCATGCGACAGGAGGTGGAATATCTGCTAGTGAATGATCTCGCTGAGCCCAGCAACGGTGAGTGGAGCTCGCCCTGTGTGCTGGTCAAGAAGGGTGACGTATCATATCGTTTTTGCACTGACTATCGTAAAGTGAATGCCATAACCGTGTCAGATTCTCACCCGATGCCCCGAATAAGTGATTGCGTCGACCAAGTAGGAAATGCAAGGTTTGTCACCAAGGTCGACCTGCTGAAAGGGTATTATCAAATCCCTTTGTCTCCGAGTGCGAGAAAGATCTCAGCGTTTGCTACTCCAGACGGATTGTACCAGTACAAAGTGCTTCCGTTTGGTATGAAGAACAGCGGAAGTTGTTTTCAGAGGATGATGAACGAAGTGCTAAGAGGGATGGAAGGCTGCGCCGTGTATATAGATGATATAGTGGTGTACGCCGATAGCTGGAAACAACACATGAATCGACTGACGGAGTTTTTCCAACGGTTGGAAGAAGCGAACCTGACCGTTAATCTGGCCAAGAGCGAATTCGGAAAGGCCCGATTAGAATACTTAGGTTTCGTCGTGGGTCAAGGGGAAGTGACTCCAGTAGACCAGAAAGTGATGGCAATCAAAGAATATCCGAATCCCTGGACGAGAAAGGAATTGTTACGATATTTAGGGATGGTTGGATACTATAGAGGATTTTGCAATAACTTCTCGACAGTGGCACACCCTCTGACTGAATTGCTATCTAAGAACGTTAGATGGAAGTGGGGGGAAGCATGCCAGGAGTCCTTCGAGAAGACTAAGAAGTTGTCGACTGAAGCGCCAGTGCTGATTTCGCCTGACTTTGAGTCAGACTTTATCTTATACGTCGACGCTAGCGACGTGGGGATTGGAGCCATGTTAGCTCAAGAGAAGGACGGAGTCCACCGTCCAGTGGCATTCTACTCGAAGAAATTCGAAAAGTACCAGAGGGCTTATAGTACAGTGGAAAAGGAAGCCTTGGCCCTGATCCTGGCACTGAAACATTTTGACATCTATGTGGGTGGAGGTACTAGACCGGTGCAAGTGTTCACCGATCATAACCCCTTGATGTTCGTGCACAGGATGAAGAACACGAACCAAAGGCTGACAAGATGGGCCCTACTGTTCCAAGAATACTGGCTAGAAATCAGGCACATTAAAGGAAGGGAGAATGTGGTGGCAGATGCCCTCTCCCGGATTTACTAACCGATATGACTTATTTTAAGGGGGGGGGGGTATGTTACGGTGCCCTCTCCTATCTCTTTCGTTTGCCTGCTTTAAGAGTCATATCAGCTCTCCCTACTGATTCTCTGAGGTTCAGGGAGTCTATTGACATATGTGGCGACCAGACCGGCTGCCGGTTAAAGGAAGGGAGTTACATTATAAGTTATAAATAAGGGGAAATTGGCGCCCTGATATAAAATGAAAGAGTATCCCCTAATGCAGATATGACCTTTTGGAAGGGACACTAGCCGATAGCGGATTGGCCAACTTAGGTCGTGGGCGACCAATCAAGGCCTGCCGTGACGTCACCGAGTGCCCCGGGCGGCGCCAACGTCAGAGTTGACCCGACCTTGGAAGCGACAGGACGCGCCTCGGTCTGCTCTCAAGGATTAGAGGCTCTACAAGCCTTTCTTAGTGGATTAGTGCTGGCTATTGCAGCCCATCATACGTATTGGAGACCCCGCACTTCTGGGAAGCGAAAAGGAACCAAGTTTATTGAGCGAAAGAGTGCCAAACTTGGAAGATATTCGGCGACGACGCTGGGCGGCGACGCTGGACGTTGGGGGGCCTGGAAAGGTGTGGCGGGCAAGCCTAGCTGTGACCGGGTCACATCCACTGAGGGTTTTGGAAGGACGACACCGTGCCTAGGACAAGGAGCAACGCCTTGTGGAAGGGGCGAGTGGGGAAAAAATAGTGATTAGCTCAGCGCCCATCGATGAACCAGGATTGGGGCAGCTGAATCTCAGGGATTGGAACGGCGACGACGCGAAGGCTCCACGACACCTGAGGGCCTGTGGAACGTTCCTGGATCGTCGAGGATCGACTCAGGAAGCGTGGGAACCTCACACCATCGAGGGACAGGCGTCGTGAGCCAGGAATGTAAGGTAGATCATTTTCCCTCCCATTACCCCTTGTGTGAGTAGGCTAGTTAGGCCACAATATTTACTTATGTATGTGGCAATAGGACATTAATGCTTTAATAGTAGAATAGGCTGCAAGGCAGCTTGTGTCCAGGACCGTCATAGAGGACATGCAGTGTGTATGGATGGCAGGACAGTGAAGAAGAGGCGCCGACGTGGTGAAGAGGCCCTCCCGTGAGAGAGTGTGGGACTCCTGTCTTTCTGCCCAGTTGACGGAGTGTTGGAGGTCGTGGAAGAAGAGGCTGACGATCTCCAGACTTATTATTCTTGTTTCCATATTCATGTATTACTTGTGATTGTGTGTGTGTTCATGTAATTTGCATCAGTAAATTCACACTTTTATCATTGTGTTTGAGTGTGCCTCCATTTATAATATTTCTCTATGAGCATACACGAAGGTTATCACAGTACCACCTAGGGAACACAACGTTCTCTATAGAAGTTCTTATTGCCTGGTGAGTGGTAAAGACAGCACAGACTTACATAAAAGTGTACCCTTAGCCATCCGATCAGTATCAGTGCCTGAATGGTGGCAACTATTAACGTAGTGGCTATAGAGAGGTAAAGCCACACAGACCTTCCTGGGAGAATACCCTGGGCCAACAGTCTAGTAGCAGATCTATGGGAGTAGCAATCTTCTGGCTACATACAATATATAATACACCCACTGAACTGCATTACTGGGGTGCAGATATAATAACCCAGCTGGCGACCTTGTTAGGAAGAAGATAGAGAAGACAGGTAAGAAAGGAGTTCCTGCAACCTTTTTGTCTGGCAGGCAAGACTCAGGGAGGTTATTATTATAAGGTAAGCCTGAGTCTTCCTTCACTCCTCCACGGGTCTAGGCCGGAACTGTTAACAGCAGTTTCCCCGTGTTTGACTGAAGGGCTTCCAGGGTGAATCAGTGGCACCCCCCCCCTTTTTGTGGTGGAAGCAAAGACCTGCAGAGGTGGGCATTGTTGGTCCTCTCCTGTGTGACCAAGGAGACTCCGGTAAATCCCGGGAGTCGGAGGGGTTGAGTATTCGGCCTTTTGAGCCCCTAGCAGCTGAGTGCTAGCAGAGCCCCGGCCCACCCACCTCCACGTGACACTCTGTTCTTCCAATCTATCTTCCCATGGTTGAAGTCTCCCATAATTAGTAGTCCAGATCCATTCCTGCTAGCAACAGAAGCTGCTCTTTCTATTATGTTAATGGTGGCCATGTTGTTTCTATCATATTCCTGTCTAGGTCTTCTGTCATTTGGTGGTGGATTTATATGACTACGACTATAATTTTTTTTCCCTCCATTTGTTACAGTACCTGCTATGTAGTCACTGAAACCTTCACAGCCCTGAATATCCATCTCCTCAAAATCCCAGCCTTTTCTTACCAGCAGAGCTACACCACCCCCACCTCTTCCTTCCCTCTCTTTCCTCATAACATAATAGTACTGTGGGAACACTGCGTTTGTTATCGTTTTCGTGATCTTTGTTTCTGTGAGGGCTATTATGTCTGGGTTTTCCTCTAGTACCAGTTCTCCAAGCTCATTTGCTTTATTTGTAATTCCATCTATGTTAGTGTACATAGCTTTGAGGCTCACTTTCTTCTGTCCCTTCTCAAATCGCCTCCTTGGTGAGTGTTCTGATGGTGGGGGAGGCTGTTCCATGGGTGTGAGGACCTGTGAGGTGGATAACAGGGTCTCAGAGGATACTGGGATGAGGGGCGGGGGATCCAGTGAAGGGGGAGGGACAGGGAGGGTCTGGGTGAAAGGGGAGGGAGGACTCGGGAGGAGGGGAGGGGTAGAAGGGTGGGGATTGGGTGTGGAGGGAGGGAGATTTGGCTGAACATTTGAGTGGGGGCAGGGAGGGTTTGGGGTAGGGGGGTTTTCTATGCAGAGGAGGGAGGCGGGGTTGTCCTCCCTTCTGGTGTTACTGGGTAGCTGGTTGTGTGTGTGTGTGTGTGTAAACACACACACACACACACACACACATAAACACACACACATAAACACACACACATTTACAGCCCTCCATTAAATGACAGGAGATCCAGAAAGGAGTTCTATAGAAACAACATGGCAACCAATAATATAATAGAGAGAGCAGCTTCAGTTGTCTGCAAAAATGGTTCCAGACTCTTAATCATGGGCGACATCAAACATGGAAAGATAGACTGGGAGAATGGACACCCTCATCGAGGTGTAGATACATGGAGAGCTAAACTCTTGGAAGCGGCAACAAGGAACTTTCTGAGCCAAAATGTCAAGGGACTCAAAAGAATGAGTGGGAATGACGAACTAGCTAGACTCGACCTGATATTTACCGTGAATGAGTCAGAAATAAGGAAAGTCAAATTTGAAGCCCCCAAAGGAATGTGTGACCACAGTGTATTGATATTTGAGTATCTGGTGGAGGTAAGGATAACCTATCGTAGGATGGGATCAGAAGGGAAAAGTCTAAATTACCCAACAGGAAAATAAGACAAAATGAGGGCCTTCCTAATGGGAATTCCATCGTATCTCAGAGAAAGGACTGTACAAGATATGATCGACGAGGTCATCCACTAGTGCCAGTAAGCTGCAGACAGGTTTATACCGGTCCAGAATGAGAAAAATGAAACGCAACAGAAGAATCCATGGTTCAGTCGGGAATGTAAGGTAGCAAAGCAACTGAATACAAGAACATGGAGAACCTACAGGAATAATAGAACACCAGAGAGCAGAGAAAAATACCAGAGAACCAAGATTGAGTACCTCAGAGGGAGGAGAGAAGCAGAGAGAGAGTATCAAAATGACATCGCAAGTAAAGCCAAAACCCAACAACAACTGCTCCACAGCACGTCAGAAGGAAAACAGTAGAGAAGGAGTAAGTGATGAAACTAAGAAAAGGAAAGAACAGATACACCAAAAATGACAAAGAGGTGTGTGAAGAACTCAACAAGAGATTCCAGGAGGTCATTACAATCCAGCAAGGAGAAGCCTCTGTACTAACCGAGGAGGAGGGTAACCGAGCAACCATGGAGGAATTTGAGCTCACCAGTGATGAGATCAAAATGGATCTGTAGGAGCTTAATGTGAGAAAGGTTGTTGTGCCTCACAGAATCTCACCATGGATACTGAAAGATGGTGCAGAAGCACTAAATGTGTGTCTCTCTCTCTCTGTGGTGTATAACAGGTCACTGAAAACAGGAGACCACCCAGAAAGCTGGAAGACAGCTAATGTAGTCCCAGAATACAAGAAGGGTGACAGGCAAGAGGCACTGAACTACAGGCCAGTTTCCCTAACTTGTATACCATGTAAGGTGATAGAGAAGATTTCAAGGAAATGGCTCATAAAACATTTGAAGGGAAATAGCTTTGTAACATGTTACGTTCTCGTCGTGTATTTTAATGTCTAGGGAAATAAGGCTTTTACTTGAGTCAATTAGAATTCAAGGAGTAGGGAACCTAAGTAAGAAGATGGTAAGGTTTTATTTATAAGTAGACACTCGAAATATTTCATGGTAAAATTCGCTCCTTACAACTCAAGGTTATTCTGAAGAAAAACTTGCTATCTTATCACCCAAACAAGGTTCTGGTCTCCCTATGGCTCGTAGTCCTAAACTGGAACGGTACACACAACCACCACACCTGTCAGCCCGTGTCACACACATAAAAATCCCTGGAAAACCTGGACTCTCTTACGGGCTCACCATAGCCCGTGCTACATGGACGCTTTGTTCTGAATAGCTAAATCTAAAACAACAACAACAACAACCTGGACTCTTCTCTCAGAAACTGCTCAGTAGACTGTCAGTGTATTCTACCCTTTCTTGCAAACCAGTTATTACAATACAGTGGCTTGTTTTATGGTATGGCAGGTGAAATCCCTCGGGAAAGCACCGAATGGTCGTCACCGTGCCTCCTCCCGTCAGGTCAAGATGGCGTCCGTCCCCCTGGTTGCGTCATCGTCCCTTAATACTCTATTCTTCAACAATTCCAATCAAATCCTTTAATTACTCCATTAACCATATTCTCCATGCAGGTTTTTTGATTGAGTCCATTTTTACTTCACATAGTATTTGCTTTACCAACACCCATTCTTCCTGAACCATCTCCAGCTCAAAAGGTACTACTTAGCTGGCGGGGTAATCTCGCGGCCTCCCAGTTGCCAGCCGCTGATTTTTTTTTCAAGAAGGTTCTCTAATTCACCACTTTGTATTAATAAACAGTTTATCATAAAGGCTAACTTCCACAGGAGGTAAGGTTCGTAACATAACATACCACCAGCATGGGTTCAGGGATGGTAAATAGTACCTCACAAGAATAATAGACCAGGCGGAAAAAAATGGGACAAGAAAGAAAAGAGTGGGCAGACTGCATTTTCTTAGATTGTCAGAGAGACTTTGACATTGTATCCCACAAAATGCTGTTACAAAAGTTGAAGCAACAGGCATAAGTACAAGGTATGGTGCTGTAGTGGATAAGGGAGTATCTAACCAACAGAAAACACCGATATATATGTAACTTTGAGAGGGCAGACATCACAGTGTCGAGATGTCACCAGCAGAGTCCCACAGGGCTCTGTACATGAACCCATTCTGTTTCTGATATATGTAAACTATCTTCCAAAAGGTATAGACTCATTCCTCTCAGGGTTTGCTAATGATGCAAAAATTATGTGAAGAATCAAGACAGATGAAGATAGACAGAGACTACAGGACGACTTGACAAACTGGAGGAATAGTCTAGAAAATGTCTGCTAAAGTTTAATTCAGGAAAGTGTAAATTAATGAAATTAAGCGAAGGGAGCAGAAGGTCGAGCACAAGGTACTATCTGAGAGGTGAAAGTCTGCAAGAGTTAAATATTGAGAAATATCTGGGGGTTGATAGGATAAAGGAGATAAAGAAGCATAGTCCGTAGGGGGGAGGACTCTTGCATTAATAGGAAGAGCCCGGGATTTAGCAAATGGGGGATGACATCACACCGAACCTGTCCCCAGAAGCCCACTTTAAAAGGATATCATCAGCGGCATATGCTAGGTTGGCCAATTTAAAGAATTCTGATAAAGAAAGAGATCACCTGAGGACCACATAAAGAATATTGTGCAAGGAGCCTATGCCACGCTTTCTAACTTCAGAATTGCTTTAAAATACATGGATGGCGATATACTAAAGAAATTGTTCACGACTTTTGTTAGGCCAAAGCTAGAATATGCAGCAGTTGTGTGGTGCGCATATCTTAAGAAGCACATCAACAAATTGGAAAAGGTGCAAAGACATGCTACTAAGTGGCTCCCAGAACTGAAGGGCAAGAGCTACGAGGAGAGGTTAGAGGCATTAAATATACCAAAACTAGAAGACCGAAGAAAAAGAGGTGATATGATCACTACATACAAAATAGTAACAGGAATTGATAAAATCGATAGGGAAGATTTCTTGAGACCTGGAACGTTAAGAATAAGAGGTCATAGATATATACTAGCAAAACACAGATGCCGAAGAAATATAAGAAAATTCACTTTCGCAAACAGAGTGGTAGACGGTTGGAACAAGTTAAGGGAGAAGGTGGTGGAGGCCAAGACCGTCAGTAGTTTCAAAGCGTTATATGACAAAGAGTGCTGGGAAGACGGGACACCACGAGCGTAGCTCTCATCCTGTAACTACACTTATGTAATTACACTTAGGTACACTTAGGTAATTACACACACACACACACACACACACACACACAATCACACACACACACACATACTCACACACACACCGGGGAGCCGGTGGCCGAGCGGACAGCACGCTGGACACGTGATATGGTGGTCCCGTGTTCGATCCCGGGCGCCGGCGAGAAACGATAGGCAGAGTTTCTTTCACCCTATGCCCCTGTTACCTAGCAGTAAATAGGTACCTGGGAGTTAGTCAGCTGTCGCGGGCTGCTTCCTAGTGTATGTGTGTGGTGTGGAAAAAAATAGTAGTAGTAGAAACAGTTGATTGACAGTTGAGAGGCGGGCTGAAAGAGCAGAGCTCAACCCCCACAAGCACAACTAGGTGAATGCAGCTAGGTGAATACACACACACACACACACACACACACACACACACACACACACACACACACACACACATTCTGGAATGCCGGCACAGGGGCTGGCATTCCGGAAGGGAAACTACGAGGAGATGAGAAAATTCCTAACTGAAATAGCTTCGGAAACAGAGCTCAGAGGAAAGACGGTTCAAGACATGATGGACCAGGTAACTTTTGACCAAGCAACAAAACTCAGGCAAGAGAGAGAGAGAGCTGGGCAGACTGCATATTTCTGGAATGCCAGAAAGCTTTTGACACAGTACCACATAAATGACAAGTACACAAACTGGAGATGCAGGCTGGAGTGAAAGGGAAGGTACTCACTGGATGAGGGAGTACTTAAGCAACAGGACACAGCGATTCACCGTGAGGGGTGAGATCGCGGAGTGGCAGGGAGTCGCCTGTGGAGTCCCACAGGGATCAGTCCTCGGACCTATACTGTTTCTGATATACGTAAATGATCTCCCAGAAGGAATTGACTCGTTCCTCTCGATGTTTGCTGATGATTAAAAAATTATGAGGAGGATCAAGACGGAAGAAGATAGTATGAGGCTACAAGATGACCTAGATAAACTGAAGGAATGGTCTGACAAATGGCTACTGAAGTTCAACCCAAGTAAATGAAAGGTAATGAAACTAGGAGGAGAAACTAGAAGGCTAGTCACTGAATACCGAATGGGAAATGAAGTCCTTCACGAAACGGAGAGAAAGATCTAGGAGTTGATATCACGCCAAACCTGTCTCTTGAAGCCCACATCAAAAGAATAACATCAGCGGCCTGTACGAGGCAGGCAAACATCAGAACTGCTTTCAGAAACCTGTGTAAGGAATGCAAGTTTTAGTCACAATAACGTGGCTAAAGTATGTTGACCAGACCACACACTAGAAGGTGAAGGGACGACGACGTTTCGGTCAGTCCTGGACCATTCTCAAGTCGATTGTGATTGTGATTGACAATCGACTTGAGAATGGTCCAGGACGGACCGAAACGTCATCGTCCCTTCACCTTCGAGTGTGTGGTCTAGTCAACATACTGTGTAAGGAATCTTTCCGAACCTTGTATACCACATATATAAGAGCAATCCTGGAGTATGCAGCCCCCAGCATGGAGCCCGTACCTTGTCAAGCACAAGACGAAGCAGAAAAAAGTTCAGAGGTATGCCACTAGGCTAGTCCCAGAATTAAGAGACATGAGTTATGTGGACAGACTGCGTGAACTGCACTTCACGTCGCTGAAAGACAGAATAGCTAGGGGAGACATGATCACCACATACAATATTCTCAGGGGAATTGACAGGGTAGACAAGGATGGATTATTTAACACGGGCGGTACACGCACAAGGGGACACAGGTGGAAGCTGAGCACCCAAATGAGCCACAGAGACATTAGAAAGAACTTTTTCAATGTCAGAGTAGTTAGTAAATTGAATGCACTAGGAAGTGATGTGGTGGAGGCTGACTCCATACACAGTTTCAGATGTAGATATGATAGAGCCCAGTAGGCTCAGCAATCTGTACACCAGTTGATTGGCGGTTGAGAGCCGGGACCAAAGAGCCAAAGCTCAACCCCCGATAGCACAACTAGGTGAGTACAACTAGGTCAGTACACACACACACACACACACACACACACACACACACACACACACACACACACACACACACACACACACAATCTTGTACACCACATATGTAAGACCAATCCTGGAGTATGCGGCCCCAGCATGGAGCCCGTACCTTGTCAAGCACAAGACGAAGCTGGAAAAAGTCCAAAGGTATGCTACTAGACTAGTCCCAGAACTAAGAGGCATGAGTTATGAGGAAAGGCTGCGGGAAATGCACCTCACGACACTGGAAGACAGAAGAGTAAGGGGGGACATGATCACAACCTACAAAATCCTCAGGGGAATCGACCGGGTAAACAAGGACGAACTTTTCAACACTGGTGGGACGCGAACAAGGGGACACAGGTGGAAGCTGAGTACCCAAATGAGCCACAGAGACGTTAGAAAGAACTTTTTCAGTGTCAGAGTAGTTAGCAAATGGAATGCATTAGGAAGTGATGTGGTGGAGGCTGACTCCATTCACAGTTTCAAATGTAGATATGATAGAGCCCAATAGGCTCAGGAATCTGTACACCAGTTGATTGACGGTTGAGAGGCGGGACCAAAGAGCCAGAGCTCAACCCCCGCAAGCACAATTAGGTGAGTACAATTAGGTGAGTACACACACACACACACACACACACACACACACACACACACACACACACACACACACAGGTCAAGCGGGTTGGTAAGATAACAGAACAAAGCTGGAGGAGAGGGACTGGACGAGTCACAGATGGAGATGATTGCTAAAGCATGGAAGGAAATCAGTGCGGAACTGAAGGACCTGAGGGAAACTATATGTAAGCTGCAGATAGAACTAAGTGCAGCACAAGAGGAAATAAAAAGCCTAAAAACAGGCCGTCCTCAGACTCTGACCCAGGGGACCAACACCCAGGTACCAGGAGATGTAGCCATGGCAGGGACCCCAACAATTGGTCCAACCTTTGCTGGAATGCTAAAGAGCCCAGATGCTATGTGCACAGTCAAGGAAGTTATAATGAAAGCAGTAACCTCACAGGAGGCAGCTAGATGCACAAGCCAGCTAATGGAAAGGAAAAGAGCTGTAGTAGTGACAGGTGTGAAGGAACATGAGGGTTCCATGAGGGAGGAATGGAGGACTAAAGACAAAGCTGCAGTGACAGGGATACTAAAGGAGATAGGAATGGAAGGGGCTGAGCGAGACATAGAACAGTTTTTCCGGATTGGCCAGTACAACAGGAACAAAAAAGAGATTGATCAAGGTATTCAAGAGCGAGGTCATCAAAGAGGACATCCTAGTAAAGAAGAGCAAACTGAGGTATGCATGGAACTACAAAGAGGTATTTGTTCAGAGGGACATGACCAGGGACGAGATAGTATGGGCAGCAGATGCAAGGAAAAGGTGAAGGGAGAGGGAAGGGAGCCAGGGAACCTCAGCCTCCATCCCAGCAATCCCAGAGGGAAGTGGGGAACCCCAATCCAGCAACTCAGGAACCCCAGAGGGGAAAGCAACACCCCATCCCACCACCCAATAGAGCCTCCCCCGAACCCCTAGCACAAACCCTTCCTTGCCCCTACACAATGTCCACCAAATTACCCAAATCCTCCCTCTCCCCTTACCCCGAGTATCCCCTGCTTTCCTAGCCCCTGGTCTTCTTCCTGCCCCAGGCAGGCCCAGGCAAGACCTAAGCCCTCCATCCCCAACTCAATGTGCCCCCAAAACCCTGTCAACTACATCACAGAAGGGCGTGCTCTCTCCCCAAATAATCCCTGCCCCCCAACCTCAAGCAATCCCTGCCCCCTCACCCCCAGGACTTCTTCCTGCCCCAAGCTGGCCTGAGCAAGACCTAAGCCCTCCATCGCCCACCCCACCTCCCCCTGAACCCCTGGCAACTACTTCACAGGAGGATGAGCCTACCCAAGTAGCAATAACCATGGAACGTGGGGAGTGAGGGTGAAAATTGATATAAGAAAGTGAGCTTCAAGGTAATGTACTCAAACATTGATGGAATTACCAATAAAGCAAGTGAACTGGCACAAAGGGCACAAGAAGAAAACCCTAATGTAATAGGACTCGCGGAAACAAAATTGTCAGGAGTCATAACAGATGCTGTGTTTCCAAAGGACTACTATATAGAAAAGAAAGAGATGGAAGGGAGAGGAGGTGGAGGAGTGGCCCTGCTGATAAGGAAGGACTGGAGTTTTGATGAGATGGAAATTCCGGGCTGTGACCGGTTCAGAGATTACATAACAGGGACTATAACAATGGGTTGACCTAAGATAATGGTGAAAGTTATTTACAACCCTCCATTAAATGACAGAAGACCCAGACAGGAGTTTGATAGAAACAACATGGCAACCAATAATATAATAGAGAAAGCAGCATCAGTTGCCTGTAACAATGGCTCAAGACTGTTAATCATGAGCGATTTCAACCATGGAAAGATAGACTGGGAGAATGAGGACTCACATGGTGGTGCAGATACGTGGAGCGCTAAACTCTTGGAAGTGGCAACAAACAACGTTCTGAGCCCGCATGTCAGGGAACCCACAAGAGTGAGAGGCAATGATGAACCAGCTAGACTCGATTTGATATTCACCCTGAATGAAACAGAAATAAGGGAAGTCAAAGTTGAAGCTCCAATAGGAATGAGTGACCGCAGTGTACTGACTTTTGAGTACTTGGTGGAGGTAGGGATAACCTATCCAAGGATGGGAGTGGAGGGGAAAAGACTAAATTACCGAAGAGGAAAATATGACGTGATGAGGCACTTCCTAAGGGGAATACCATGGGAAACAGAAATTAGAGACAAGACTGTGCAGGATATGATGAATTTTGTCACCCAGAAATGCCAGGAAGCTGCAGACAGGTTTATCCCGGTCCAAAAGGAGAGAAACGAAAAAACAGAAAAATCCATGGTTCAACCAGGAATGCAAGGTAGCGAAGCAACTGAATAAAAGAACATGGAGAAACTGCAGAAATAACAGAACACCGGAGAGCAGGGAGAGATACCAGAGGGCCAGAAATGAGTTCCTCAGAGAGAGGAGGGAAGCAGAGAGACAGTTTGAAAACGACATAGCGAGTAAAGCCAAGACCCAACCAAAGCTGCTCTACAGCCACATCAGGAGGAAAACAGCAGTGAAGGAACAAGTGATGAAGCTGCGAAAAGGGGAGAACAGATACACAGAGAATGACAAGGAGGTGTGTGAAGAACTTAACAAGAGATTCCAGGAGGTTTACACAATAGAACAAGGAGAAGCCCTTGCACTAAATGAGGAGGAGGCAAACCAAGCAACCTTGGAGGAATTTGACCTCACCAGTGATGAGGTCAAAAGGTGTCTGCTGGAGCTAGATGTGACAAAGGCTGTTGGGCCTGATAGAATCTCACCATGGATACTAAAGGAAGTGCAGAAGCACTAAGTGTGCCACTCTCTATGGTGTATAACAGGTCACTGAAAACAGGAGACTTACCAGAAAGTTGGAAGACAGCTAACGTAGTCCCAATATACAAGAAGGGAGACAGGCAAGAGGCACTGAACTACAGGCCAGTTTCCCTAACTTGTATACCATGCAAGGTGATGGAGAAGATCATGTGGAAAAAGGCTCGTAGAGCATCTTGAGGGAAGTAACTTTGTAATGCACCACCAACATGGGTTCAGAGATGGTAAATCGTGCCTCACAGGCTTAATAGAATTCTATGACCAGGCAACAAAAATTAGGCAAGAAAGAGAAGGGTGAGCAGACTGCATTTTCTTGGTGTGCCAGAAGGCCTTTGACACAGTACCCCCATAAAAGGCTGGTAAAATAGTTGGAGCAACAGGCAGGAGTAAAAGGGAAGGTGCTCCAGTGGATAAGAGAGTATTTAAGCAACAGGAAAGAGCGAGTAACTGTGAGGGGGGAGACATCAGAGTGACGAGATGTCACCAGCGGAGTCCCCCCCCCCCCCCCCCGGGCTCAGTACTTGGACCCATCCTGTTTCTAATATATGTAAACGATCATCCAGAGGGTATAGACACATTCCTCTCAATGTTTACTGATGATGCAAAAATTATGAGAAGAATCAAGACAGATGAAGATAGACAGAGACTACAAGATAACCTGGACAAACTGGAGAAATGGTCTAGAAAATGACTGCTAAAGTTCAACTCAGGAAAGTGTAAAGTAAAGAAATTAGGCGAAGGGAGCAGAAAGCTGAACACAAGGTACCATCTAGGAGGTGAAATCCTGCAATAGTCAAATAGAGAGAAAGATCTGGGGGTTGATATTACACCGAACCTGTCCCCAAAGCCCCACATCAAAAGGATATCATCAGCGGCATTTGCTAGGTTGGCCAACATAAAAACTTCCTTTAGAAACTTGTGTAAGGAATCGTTCAGGACCCTGTATACCACTTATATCAGACCAATCCTGGAATATGCAGCTAAAGCCTGGAGTCCATACCTAGTTAAACACAAGACAAAGTTAGTGAAGATTCAGCGGTATGCCACCAGACTCGTCCCAGAACTGAGTGGAATGAGCTACGAGGAAAAGATAAAGGAGCTCAACCTCACGTCCCTGGAAAACAGAAGAGTAAGGGGAGACATGATAGCAACCTACAAAATTCTTAGGGGAATTGACAGGGTGGACAAAGACAAAATCTTCTGCGCGGGTGGAACACGAACAAGGGGACACAGGTGGAAACTTAATTTACAGATGAGGCACAGAGACGTTAGAAAGAATTTTTTCAGTGTCAGAGTAGCTAATAAATGGAATGCATTAGGAAGAGATGTGGTGGAGGGTGACTCCATACACAGTTTCAAATATAGGTATAACAGAGCCTAGTAGGCTCAGGAATCTGTACTCCAGTTGATTGACGGTTAAGAGGCGGGACCAGAGATACAAAGCACAACCACCGCAAGCACAACAAGGTAAGTACACACACACACACACACACACACACACACACACACACACACACACACACACACACACACACACACACACACACACTCGTAATTCTGTGGCGCGACTTCGATTCCAGCACCAGGCAGAAACAAATGGGCAAAGTTTCTTTCACCCTGAATGCCCCTGTTACCTAGTAGTAAATAGGTACCTGGGAGTTAGTCAGCTGTCACGGGCTGCTTCTTGGTGCGTGTGTGTGTGATGTGGAGAAAAAAAAGTAGTTAGTAAACAGTTGACTGACAGTTGAGAGGCGGACCGAAAGAGCAAAGCTCAACCCCCACAAAACACAACTAGGTGAATACACAACTAGGTGAATACACACACTCCCCCTTCATCCCATACCCTCCCTATCCCTCCTCCCCCCTCACCCCGTATCCTCCATGTCCCCCCTATCTCCTTACCCCATACCTTACCTGTCCCCCCTTCCCTTGAAGCCCCAACACCCATCCCAAAATCCTCTGAGACCCTGCAAACTACCTCACAGATCTTTACACCCAGCTTTTTCCACCAGCAGAACGCTCACCAAGAAGTGGACAAAAAATGAACAGAAGAAAGTGAGCTTTAAGGCAATGTACACTTACATAGATGGGATTACAAATAAAACAAGTGAACTCGGAGAATGGGCATGAGAAGAAAACCCAGACATAATAGCACTCACAGAAACAAAGCTAACAAAAACCATAACAAATGCAGTGTTTCCACAGAACTTCTATGTTGTCAGGTAAGAGACTGAAGGAAGAGGAGGAGGTGGTGTAGCTTTGCTGATAAGAAAAGGTTGGAGTTTTGAAAAGATGGTTAATCAGAGCTGTAAAGGTTTCAGTGACTACATATAAGGCACCATAGCAACTGGAGGACAGAAAATTATAGTAGTAGTCATATATAACCTACCACCAAACGACAGAAGACCCAGACAGGAATATGATAAAAACACCATAGCCGCTATCAACATAATAGAGAGAGCAGCTTCTGTGGCTAGCAGGAACGGATCCAGACTACTAATCATGGAAGGCTTCAACCACGGGAAGATAGATTGCTAGAACAGAGACCCACATGGAGGACCAGACACATGGAGAGCTAAACAGCTGGACGTGGCAACAATAAACATTCTAAGTCAACACGTCAAGGGACCGACAAGAATGAGAAGAGACGACGAACCAGCCTTGCTTGATCTGATATTTACCCTAAATGAGTCGGATATAAGGAAGTTAAGTTGGAAGCCTCCTTGGGAATGAGTGATCATAGTGTATTGAGCTTTGAGTACATGGTAGAGCTAGGAATTATCTCCCCCCAAAAAAGAACTGGGAAACATAGGGCTAGCATACCGAAAAGGAAACTATGAGGAGATGAATAGATTCCTAAGGGATATACCATGGGACACAGAACTCAGTACTAAGTCCATACAAGAAATGATGGACTATGTCACCCAAAAGTTTCAGGAGGCGGTAAACAGGTTTATCCCGGCCCAACAGGAAAAAAAACGAGATGCAAAAGAATCCGTGGTTTAATAGGGAATGTATGAAAGCAAAGGAACTGAACAAAAGGGCATGGAGGAACTTCTGTAATAACAGAACACCAGAAAGTAGAGAGAGATACCAGAGAACCAGGAACGAGTATGTTAGTGTGAGAAGAGCAGCCGAGAAAAGGTATGAAAATGATATAGCTAATAAAGCCAAGACCGAACCAAAGCTACTGCACAGTCATATCAGTGATGGAACAGGTGATGAAACTTAGAACAGGTGAGGACAGGCACACAGAGAATGACAAAGAGGTGTGTGAAGAACTCAACAAGAGGTTCCAGGAGGTCTTTACAATAGAACAAAGAGAGGTCACGGTGCTAGGAGAGGTGGCAGCAAACCAGGCGACCTTGGAAGGGTTCGAAATTACAAGAGATGTAGTCAAGAGGCACCTATTGGAGCTGAACGAGAGAAAGGCTGTTGTACCGGATGGAATCTCACCATGGGGATTGAAAGAGTGTGCAGGATCACTTGCTTGCCACTCTCCATAGTGTATAGTAGGTCACTGGAAACGGGAGACCTACCAGAAACATGGAAGACGGCTAATGTAGTCCCAATATACAAAAAGGGTGACAGACAAGAGGCACTGAACTACAGGCCAGTGTCCTTAACTTGTATACCATGAAAGGTGATGGAGAAGATCGTGAGAAAAAACCTAGTAACACATCTGGAGAGAAGGGACTTTGTGACAACCCATCAACATGGGTTCTGGGAGAGTAAATCATGCTTTACAGGCTTAATAGAATTCTACGATCAGGTGACAAAGATTAAGCAAGGAAGAGAAAGATGGGCGGACTGCAATTTTTTTGACTGTCTGAAAGCCTTTCACACAGTACCCCATAAAAAGCTGATGCAGCTGGAGAAACAGGCAGGAGTAACTGGTAGGGTTTTCCAGTGGATAAGGGAGTACCTAAGCAATAGGAAGCAGAGAATTACAGTGAGGGGTGAGACCTCAGATTGGCGTGAAGTCACCAGTGGAGTCCCACAAGGCTCTGCACTAGGACCTATCCTGTTTCTCATATACGTAAATGATCTCCCGGAGGGTATTGACTCATTCCTCTCAATGTTTGCTGACGACGCCAAAATTATGAGAAGGATTAAGACAGAGGAGGACAGCTTGAGGCTTCAAGAAGACATGAACAAGCTGCAGGCAAGGTCGAACAAATAGTTGTTAGAGTTTAACCCAAGCAATTGTAATGTAATGAGAGACAGGTGTAGGGAGCCGGAGACCAGATACAAGGTATCATTTGGAAGATGAAATACTTCAATAGTCAGAGAGTGAGAAAGACCTGGGGGTTCATATCATGCCAGACCTATCCCCTGAAGCTCATATCAAGAGGATAGCATCAGCGGCATATGCCAGGGTCGCTAACATAAGAACAGCCTTTAGAAACTTGTGTAAGGAACACTACACTACACAACACTACACTTTGTTCATTGTGTAAGGAATCTTTTAGAATATTATATATCACACATGTCAGACCAATCCTGGAGTATGCGGCCCCAGCATGGAGTTCATATCTAGTCATGCATACTACTAAACTGGAAAAGGTTCAAAGGTTTGCCACCAGACTAGTACCCGAACTGAGGGTTATGAGCTACGAGGAGAGACTACGGGAATTAAACCTCACGTCACTGGGAGACAGAAGAGTTAGAGGGGACATGATCACCACATACAAGATTCTCAGAGGAACTGACAGTGTACATAAAGACAGACTTTTTAACACAAGGGGCATACGCACTAGGGAACACAGGTGGAAATTGAGTGCCCAAATGAGCCATAGAGAGGTTAGGTACCTGTTACCTAGCAGTAAATAGGTACCTGGGAGTTAGTCAGCTGTCACGGGCTGCTTCCTGGTGTGTGTGTGTGTGTGTGGTGTGGGGAAAAAAAAAAGTAGTTAGTAAACAGTTGATTGACAGTTGAGAGGCGGGCCGAAAGAGCAAAGCTCAACCCCCGCAAAAACACAACTAGTAAACACACACACACACACACACACACACACACACACACACACACACACACACACACACACACACACACACACACACACACACACACACACACACACACACATATGCGCGCGCGCGCGCCTGCATCATCTAGGACACAGGTGTGTGTGGCTTCAGAAAATATTCACACAAAGAAAATGTAGCGAAGATCAATAACAGGAAAAAGACTGGAGTAACTCTTCAGAAAAACCCCGTGTGGCTAATTAGGCTCCCGAGCACACCTCTTACAGGCGCTCTCAGGGACCTCCGCTCCTGAGCTGGAGTGTGAGTCATTGTGTGAGTGTGTTGAGTAAGTGGGGGGGGGGGGTCAGGTGTAAGTGTGTGTTGAGTCAGTGGGTGGTGAGGTGTGTGTTGAGTCAGTTGGTGGTGAGGTGTGTTGAGTCGGTGGGTGGTGAGGTGGGTGTGTGTTGAGTCAGTGTTCAGTCAGTTATGAGTCCCCAGGTAGCTTAATGAGGTAGGTCTGCCTTGTGAGAGTTACTCCCCACACCTGACTGAAGGTAGGAGTCAGGAGAAGGAATTAAAGTAAGCTAACATCAGTGAATTATGATGAAGAGATGAAGCAGAGGGCAAGCACCTTATGGAAACAAGATGAGATAAGATGTCGACATTATGTTACGAGACGTGACGTGGACGGAGGTCGTAAAGAGTCACTTGAGTTGTGTAAATCGCCTAGGATGATTTTCACGACTTTGTATACCACATATGTCAGACCATACCTGGAGTATGCGGAAATATCCTGGAGTCCATATCTAGTCAAGCATAAGACTAAACTGGAAAAGGTTCAAAGGTTTGCCACCAAACTAGTTCCCAAACTGAGAGGTATGAGCTACGTGGAGATACTACGGGAATTAAATCTCACGTCGCTGGAAGACAGAAGATTTAGAGGGGACATAATCACCACATACAGGATTCTCAAAGGAACTGATAGGGTAGATAAAAACAGACTATTTAAATCAAGGACCACACGCACTAGGGAACACAGGCAGAAAATAAGTGCTCAAATGAGCCATAGAGACATTATATTTTTTTGTTTAGTGTCAGAATAGTTGACAAATGGAATGCATTAGGCAGTGATGTAGTGGAGGCTGACTCCATAGACAGTTTCAAATGTAGATATGATAGAGCTCAATAGGCTCAGGAATCTGTACACCGGTTGATTGACAGTTGAGAGGCGGGACCAAAGAGCCAGAGCTCAACCCTCGCAATTACAACTAGGTGCGTGCACCTCACCACCCACTGACTCAACACACACACACACACACACACACACACACACACACACACACACACACACACACACACACAGGGGCCTGGTAGCCTGGTGGATAGCGCGCAGGACTCGTCATTCTGTAGCGCGGGTTCGATTCCGGAACCAGGCAGAAACAAATTGGCAAAGTTTCTTTCGCCCTGAATGCCCCTGTTACCTAGCAGTAAATAGGTACCTGGGAGTTAGTCAGCTATCACGGGCGGCTTCCTGGTGTGTGTGTGTGTGTGTGTGTGTGTATGGTGTGGAGAAGAAAAAAGTATTTAGTAAAACAGTTGATTGACAGTTGAGAGGTGGGCCGATAGAGCAAAGCTCAACCCCTGCAAACACAACTAGGTGAATACACACACACACACACGCACACACACACACACACACACACACACACACACACACACACACACACACACACACACACACACACACACGCACACACACAGATTCATTCAGACTCGACCTGATATTCACCTTGAATGAGTCAGAAATAAGAGAAGTCAAATTTGAAACTCCCATAGGAATGAGTGATCACAGTGTATGACATTTGAGTATCTGGTGGAGGTAGGGATAACCTATCCAAGGATGGGAGTGGAAGGGAAAAGACCACGTCACCCAGAAATGCCTGGAAGCTGCAATTAGATTTATCCCGGTCCAGGAGGAGAAAAGGAAAAGCAACAATAGAATCCATGGTTCAACCAGGAATGTAAGGTAGTGAAGCAATTGAGTAAAAGAACATGGAGAAACTACAGGAATAACAGAATGCCAGAGAGCAGGGAGAGATACCAGAGGGCAAGAAATGAGTACCTCAGAGTGAGGAGAGAAGCAGAGAGACAGTATGGAAAATGATATCCCCTGTAAAGCTGAGACCCAACCAAAGCTGCTCCACAGCCATATCAGGAGGAAAAAAGCGGTGAAGGAACAAGTGATGAAACTGAGAAAAGGGGAGAATAGATACACAGAGAATGACTAGAAGGTGTGTGAAGAACTCAACAAGAGATTCAAGGAGGTCTTCACAAAAGAAAGAGGAGAAGACCCTGCGCTAAATGAGGAGGAGGCAAACCCAGCAACTTATGAGGCTTTTGACTTCACCAGGAATGAGGTCAAAAGGAATCTGATGGAGCTGAATGTGACAAAGGCAGTTGGCCCTGACGGAATCTCACCGTGGATACTGAAAGAAGGTGCAGAAGCACTAAGCGAGCCACTCTCTATGGTGTATAACAGGTCACTTGAAACAGGAGACCTACCAGAAAGCTCGAAGACAGCTAATATAGTCCCAATATACAAAAAGGGTGACAGGCAAGAGGCCCTGAACTACAGGCCAGTTTCCCAAACTTGTATACCATGCAAGGTGATAGAGAAGATCGTGAGAAAAAGGCTCAGAGAGCATCTGGAGGGAAATAGCTTTGTATCACACCACCAGCATGGTTTCAGAAATAGTAAATCGTGCATCATGGGGTTAATAGAGTTCTATGACCAAGCAACAAAAATTAGGCAAGAAATAGAAGGGTGGGCAGACGGCATTTTCTTGGACTGTCAGAAAGCTTTTGACACAATACCCCATAAAAGGCTGTTACGAAAGTTGGAGCAACAGGCAGGCGTAAAAGGTAAGGTGCTCCAGTGGATAAGGAAGAATCTAAGCAACAGGAAACAGTGTGTAACTGTGAGGGGGGAGACGTCAAAGTGTCGAGATGTCACCAGCGGGGTTCCTCAGGACTCTGTACTTGAACCCATCCTGATTCTAAAATATGTAAAT
This sequence comes from Procambarus clarkii, assembly GCF_040958095.1. NCBI lineage: Eukaryota > Metazoa > Arthropoda > Malacostraca > Decapoda > Cambaridae > Procambarus > Procambarus clarkii. Next base: position 8,630,027 of record NC_091237.1, on the reverse strand, counting down.
GATCTTCCAGAGGGTATAGACTCATTCCTCCCTTGTCCTATTCCTCCCGACTTCCCTTGTCGACAAGCTCTGGCTGCCTAGATAATTACAATGATATTGAAAAGGACCTCGGTGGCATTCAGTAATGCCTTTCATGAGAAATTGCTTAGTAAACATGAAAGGAAGCTCAGGTGTGTGGAATACTAACACCTTCAGCAAGCGCACAAAAAAATTAGAGTATAGTAGGTGAAAAATCATGTTGACAATGCTTGAGCTGAACAAGAGCATGGGGAACATATACATGTCTAGGTATTAGGTATGAAAAATACAATTCAAGGTGGTAGAAAATTATTAACATGTGTTAATGGCATGCGCTTGGAAAAATAAAGATGATTATCTTCTTTAATAGAACAAAAGTCCTGACCTAACAACCATAAAGGAATTTTAAGATTAAATAACATAAAAAATATATATATAATATATTTACAAGCTATATACAAGGACTGGATCGAGAAGGCTAAAATCTGAGTGACAGCAGTCAGGAATTTAATGGAACTTTTGATGACATGCACTGTAAAAACACAAATGGCACAGTAGACTTTACAATGGCACCTGATTTATGACATAATGGATGTGAAAAACTTCCTTATTATATATATATATAATAAGTATATTTGGTAGCAGTCTTTCCTGTAGACATATATTATTAAATATGACCGAAAAAGTAAGATTAATAATTCTAACATGAATTTTCTCGATCTTTCTTACGTTTCTTTTCACTGTTGATGGTAATTCAAATATCAATTCTCCAAAATTCATTTTTATTTCTAGTCTGACGCGACACTTGAGCGCGTATCGTAAAACTTATTACATTTTCAAAGACCTTAGTTTACACACACACACACAACTTTAACTGAATAGAGCTTAAACATCTTCGAGTTTTTATACCTACATTTGGGTGAGGTGACATGTTACAACAGTTTTGGATGAGGTGAAAATAAACTTTTAACACAAGACAGGACACAAAACAATGGGTATTAAAGGAAGGTAACTGCAGAGTGCCTATTTTTATTGGCCCATATTTCTTGATGCTTCTATATTGGAGCGGAGTCTTGAAGTGGGTAGAATATAGTTGTGCATTAATTGGCTGTTGATTGCTGGTGTTGACTTCTTGATGTGTAGTGCCTCGCAGATGTCAAGCCACCTGCTATCGCTGTATCTATCGATGATTTCTGTGTTGTTTGCTAAGATTTCTCTGGTGATGGTTTGGTTGTGGGAAGAGACTATATGTTCCTTAATGGAGCCCTGTTGCTTATGCATCGTTAAACGCCTGGAAAGAGATGTTGTTGTCTTGCCTATATACTGTTTTTTTTTAGGCTTACAGTCCCCAAGAGGGCATTTGAAGGCATAGACGACGTTGGTCTCTTTTAAAGCGTTCTGCTTTGTGTCTGGAGAGTTTCTCATGAGTAGGCTGGCCGTTTTTTTGGTTTTATAGTAAATTGTCAGTTGTATCTTCTGATTTTTGTCTGTAGGGATAACGTTTCTACTGACAATATCTTTCAGGACCCTTTCCTCCGTTTTATGGGCTGTGGAAAATAAGTTCCTGTAAAATAGTCTAATAGGGGGTATAGGTGTTGTGTTAGTTGTCTCTTCAGAGGTTGCATGGCGTTTCACTTTCGTTCTTATGATGTCTTCCACGAAACCAGTGGAGAAGCCGTTGTTGACTAGGACCTGCCTTACCCTACAGAGTTCTTCGTCGACTTGCTTCCATTCTGAGCTGTGGCTGAGAGCACGGTCGACATAAGCGTTAACAACACTCCTCTTGTTCCTGTCTGGGCAGTCGCTGTTGGCATTCAGGCACATTCCTATGTTTGTTTCCTTAGTGTAGACTGCAGTGTGGAAAACTCCACTCCTTTCCATGACTGTTACATCTGTTACATCTAGTATATAATATATATATATATATATATATATATATATATATATATATATATATATATATATATATATATATATATATATATATATATATATATATATATATATATATATATATATATATATATTGGTACCAGTCTTTCCTGTAGACATATATTATTAAATATGACCGAAAAAGTAAGATTAATAATTCTAACACGAATTTTCTCGATCTTTCTTATGTTTCTTTCTTTTCACTGTTGATGGTAAATGAAAAATCAATTCTCCAAAATTCATTTTTATTTCTAGTCTGACGCGACACTTGAGCGCGTTTCGTAATACTTACATTTTCAAAGACTTTAGTTTATACACACACACAACTATAACTGAATAGAGCTTAAACATCTTCGATTTTTTATACCTGCATTTGGGTGAGGTGATATGTTACAACAGTTTTGGATGAGGTGAAAACAAACTTTCAACACAAGATAGAACACGAAATAATGGGTATTGAAGGTAAGAATGAAAGTAATTGCAGAGGGTAATAATTAATAATAATTAATTATTAATTAATTAATAAATATATATATATATATATATATAAATATATAATTAATATATATTTATATATATATGTATATATATATATATGTATATATATATATATATATATATATATATATATATATATATATATATATATATATATATATATATATATATATATGTCGTACCTAATTGCCAGAACGCACTTCTCTGCCTACTATTCAAGGCCCGATTTGCCTAATAAGCCAAGTTTTCATGAATTAATTGTTTTTCGACTACCTAACCTACCTAACCTAACCTAACCTAACATTTTCGGCTACCTAACCTAACCTAACCTATAAAGATAGGTTAGGTTAGGTTAGGTAGGGTTGGTTAGGTTCGGTCATATATCTACGTTAATTTTAACTCCAATAAAAAAAAATTGACCTTATACATAATGAAATGGGTAGCTTTATCATTTCATAAGAAAAAAATTTGACAAAATATATTAATTCATGAAAACTTGGCTTATTAGGCAAATCGGGCTTTGCATAGTAGGCTGAGAAGTGCGTTCTGGCTACTAGGTACGACATATATATATATATATATATATATAATCTTTGGACAACACCCACCAGTGGGACTCGAACCCAGAAAGCACAACTACCTTCCAGTAGCTGGCATAACTAGTATGCTTTAACCCACTACGCCATCAGACCTTACAAAAGAAGTAGATAGTTCGAGATATATATCTCAAACATCTCCACCTCCCGAAGGCACCAGATGAGTGAGGGGTCAGTCTGCATTTTTCGTCAAGCCACTGTCAATGTGAGAGAACTCGTGTCCAGCTTATAAGCCTATACTTGCATAAACCACAAGTGAAGATTAATAATCTTTGGACAACACCCACCAGTGGGACTCGAACCCAGAAAGCACAACTACCTTCCAGTAGCTGGCATAACTAGTATGCTTTAACCCACTACACCATCAGACCTTACAAAAGAAGTAGATAGTTCGAGATATATATCTCAAACATCTCCACCTCCCGAAGGCACCAGATGAGTGAGAGGTCAGTCTGCATTTTTCGTCAAGCCACTGTCAATGTGAGAGAACTCGTGTCCAGCTTATAAGCCTATACTTGCATAAACCACAAGTGAAGATTAATAATCTTTGGACAACACCCACCAGTGGGACTCGAACCCAGAAAGCACAACTACCTTCCAGTAGCTGGCATAACTAGTATGCTTTAACCCACTACGCCATCAGACCTTACAAAAGAAGTAGATAGTTCGAGATATATATCTCAAACATCTCCACCTCCCGAAGGCACCAGATGAGTGAGGGGTCAGTCTGCATTTTTCGTCAAGCCACTGTCAATGTGAGAGAACTCACATTGACAGTGGAACTCACATTTTGTGTTGTCCAAAGATTATTAATCTTCAATTGTGGTTTATGCAAGTATAGGCTTATAAGCTGGACACGAGTTCTCTCACATTGACAGTGGCTTGACGAAAAATGCAGACTGACCCCTCACTCATCTGGTGCCTTCGGGAGGTGGAGATGTTTGAGATATATATCTCGAACTATCTACTTCTTTTGTAAGGTCTGATGGCGTAGTGGGTTAAAGCATACTAGTTATGCCAGCTACTGGAAGGTAGTTGTGCTTTCTGGGTTCGATTCCCACTGGTGGGTGTTGTCCAAAGATTATTAATCTTCACTTGTGGTTTATGCAAGTATAGGCTTATAAGCTGGACACGAGTTCTCTCACATTGACAGTGGCTTGACGAAAAATGCAGACTGACCCCTCACTCATCTGGTGCCTTCGGGAGGTGGAGATGTTTGAGATATATATCTCGAACTATCTACTTCTTTTGTAAGGTCTGATGGCGTAGTGGGTTAAAGCATACTAGTTATGCCAGCTACTGGAAGGTAGTTGTGCTTTCTGGGTTCGAGTCCCACTGGTGGGTGTTGTCCAAAGATTATTAATCTTCACTTGTGGTTTATGCAAGTATAGGCTTATAAGCTGGACACGAGTTCTCTCACATTGACAGTGGCTTGACGAAAAATGCAGACTGACCCCTCACTTATCTGGTGCCTTCGGGAGGTGGAGATGTTTGAGATATATATCTCGAACTATCTACTTCTTTTGTAAGGTCTGATGGCGTAGTGGGTTAAAGCATACTAGTTATGCCAGCTACTGGAAGGTAGTTGTGCTTTCTGGGTTCGAGTCCCACTGGTGGGTGTTGTCCAAAGATTATTAATCTTCACTTGTGGTTTATGCAAGTATAGGCTTATATATATATATATATATATATATATATATATATATATATATATATATATATATATATATATATATATTTATATATATATATATATATATATATATATATATATATATATATATATATATATATATATATATATATATATGCGAACAAGCCTGAATGGTCCCCAGGACATATGCAACTGAAAAACTCACACCCCAGAAGTGACTCGAACCCATACTCCCAGAAGCAACGCAACTGGTATGTACAAGACGCCTTAATCCACTTGACCATCACGACCGGACATAATGAGGTGATAGCCGAGGCTATATGAACCACCCCACCGCCGGCACTCGGATAGTTATCTTGGGCATAGCATTTTACCAAATCACCTCATTCTTTGGGGCACACGTGAGGAACACAAATGCGAACAAGCCTGAATGGTCCCCAGGACATATGCAACTGAAAACTCACACCCCAGAAGTGACTCGAACCCATACTCCCAGAAGCAACGCAACTGGTATGTACAAGACGCCTTAATCCACTTGACCATCACGACCGGACATAATGAGGTGATAGCCGAGGCTATATGAACCACCCCACCGCCGGCACTCAGTTGCATATGTCCTGGGGACCATTCAGGCTTGTTCGCATTTGTGTTCCTCACGTGTGCCCCAAAGAATGAAATGATTTGGTAAAATGCTATGCCCAAGATAACTATCCGAGTGCCGGCGGTGGGGTGGTTCATATAGCCTCGGCTATCACCTCATTATGTCCGGTCGTGATGGTCAAGTGGATTAAGGCGTCTTGTACATACCAGTTGCGTTGCTTCTGGGAGTATGGTTCGAGTCACTTCTGGGGTGTGAGTTTTCAGTTGCATATGTCCTGGGGACCATTCAGGCTTGTTCGCATTTGTGTTCCTCACATGTGCCCCAAAGAATGAGGTGATTTGGTAAAATGCTATGCCCAAGATAACTATCCGAGTGCCGGCGGTGGGGTGGTTCATATAGCCTCGGCTATCACCTCATTATGTCCGGTCGTGATGGTCAAGTGGATTAAGGCGTCTTGTACATACCAGTTGCGTTGCTTCTGGGAGTATGGGTTCGAGTCACTTCTGGGGTGTGAGTTTTCAGTTGCATATGTCCTGGGGACCATTCAGGCTTGTTCGCATTTGTGTTCCTCACGTGTGCCCAAAGAATGAGGTGATTTGGTAAAATGCTATGCCCAAGATAACTATCCGAGTGCCGGCGGTGGGGTGGTTCATATAGCCTCGGCTATCACCTCATTATGTCCGGTCGTGATGGTCAAGTGGATTAAGGCGTCTTGTACATACCAGTTGCGTTGCTTCTGGGAGTATGGGTTCGAGTCACTTCTGGGGTGTGAGTTTTCAGTTGCATATATATATATATATATATATATATATATATATATATATATATATATATATATATATATATATATATATATATATATATATATATATATATATATATAATAGGACACATGGGGTTGAAATGCTGTGAAGTGAATTTTGCCAAACAAAACAGAATAACTGCAGAATGCACTGAATTATAAATTCTGTGTATATCTACACCTAGTTCTTCCAGAGCACTGTACAACTCTGGCTCAGTAACAGATGAAACTGCATGTGACAAACTTTCATCTTGAGAGGTAAACTCGTTGGACAGAGGTAAACTAACCAATGGACATGTGGTGAGTGCACGGTTGAAACGAAAGGCCTAGATCTAAGATTATAGGTGCTAGTATGGGGTGGCTGTACATCAACTGGTCTGTCAACCACAGAGGGTGGTGTCCCAATAAAAGAATCTATCTGGGTAAGTTCATTGTCATCTTCTTCTTCAGTCTCGTCAACAGTCTTTTTGGCTAACTTCATGTGGTCTAAATGTTCATTTATATATTCTCCTGTTAACAAATTCTTAAGTCTGTACTTGTTACCTTTGATAAGCTCGATTACCTTATTTGGACCCCAAAATTTCTTAGTTAACTAGTACATAGGGCCAGACCTATGTTGGTTATGTACCATTACTACAGATCCAACAGTAATCTTATTGGGTTTATCTCTTGCCTTCCTTGTTCGAGTGAACTCGGCTGTTGCGTTTGGCAAGTGTTCTCTTATTTTCTTGAAATCTAGTTGCGTTTGTCTACGCTTCACTTGAACAAAATCATCTAAGGTATATAAAGGAGTAGGAGGTACATTAATCAATTCATTAGGGAGGAACTTATCTGTCTCCATAGCATGAGAAGTATCACCTGTAGAAACATTAATCGAAGAATTTATGGCACACTGAATTAAGGGTATAAACTCATCCCAATTGCTGTTGTCAAAATTCAATGTGACTCTCAAAGCATCTAATACTTTCCTGTTAGTACACTCTGCTAACCCATTACCTGCTGGGTGATATGCATGATACTACATTTTTTAATGTTATATAAATTACGCAAGCTAGTTAAAATACTATTACTGAATTGTGGACCATTATCTGAAAGGATTACTTTAGGCATACTATATCTACAAATTATTTGGTCATGGAATGCACTAGCTATTGTTTCTGCTGATCTGTTCGGGATAGGAATTATTTCGCAATATTGTGACAAATTATCAACCCTTACAAGCAAGTGTGTTTTCCTTTTTCTGTTTCCACAAAATTTGTCAGCAAATTCATCGATAATCGTTCCCAAGGAGCTTTAGTCGTTGGGTACACATAAATTGGATTAGGTCCTGCTACATGTCCCTTGTGCTGTAGGCAGGTCACACATCTTTCAACATAATGAGCAATCTCCTTAGCCATTTATGGCCAAAAACACTTTAATCGACCTTGTTGGAGCATAGATATTTTCCTGGATGTGCACTTGTGGGAGCATCATGGATAATTTTTATAACTGTTGGTATCAAGACAGCTGGAACAACTAACTGACAACATTTCCTCAGGACTGTCCCTAGCTTTACTACTCTACACAGCAAATTATAAAAAATCACTAACTCTTTCAATGGTACTGGAGGTTTTTGAATCGTTTAAGTATCTTGCTTGGTTAAAAACTAAATGCTGGGTGCCCATATGGGGTCTTGTCTCTGTTCCGTCTCTACTACTGTAGCGTCTGATGCTGGGTAATTTAACTGAATCGCAGCTACGTGTCGAGAAAACGCATCAGCACCAATATTTTGTTTTCCTGGAATATAACCAAATGTGGGATTGAACTCTTGAATTGTGAGCAAATATCTAACTAACTTTCCAACGGGATTCTCATTCTTGAACAAAGGAATTAATGGTTGGTGATCTGTAAGAACATGAACTGGGTAATTATAAATTATATCCTTGAAATGTTTAAGAGCCCAAACAACTGCTAAGGCTTCACGTTCTGTTGCACTATAATTTTTCTCTTCTTTAGATAATGTGCGGCTTGCATACGCTATTGCATGATCTCTGTGACCTTCTATTTGAAGTAATGCAGCACCTAAGCCAATGTCACTAGCATCTGTAACCAACGTAAAAGGTTTAGAAAAATCTGGATACCTAAGGACAGGTGACGAGATCAATGCTGCCTTGAGTTTTTGGAATGACTGATCCTGGGCCTCTCCCCAAACAAAGGGTTCGTCTTTCCTTTGCATCTTGTAAAGTGGAGCGGCTATAATAGAGAATCCAGCAATAAATGAACGATAAAATCCTACAAGACCTTTGAACTGTCTTACGGCTTCTGCGGTACGAGGAGTTGGAAAATCACAGGCAGCAATAATTTTTTATTGATTCAATGTAATGCCTGAAGGTGTAACTGTATGACCTAGAAAATTAATCCTTTCTTTAAAAATGAGCATTTTGCAAGTTATTTTTTTAAATTAGCTTCTGCGAGCTTTGCAAGTATTTTCTCAAGATTCTGGAAATGAGTCTGAACATCTTGCGACATGATTATGAGATCATCAAGGTAAACTAGAAGAGTACTTCCTATCAATCAATGAAATAGATTCGTCATGAGCCATGAAAAGGTTATTAGACTATTCCGGAAACCAAATGGCATTCTTTTGAAATGGAAATGACCATTGGGAGTACTAAAGGCTGTCAATTGTTTAATTTCCTCAACAAGGGGGATTTGCAAGAATCCCTGCAACAAATCTAACATTGAGAATACTTTGTTCCGATCTATACTTTGCAATAAATCATTTAGGACTGGAAGTTGGAAACGATCAGGTATAGTTACTCTGTTAAGCTTCCGATAATGGATTACAGGTCTCCAAGTACCATCTTGTTTTGGTACAAGAATCAGTGGTGCATTCCATGGTGAATTACTCGACTTAATTACGTTACTCTGTGACTTTTCCTCTATGAGTCTATCAGCTTCGGCTCTCTGAGAATGGGGTAAACGATATGCTGGTACATAAATAGGCATAGTGCCTTGTTCAAGGGGAATTTTATGTGTAATAAGAGGAATGAAACCTAACTTTTCTCCTGGTAGAGCAACAACGGCTCTATTCCCAGAGTCAGGGAAATCAGTAGGACCCAGGTGTAGCGCTTGCACCTCTGGCTGAGATCCATGTTCTCCTGGTGTGAGAGTACAAACAGTATGATCCATGGAGACATTATCCACCACTCGCACCAGTAATGAGTAATGGGCAAAAATTTACAACATGGGTGCCAGACTGGAGATGGATGTCGGCATTGCTAGTGTTTGCAATATACAGTGTAACGGTACCATCCTTCACTGTGTGCCAGGAAGGTTCAACAAACGTACCATTCACTTTACACATATCACTTTCCGCAATCACATCCAATAACTCAGGCACTCCCTGAACCTTAACTCTTATTCTGGTGAGAGAATGAGAGTGCAGTACAGTGTTCGTAACTGTGGAACCACTGACTTCAGAGATGGAAACTGCTAGGCGAGCAATACAACGAGAATCCGTTAGGGCGTCCCCTTCCAGAAAGTCTCGATATTCACTCTCCTTAACAACTGCACAACTACGATGCTTCAATCGAGTGCCCATTTTCTCGGGAATACTACTGTGACAAGGATCTGACAAACCTACGCTAGCGAGTCGGGCGTCGACAAAATTAACGTAATCTGATTGAAGGTTGAACTCATGGCCTTGTCGATACAAGCTACACAAGGGTATGATGTGGTCTTTGATACTAATGTTCCAACGCTGGGGAAACAATGCGATATTCTCATCAATCATGGTGTACAAACCTAAGAGAATGTCACCAGGAAAATGGATATAGTCAACAACTAAACAGGTTACAGAAAGTGTGATGTCATCTAACTTGAGTGGAAGGTCAATTTCTCCCTGAACTTTTACTGTGTTTCCTGAAACACCACTTAGAAAAGGTATGGGTGTCTTTCTTACTGGAGTAGGGTGCTTACTTGCCATGTCTCTAAGAGCTAAAGGCTTGACAATATTCATTTTTGCACCAGAGTCAAGAAAAACTTTAAAACTCTACCATGTACAATGGCTGAGACAAGGGGACCATCACTTGAGACTGGACATGTTACTACTTTTGATTTATGTTGTCTAGGGTATCTGCGTCTCGTCTGGGTCAAATACACTGCAGTTCTGTCAACATTTACAACCAGTCGAGAGTCAGTGTCCTCCTCTGTCAAGTGTCCAAATATATTTTGGGTAGCGACTGAGTACACAGGGAGGGCACTAGGACTTTCTAATTTGAATTGGTTAGCGGCTGGTTTTGGGAGTTTCCCGACGACATGGAATGAACATTTTGAGTTCCAGAATTCTGTGATCGATTATTATAATTGGACGTTGTATTATGGCTGGGCTGGGAGTTGTAATTACAAGAACTCTGATAATTTCTCGGACGCTGTGCGCCTCGCCAAGACTGACCGTGGGAATTATGAAGGTGGGGATGTCATTTGCCTAGCTCTACAATCTGCAGTGTGGTGACCGACTTGTTTATGATATCTGCAATACGGGAGCCTAGGATTATTAGATTGACGAGAGGACCGAGAGAATTGTCTAGAGGGTGATGATCGAGGAGCGGACCAACAGTCCCTTGTGAGGTTATTAGTCTTACCACAATGCCAACATGAGGAAGTGGATGGTTGTGGGCTATGGCGTTACGGCAACTTATGAGGAGGTGAATTTAACAGCAGGCTCTGAGCATGGGTGCGGTTCTGCGACCAAGAGTTTTGAGAGTTACCTAGCAGTAAAATAGGTACCTGGGTGTTAGTCAGCTGTCACGGGCTGCTTCCTGGGGGTGGAGGCCTGGTCGAGGACCGGGCCGCGGGGATACTAAAGCCCCGAAATCATCTCAAGATAACCTCAAGATGCTGAGGGCTTGTTACTACATTCACAGTGTCAGAGGATGGCAACAGTTGAGCACTTCGGGAAGCTAGTTTATCAGCGGCATTATTGATAGCCTCAAACACTTCACCAATTTCATTTTTAACTCTAAAATTTTGTTGCTCGATGATCGATTTAATATGCTCTGGGGCAAAATTAATTAAAGTCCCAAATGCAATCATTTTGGTCATGGCCTGGGGGGTTAATGTCTTGTCTGGATCAACCCATGAGGAACTAAGCATGGCAGTCTCCAAGGCATACAGATACTGACCGAGTCGGCTCGTAAACGCATTAAGCGATTCACCGGGCTGCATGGTGGCATTGGCAATTTTCTTGGCTAACCTATACAGGTCGAGGTCTCCATTGTTAACAAAGTGCCCGCGAAAGAAATCCTTAAATTCTGACCATGATTGTAGGCAAGCAATAGCTTTCTCATCTACAACAAAACGAGCTTCACCCTTGGTTGTGTCAACGGCTGACTGCGCAATTGCCAAATATTCGGCATCAGTAGGCTTAGAAAAACGGGCCTTGGTTTTCGCTTCAACCATGCTAAACCAGGACTCTAACAAACGGGATTCACCAGCAAAAAGTGTAATAGCCATTTCCTGAGCTGACCTCTGGACAGGAGCACAAGCAATTGCTCCATTGGAGGCAGAAGAAGTTGCAACAGAGGAAGGCATTGTCACAGCCGTGGAAGTAATGTTTGAACGCAGAATATAATTAAGTGCACCAGGCATCAGAAATAGAATACACAAAAATAAACACTCAAAAAAATATCAAACTTAGCTAATGTAAGGAATGGCAGAAATAAATGATTAAATTGGGCTAGGCAGCAAAATAATTCAAAACAAGCAAAATTGTAAATTAAATTAGCAATTTGGTATGAAAATGGCTGGAATTAGAGGTATATAAATTAATTAAACCAGGCTAAGCACTGCAATGAAATTATAGAACTGGGAAGTGCAATTGCAATTTTGATAAAATAATTCAACACAACAAGTGGCAATACAGGAAATATGGATGTAGCACAGAAACTGGACACAGGTATGTATATAAATTTGTATGGTAAATATTATAACATGAAATTTTGAAAGAATAAATTTTAAATTAAGGCCTGGAGGAATAAAAAAATCTATTGTGCAAATCCTTAACTGCTACTAAACCAATGATTGTTGACCAGACCACACACTAGACGGTGAAGGGACGACGACGTTTCGGTCCGTCCTGGACCATTCTCAAGTAGAAACGTCGTCGTCCCTTCACCTTCTAGTGTGTGGTCTGGTCAACATACTTTAGCCACGTTATTGTGACTCATCGCCTGCAAACCAATGATTTCTTACTTCTCTGAACTTTGAATTTGTTAATAACACACTATTAACACAATTAATACTCAATGAAATTACTGTGAGAAGCAAGAATGTTGAAAATGACTCAGAGAAACTGGGAGTGGAGTACGGAGCCAACTCCAATATTTAAAATGTCACTGAAAGGTTAATGCATAAGATATTGTGGATATATTTACGTTAAACCTCTTTAAACCATAGCACACGAAGTCTTGGCTTTTAGTTACTTAACTGAGGGCTGCAGGACTTGCAATCTAACAGTGGCCAACACGAAAAACGGCAACAAGGCGTTTGAAGAGGCACATGCACGGTTTGTTTACAACTGGTGCGACGGCAGGCAGCGCTCCTAGCGGCCGTGCGCGAAGCTCTTGTGGGACCCTACACTGGGAATTAATGTTGGGAACGTGACGATAAATGCTGAGACGACGATGATGGCGAAGGAAGGACGATTTGCTAGGCAGGAGTTCACAGCAAAATGATGTAGCAGGATGCTGTTGGCGATGGTGAGAGGTGGCGAGGTGTGTGTGAGCTTGGGGCGACACTTAGTCAGACAATTGCAGTCCACCAATTATTCTCAAATATCTGTACAACACACACGATGATCAGTCGATACTTGCGACGATTGCAGTAGCTTGAAACACTCGCAAGGCTTGATGCTGTCGGCTTGGGTGATGATTGAGGTGGTGGCACAGGTTCTAAGATGGCGCGGGAAATTAAAAATCGCTGGCGGCGAATTACTCTCCTCTCACTGATGAAAATTTCGTTCTCTCTTGCAAATATTGCGCCTTACTTTTGAAATCGTCGACCTAGAGTAGTGGCTGATGGTAGGGCCCCGGACTGGTGCAATAATTTATACGTGGATGGCAGGATGGCGGCGGTGGCGATCGGAACACGTGGCAATGTGGGTGCTTGAATTTTCGTTTCTAGAAAATTAATTCTGGATCCCACTGCTGCTACCAGTATTTGTTACCTTCTTGGAAGTATGGTTGTTGTTGACTTGCAGAGAATACACAGATGGTCACTTCAGCAATTTATTGTGTAATGTAACAAAGTATATAACTGGCCTTCCGTGGTCCTACCTACTCTGAGTCTGTGAGAATACTGGCTGGTCACCAGAACAGCTGGTACCAGCTCTGTGGAGAATGACGTCAGAGGCTTACTTGATTTGTGATTGGCTATCCCCAACTGTCGTACAATTTGAATACTAACACATGTCCCCAACAAGGACAATCCAGCTGACTATTTATCCAGAGGTTTAACTTTAAAACAATTAGTTAAAACCGAGAGGTGGCTTACTGGATCTCAATGGCTAGTTAGTGGTCAGTGGCCCCACAAAAGCCACAAGTCATTGTGACCACTATCACTACCCCTGTTGTAGATCCAAAACCCTCTCGAACTTTAGCTATCAATCCTCATCATTATTCCAATTTAGGTAAACTGATAGGAGTAACCGAAAACGTATTTGACTTTCTCAAAAAGATAGGGATCCAATATCGATTTCCTAGTCCAATCAAATATTGGGTCAAACAAGCTCAACAGTAGACTTATGGGAAGGAATATGAACACTTCTAAGAAAAATTAATTAAGTCTCTGGGCATTTGGTTTGATTCAGATAATTATAACATTTTGAGATGCGGAGGACGTTTGCTTCATCTATATAAATAGAAATGGAAATGTTCGTTTGTTCAAAATCGCCAATCTCCGAAAGTTCTTCACCGATTGCTTTGAGATTTTCACACATCATTCCAATCGCATCCGGCCAGGTTTATATATACATACAATAGAGATGTCACGTCCGTGACGGTAAAAAACATGCTTTTCTAAAAAACTATTTTCATATGAAAAAAAATGTGTGTTTCATGTGAGGAAAATCTTCGAAACCTCTTTACCGATTGCTTTGAAATTTTGTCACAACGTTGCATTCGAATAGGCGCGTCTCTTTATATATCTACTATATACATGGGACTCCTGGTTCAACCTTGACGCCGAGCGGACGTCTGGACACCACCTCTGTTTGGGAGCCGCCTGATCACGTCTTGTTTTTGTGTTTTGGCTTTGCCACTACC